>NC_081413.1:720580366-721180366 GCF_030272615.1 Cryptomeria japonica | reverse complement strand
TTAGTTTCTTTTTTATAACTAGTTATGCTTTTTTTCACTTAGGAGTGCTTATTTTAGTTGTGCACCTCGTTTAGCTTTTAAGAACCTATTTTAGCTAGAGTTGAGCTTTATTTAGCTCTTCATGTTTGCACTTTAGTTCTTTTAAATTTAGCTTGGTGATTTCTTTATAAGCACCTCATTGTACAATTGTAACTCATTATGTATTCTTTTCTTTTGAGTAATATAGCATTCCTTTGTGCAACTCTCATTTGTGTTTAAGGCATTTTTGTTTGTCATTTGATCATAAAGGCTTGTGATACAAACTTCAATATGGTATAAGAGCTCAATATTTAATTCAACATGGTATTAGAGATTCAAAATTTCAATTGGTATCAAAGCGTGGATTCGGCAAGCCCCTTCAAAGGTTTTGAGGTTTCCTTTACTCATAACCATTGTAGGGTCCCAAATTTTATTTCTTGTGGATTTGGTAGTGGGCAATTTGCCATCAACTTTGGAGAAAAATGAGCATCACCATCACATCTGCAATATCGAAAAACCTTAAGATTGGCTATCGTTTCATCAAAATCCAAGTAGTTGAGGCTGAGGGCATAATTTTTGAGGCAATTTTTGAAGGTAGCTAAAAAATTTGGTTAGTTTGGACTGAAACAAAGCTCACTATCACACTTAGAAGACCCAAAAACTCTAAGATTTCATGTGAAATCGTTGAAATCCGAGATTGAGGAACTCTTTGAAAAAAAATTAGAACATTTTTATTTTCGACAAGTTTCTATTTTTGGCAAGTTTTTACTTTTATGAAAGTTTCATTTTTTGAAAACTTTCTATTTTCAAAAAGTTTCTATTTTTGGAAAGTTGTTATTTTTGAAAAGTTGCTATTTTTGGACATTCCCATTTTTGGGAACCCTTCTAGTCTTCCAAATCATAAAAAAGTAGTAGTTGGTTTTTTGCCCATAACTTTGTCATGTGGAGTCGAAATTCGGCAAACAAGATATAGTTGCAAAGTTGGTTCAAAGGGCTATTTAATTTTGCAGCTAGTTTAATCAAATTCTACACCAATTTTTTGTACCAGACCTCCAATGTTAGCCATCATTTTTGCACTTCTGGGGCCACAACTTGGGCAAATGGACTTCATTCTTTGACTTCCACATATCATCAAAAAGCTCTTGGAATCCTCTATTTAGATTTGTTGTTACTTTTTCTATATTTTTCTCTAGGTGTTTTTTATTCAATCTTTTGTGTTTTCACTTCATGGCTAATTACTTGATCATTCTAACTCCTGGAATATTTTTGTTTGCAGTGGATGGCTTCTCTTGGGTTGTCATACATGTATTTGCAACACTTTTGCCTATTTGGGTATTTTGAGCATCATTTTTAAGCACTTCTTTGCTTGTAGATGCACTAAGATAAAGTGTCACTCTTGTGTATGGTTTTTGGGGATTTTGCACATTTTTTTGTGCCTTATTTTGTACGTGTATTGTATTATAAAGTACCATGGGGGGTTGTGTAGTGCCATTTGTTTTGCCATCATGCCTTTGTCCAACGAATGTCCTTCCTCGACAACATCAAATTTTAATGATTCTTGTTCCATGCATGTGTGCATTAGTTGCATGTCTTTTTTCAGTTGTAAGTACTTTCTTGAGTATATTTAGATTCTCTTTCATGCACTTTATGGTGACATAGTTTCAGTGGACTTGTCATGCCTCTCCCTTGTCAACATTATGGGGGGTTTCTATTGTTGGGTGTGTTAATGATTCCTTGGTTTTGCTTTGGAGTTAGACACTCTTGCATTCCAGTTTTGTGGAGGTGAACTTCCATCTTCTATTGATCAAGGTTCTTCAAACTATTGGCACCTGTATTTTCAACTAGCAACTTATTTTGCATGGTTAAGTAGTGTCATTGGGGTCAGTCATGCAGATTCATGTGCCATCAATATCTTCGACCAATAGATGATTTTGCCTTTGTTTACCATTTGATTTTTTGAGTAATGTCATTGTGGGAACTTTTTCAAATTGTTGTCTTCATGATACTAATCATCATCTTAGTTTCAAAGGAGCTTCTTCATTCAACACTATAGTAGTTATCATTTGACAGTTTCTGCAACTTCTTTGTGCTTTGAGGATGTTCTTCATGTTCCTATTATTTTGGGATATTATTTTCTTAGAGGCTTCTTAGTAATTCACTCATTTTTTAGTAGTTCATGTTTATTTTGCTATGCATTGCATCTCTTGCTTTTGGAGAGGTTTTTTTTCCCACGTAGTTTTTCACCTTTTCTTTATTGAGGGAGACTTCATTGCTTTGTACATGGGTACTCAGTTAGGTGTTCTATTGTCAAGACCCATTCATGCATTCAAGAATTTAGAGTTTTTTTTACTCACCCTAAGTTTCACAAAAGGAGGGGTGTTAGAGCATATTTAGCTATTAGTTTTTTTTTACAATTAGTTATGTGTTTTTACTTAAGTTCACTTAGGAGTGCTTATTTTAGTTGTGCATCTAGTTTAGTTTTTATGCATCAAGTTTAGCTAGAGTTGAGCTTTGTTTTGCTTCTCATGCTTGCACTTTATTTCTCCTAAATTTATCTTTATGATTTCTTTATAAGCACCTCATTGTACATTGTAACTCATTCTGTTTTTTTTTATTTTAGGTAATATAACATTCTTTTATGTAACTCTCATTTGTGGAAGGTGTTTTTGTTTGTCATTTGATTCTATAGGCTTGTGTTAAAAACTACAACATGGTATAAGAGCTCAATATTTAATTCAACATAGTATTAAAGCTTTGAAACTTCAACAATTGGAGTGGCCAAGAGGTGACATGGAAGATTTGTAGAAGTTTGATGAGGAATAAGACATGGTATCAAGATGGAACATTTTAGGTCTAGACTAGATCTAGGGACTACATGAAGAAATGAACATCCTAAAGTCCAAAGAAACTCCACAAAAGGAGAAAAAGAGAATGAAATATTTGGAGGATGTGTGAGATAATTGTATAAGAGTGGACATCAAGAGGGGTTGTCCAAGTGGAAAGAAATATATTGGACATCATTATGAAGTCTGCAAAAGAAAGAATAAGTAGTTAAAAGGCTTTAGAGAACTTTGTAGAAAAGGAGTTTAGAAGTGGAAGGGGGAAATATATGGATATATATTTGAATTCCATAAGAACAAATAGGAAAGAGAACAAAAATAGTTTGTAGGAATCGAGAATGGAAAGTGGATAAGGGTACATGAGGAAAAAGGATTATTAAAACCCCAATCCAAATCTATTAAAAGAGAGGAAGTGAAGAATGAAATGATTGATGGGAGTTGAGGATCGTAATAAGAAAAATTGTATCTCAAGGAATGTAGGCAAGAGGATGACTAAAAATTTATCTCCAAAAGATAACATAGATATTAGAGTATAGGGGTCAAAACTATGGCAAAGAAGGTTTGATATTTTGACAAGGGAAAATAAAAATGTAGGGTTTGGAGGAAAGGTGTGCTAAGAAGGGAAATTTTCAATATTTAATTCAACATAGTATTAGAGCTTTGAAACTTCAACAATTGGAGTGGCCAAGAGGTGACATGGAATATTTGTAGAAATTTGATGAGGAATAAGACATGGTATCAAGATGAAACAGTTTAGGTCTAGACTAGATCTAGGGACTACATGAAGGAATGAACATCCTAAAGTCCAAGGAAACTCCTAAAAAGGAGAAAAAGAGAATGAAATGTTTGAAGGATGTGTGAGATAATTGTGCAAGAGTGGACATCAAGATGGGATGTCCAAGTGGAAAGAAATATATTGGACATCATTATGAAGTCTGCAAAAGAAAGAATAATTAGTGAAAAGGCCTTAGAGCAATTTGTAGAAAAGGAGTGTAGAAGTGGAAGGGGGTAAAAAAATAGATCTATATTTGAATTCCACAAGAAAAATAGGAAAGAGAACAAAAATAGTTTGTAAGAATTGAGAATGAAAATTGGATAAGGGTACATAAGGAAAAAGGATTATTGAAACCCCAATCCAAATCTAGTAAAAGAGAGGAAGTGAAGAATGAAATGATTTAAGGGAGTTGAGGATCGTAATAAGGAAAATTGTATCTCAAGGCATACAAGCAAGAGGATGACTAAAAATTTATCTCCAAAAGATAACATAGATATTGGAGTATAGGGGTCAAAAAAATGGCAACAAAGGTTTGATATTTTGACAAGGGAAAAGAAAAATGTAGGATTTGGAGGAAAGGTGTGCTAAGAAGGGAGAATTTAAGACTTTGAAAAAATATGAAAATGACCAAAACACATCTAGACTTCAGATTTTCTTAAGGTTTTACTTCCAACTTATGATATGCGTATGGAGGAAAAAGTTGAACAACACTTAAGAAAACTTGAAAAATAGAAACCCATTAAAAGAATTCTTAGATTGATTATCCACAATCGATAATATGACATTGCCAAATCAAGTCGCAACAACTTTGAAGAGAATTAAAAATCCTAGATGTGAATTTAATTAATTAATTTGATAAAGAGAGTCTTCACATCCATTTTCATCATGGAGAATTCAAC
The DNA here is from genome assembly GCF_030272615.1 of Cryptomeria japonica. Lineage (NCBI taxonomy): Eukaryota > Viridiplantae > Streptophyta > Pinopsida > Cupressales > Cupressaceae > Cryptomeria > Cryptomeria japonica. Next base: position 721,175,834 of record NC_081413.1, on the reverse strand, counting down.
TGTTGTCACAAAAGCTCACCTGCTTGATGAGCAATTCTGGTCATCAACCTTGTGCAACATTGAATCAACCTCCAAGTGTGGGACCTTGCACTGTTGTGAGGTTGAATCTCTGGAGAAGGCCGGTTTTGTTTCAATCTGATGCAAAATGTTGGACCAACCCAACACATGAAAGTCTAATCTACTGATCTGACAAGGAAAAGGGAGAAAGAAGAAAGGGATACTAAAAGAGGGGAAAGGGGGTTTGCATCTAGATTGAAATTATGATCTTTCTACCTATAACTGCACTAAACATGCAAATGAAACCACCCAAGACATGCATAGATTTCTATCCTAATTAGCCACCTAAGTGCAAGTGAAGGTTGGAATTCTATGAAGTGAGGAGAGGAACTGGGCTCAGTTCATAGTCAAAATTCACATAAAGAATCAACACAAACACCTACATCTAAAGAAAACAAAAAAAAAGAAAGTATTCAAACAATGAGGTAAGATAATTAAATACAACATAAGAACTAAAATCATGCGAAACGAGTAAATTTCATTAATGAGAAGGTACGACAATTTTTTACAGTTGCAAAGAGACATGAGCTTTCTAGAGAAGAAAAAGAAGAGAAGATCCTAAGAAAATTACAAAAATTGTCTTTATAGCGGAGGCATATCTCAAAATGAAAACTACAAATGAAACCCTAACCCCCCTAGGGTTAGGTTACAAAATATCTGCAAAAGGGTGGAAGATTAGGTCGAATGATCTGACCAATAGAAGGGATCAAATTGTGTGTTGAATGTCATCCCTGAGGATGTCCTTCATCTCTGGAAAAAGACAAAAAGGGGTGAAAGAGGAGACAACTTTGTGCACAAGTGCATCATGGTGACCCGATAGAGGCAAAAGTCTTCAAAATGCACCAAAGAGGCATCGAGTAGCATCTAAGATCTACCTACAGAGGTCCAATATGGAGTAATAGTGAAAATATCTAGCAGCTAGATGCTAAAAGGACCATATATCGGGCTAACCGAGCATAAAAAATGCCTCGACCAACGGATCGACAACTACCACACTACAAAAGTATTGAATTCCAACGATCACCATAAAATTGAATGTCCATTGTCGATCAAGAACTCTCGTGTGCAGATGGATGCGTGAGATCTTGCCACATAATTTCTCAAAAGGCCTAATAGGAGATTAAGTCATGACCATCAGATGGAGCTCCAAGTGATCATCAACGATGGAGAAAGGTTGGACCCACTACATCTATCATTTCGTTGAGACTAGGCACTTCAACAAGACTTTAAAGTGCATTCAACAACAAGAAAATTAGGCTGAAAAGGCCTTTGCCATCGCCATTGTTTACTTACTGCATGGGATGGTGGGGAGAAGCTATTTCTTATGGTTTTCTTACCCCATGTGGTCTCACTGTTTCCACAAAATTTCCTCACCATGCAAGATGGCGGGGAAGCCATCCATTTACTTCATCTTTATCCCCCAAGTTCATCGTGACTGCTTGGAAATGAATGCGGAATGGTAGGAGACTATCCACCCCTAGCTTTGTTTACCCCGAAGGGTCCTTTGTGTGCTTTATCCTTCCTCGCGGGGTAGTGGGGAAGAGACTTCCTCATTGTTCCTCCGCTATCCCGTGTGCAACTTCGCCCTTCCACCTTGCGGCCAAACTGCTTCCATGAAAATCCTTGAGGGATTGTGGGGAGGACCAAAACAGCTCCCGCTAGCCTGTGAGAAGCATTGGAGGAGCCAAAAGAGACTGTAGGGAGGTGGGAGGAGCAAAAAACGTCCCTGCCAGCCCACAAAGAAAAATGACATCGCCAAATAAATTTGTGGGGAGGTGGGAGGAAAATAATAAGATCGCCAACCGGTGGGAACAAATGCAGAGACTGGCTCACGGATGAATTGGAAACCCTCCAGCTTGTAGCAATTAAGTGAGTTGACCGACTGGCCCGGTCAACTCAAAAATAGAAATGGAGCTCGAAGGAAAAGCTGAAAAGGTCCCTCTATAGACTATTATCAAGGAATGCACATAGCACGAAGGTTATGTAGGTGCGCATAACATGCAGTTTATGTAGAAAAGCCTTCTCATATTGGGTCTTAAGTTGACACAAAAAGGGTCAACATCAACTACAAAGAAACCAAAATGGTGTGAAGTAGAATTAGATTTGGAGTAATAAGAGAATTAGATCCCACTATCATTTCGCATACACCTTCATCTTGGAGCAATCAAAATTCAAACTTTAAATCATAACAAACTAGATTTAAAACCCATTTCATGCCCAAAAGGACATCAAATATTTGCAACAATTTAACCATTTCCACTCCTATGGATACCAATGTGCAAGAGTGTGACATATGGTGAAATGTTGCATCATATCTAAATAAACTCATGGCTTGAAAAAATTTATGGATTTTCCCTAATACTAAATGGGTCGTGATTTAAATTTATTTTAGAATATCTTTACATTCACCTCCTCAAATTTTATGAGCTTGAAATAACAAATAACTCATATACAAACACGATTTAAATGGGTTCCATGACTATCTTGGGCTTGTTTCTTCCTTGCGAAGCAAAAATTTCAACTTAATAGAAACTTGGTGTAATATTCAATTGGGTATGAGATTCTTACATGAATTTAATTAGACTTGAAATCAATTTGCATCTAAAAGAACCTTAGAGAATTTCCAACAAAAAAATCATCCAAGAGGTGGGAGGCCCAAATTATATCTAAAGAAATATAAACTGTTATGGGACTTTTCTCCCAAAGTAAAAATGCATTAATGAAAAGTATTTAAATAAAAAAGAAAGAAATAATCATATTTATAAAATGATAATTAAAACCCCCTGAAAGGGTGTGATGGTTTGAAAGAAAACAATCCTTAAAGATTATATAATTCTGTAGACGTATAAAAATGACCACTTTCCTAAGTGAATATTTAATATTCATTTTAACCTTATTCCTCTATTTAATTAAATTATTCATATTCATCTATTTGATTAAATAATTTATTCAATTTATTTAATTAAATTCACCTAAGCCTTTCATATCCGTTAATTAAATAAATCATTTTATTTAATTTTGCTTTCTCCCCTTTTAATTAAATTTACATTTAATTAAATTGTTCATGAGAAATAAATAAATCTAATTTATTTAAATCCCCCACTTGCATCTATTTTGTTGAAATAAAGCAATTCATTTTAATTAAAATTAATCTCCATCCACTTGCATTTTCCTACATCTCCCACTTGTCTCCCTAAACCCCTTTCTAGATTCTTCTAATCCCTTCTAAATTAGCCTAACCCATCCCCTAAATATTGTCACATCCCTAAACAAAGGGAAGTCAATTCTCAAACCCTCAAAGTCTTTGGATACCATTAAAGGCTTTATGTCTTCAACAAGTTAACCTTAAAAGTCTTCCAAATCATTAATGGTTAACTCAACCCTCTTGCATGATTAAAGACTTTCTCTCTAAACTCAACCCTCATCTAACCCAAGGGTCTCATCAAGCATTCATTCCTTTTACCATGGTTATTCCTTTAACCCTTGCACAAGAGTTTATCCTTTGGGTAAAATCTTTATCCAATGAATAACTTTAACTTAACCTTAACCCTTACCTCCTAAGGTAACCATGAGGTCTTCTCAAGCATTTAATGCTTATTACATCTCCTCTCAAGCAGTCTTATGTTGACTATTGTCACCATTTCATTGGTGAGAATTGTAAACATGGATTGATAACTTTCAATCCTGACCCTTGATAGGATCATCCAATCTTGACCTTTCATTGCCCTATTTTCCCTATAAATAGAGCCCTCATCCTCCATTTTCATATCCAAGTCTTTAGCATCACACTTATAGATATTTTTATCATCCAAGTTTCATGCATCTAATCTATACACATTTTTATAAAGCATTTAGTCTCTCTTTGAATAGAAATAATCTAATAAACATTTTAGAAGTATTTCTATTATCATAGCATTATCATATTAGACTAGCATAGCATGTTAGGATAGTCATTTTACTAACCATTTCATCTTATCATTATACACATGCTAGTTTAAATCATGTTTGTTAATATCATGCATATTTAGGATTGCATTCATGTTAGATTGACCAAAAATCCCTCATTCTCATGATTGTCATCCCTAAGTCACTTTGCTTAGTGATATGAGAGCAAAGACATTGGCTTGAGGGGCCTTTTGAGATAGAGAACAATGGAACATCCCTTGGGAAGTTGAGTTATTCAATATAACTCCCTAACTTGCACCAAGAGTCCCATTGGTGTGTGGACCAAGTTTGAATTCGTAATTTTCGTTTCATCACACCACTTTTCCCACACACATTTCTTTCACCCACCGTGGGGCATAACCCCATTTATCAAATCATTTTTGATGCAGGACTAACTTTGCAGGTACACAGAAAACTTGAATTAGCATGTTGATACCACCCTTTAGCGCATCTGGTCTGTCCTTTGGCACATCCCACTCACTGTTTAGCACATTGGAGCTGAAACTTAGTGCATCCCGCAGTAACCTTAGCACATAACTCTTTTGTTGATTCTTGTTAAACTTCAGCACTTTAAAGCATCAACATAGCACATCTATGCAACAACGTAGCACATAGGGGTTTTCTATTAGCACATCGGATCCATTCGGTAGCGCATCTGGTTTGTAGATTAGTGCATATCAGACACAGATAGAAAAACAAAATTGTAACAAAGACAAAAAATTAGACTTGTAGAAGTCCACCTTGAAAATTTTTATCACTAACTGGTTTTTATTGCAGGTAACTAACATTTGTTTGCAAGGTCGGGAGAATTTTCTTTTACTAAATTTTAGGCTTTTAATTAATTTTTTTATTTTTAACTTTGTTAAGTTAGTTATTTAAAGTTTTCTCCATTTCCTTGTTAGTAAAATTGAACTCATTTTCCTTTTGGGCTTCTTAAAAAGAACAACAAACAAAAACTTTACCTTGCTTTCATAGGAAGAAAAAACACTTCATTTTTGGGGTTTAAAAAGAACAAGACAAACTTTCTTTTTGCAAAATTTTAAAATGAATCTCACCATCCTTTGGTGTCTAAAAGGATCTATTTCATTTTATTGCATAAGTTAAAGAACCTCATTTTTCCAAGTTCTAGATAAAGAAAAAGAGGGAAATCCTTCCCCTATTGAATTCATTTTGTTGACCATATCAAAGAATTTGCTTTGTTGACTAGGATTTATTTACTTAGATCAGAAAATCATTGATTTGAGAGATAAAAAGAACACCATGCCTTTTTGGAGCAACATCTCCTAGTAGACTTAGCAAACAACTGAATTGTAAGATTAAAAAAAAATCATTTTGTGCCTTGTCTCGAAAGTGGAAGGTATATGCTCTCCCATTAATTGGGTGATCAAAAAGTCAAACCACTCTTACGCTTTCAGTATTTCAAGCATTTACAACCTTTAGCAGGTCTTCCCTCCCGAGTTTCTCTTAGAGCGGCATTTAAATGGTCAATGAGAGGGGAACGACCTAAGTGGGAAATGACTTTATCGCCAAGTGTTCCAACCCACTATAATCAAAAGTGGAGGTTGACGAAAGTCCCTTCAACAATTTTTCGCAGTGATTAGCCTTCACCTAGTATCTTTATGATACGTAAAGCCTTTGTTCTAAAGGTTGGGAAGCCTCCCGAGGGAGTTTATCACTGAATACCAAACAGGAAGTTTGATTACGAATTTTAGAAATAAAAACCTTGAGCCAAGTCAGTATCCAAACATCCTCAATATCATAGTGCAAGGGTGGGGAAGAATCCGCCCCCAAGATTACTCACCATATATCTCCCAAGATAACTACCCAATTGTGAAGCAATTCACTTTGGGTTAATTTTTGGCAAAAGGCAAAAAAATGGGCATCCCCTAGGGGGTGACATGGTTGTTTGAGCTGATGGAGTATTGAGACTAGTGGGCTATGGTATTGTTGATGACCTTTGAATAAAGAGTCTATCTGAATTGTCTTATTTGTATCCAAACCTATGAAAACATTGGGGATTTGAACACATCCTCGCAGAACATACACTCTTTGTTTAGAATAGGCAGGAATGGTTGTTTTTTCGGTGATGTGTTTGCATTTTATACTTTATAAAATCATCCATCAAAATTGAACAAGTGTTGAAAATTTCCAGAAAACAAAAAATAGAACAAGCAGAGCAGTTTAGTGCATAGGAGCAATATCCTGTCGCATCTGAGTCAAACTTTAGCACATAAAAGGTGAAACTTAGCGCATTCATCTTCAAAAATAGCGCATAATAGTCTATACATTTGGCAACTTTGCACTAGTGCTCTTAGATACCATATTAGCACGTTGAAACATCAGCCTAGCGCATTGGGGGCAAACTGTAGCACTTTGAGTCTAAATATTAACGCTTTTTAAGGAGATATTAGCGCAATAGAAAAATTCAAAACCCTGGTTTAGCGTGTAGCATAGGTAGCTTAGTGCATTGGTGGCTTTAAATAGCACATCTGAGGCAAACTTTAGCACATCCAGTCTCTATCCTAGTGCATAGGTAAAACTGAGAAAAACGGAGAGCAAAACTTAGCATTTTTGAAAAAATGTATCATTAGTTTTAGATACCCTTTTGGATCTTTAGTCGACCTCATCAGGCAAAACTTGAATCAAAACATCAAAAAATATCCCAAACAACCAAACAAGTCATTCTTAGAACAATAGTTGTCAGAATCCGAAACTAGCTAAGGATAACACTTTCTCCTATCAAAATCAGGTAACATCATCACATTTATCAAAAGGTCCACCAATTAAACAAATTCCATCAACAAAACATACCTAGTTTAAACCTAAGTTGTCAATTCGAGTCTCCATATTAGGAAGCTCTTATTCCATATCATTTGATGCACTTTGTCGTGGGGGGCCTCTAAACCTTCATTTGATAAAGTAGGCTTAAGTTTTCAAATGAAGCATCCAAATCCAAAACAAATCAAAGGAAACCATTGATCATTCGTGTATGACCATTCCTCATATTTTGAGAAGAAAAGGTCTTCATCACAAAACTAAGTTGAATAAATGACAACTCAGTTCCCATAAAATTGCCAAACGGAATAGATTTCTTTACATCAATTGTCAACTCTTCAAATCACATTGCACCTTTCTCCGTCATATGCGCTTGTACCTTCAAGACAAGTCAAACAAATTTGATGAAGAACCTTTGAGAAGTAGAGCCTTTTGCCAAAAATCAGCATTTAGTCAACGCTTAAATCATGGAGGAAAGATCAACCACACTTTCTCCCCTGAAGTCTGCATAACTTATAACATAGCTCAATTTGAACCACCAACCCCCGAACAACACGAAGAAGAGGATTTTGTCCCCTTTGTCATAGAAAGTTTCTATTAGATTCCCGTTGTCACTCGCTCTCAAGGAAATAAGAAAAGTGAACCACAACCAGAGTCCAGTATGGGTTTAAGATTATCAAATCCTTTTGAGTATCCAAATCTAGAGGACACAAAGATCACTGAGGAGCTCCTCCAAGAATGTCAGGAAAGTTCCTCATTTCAAAAACTTATGGAGAGACTCATAGAGGCTGACAAAGAAAAATACCTACTCATGCTAACAAGCAAAGGAGTTAGGATTCCTGAAGACTGACACTGAAATCTTTAGGACAAGGTCTCGAAATTATGTTTATCAAAAGAACAACAGAGAGAAGAGGAAACACGTGACCCTGAGAAAAACATACTTAAACAATTAAACATACCAGAACGCACCAATGCCCGAACTAGGGATAACGAAAGAGAAGAACCTATTAGGGTTCCCACAGATACTGAGAGGGGGGGGTGAATCAGTATCTGACTGGTAATGATTGTTTCTTAAAACTGAATATGCAAAACATAAAGTAACAGTATACCGGTATGCAAGAATTAATGTAAATAACATAATTAAAAACATCCACATGAAAAGAACACCATAACACAAGATGTTTAATGAGGAAACCTAGTGTGGGAAAAACCTCGGTGGGATTTGTGACCCACAATATTCACTTACTGGCCAATAAGAGAATATTACTTACAATAGGGGCCTGCACATGCAGGAAGGCCAACTGCCTAGAGCACACTGCTCAATAAGAAGTCACACTGACTTACAATGAGGATTATGCAAATCCAATGATCTGTATTGCTTTACAATAGCATCTTCTATGCCAAATTTAGTACCAGTTCTTGCTCTATTCTTTGCATATACCCTTGGCCTACAATTCGCACATTAGGTCCACCTTATAATTTTTTTTTGCTTCCTATCCATATCCCACAAATGTCTACAATGATCTCTTTTATATACAAGAGTCATTTTACAATTTTCCAAGTTGGCTTACAATAATAAACAAAATATTACATATCAAAAATCAAGTCAGCCTCTGTGCCAGTATACATGTTCTTTTTTGTGCCGATATACATCATCTGTGTCGGTGCTAGTGTAGAGTGATCTTGTTGATGCCAGTACACTGTCTTGTTTGAGTAATGCTTTGCTGGTATAATGTCTTGCTAGTGCCATAGGATTGCAAGGTTGCCTATGTAATGCTTTGCTGGTATAATGTCTTGCCAGTGCCATAGGATTGCAAGGTTTCCATCAATGACAAAACCTTGCATCACACACAATGTCTCATTAGAGTGTCCATATGCCAACAGAACTGTTCCCTTGGCAAACAAATGCACCCTTAGTTGCTCTTACAGAACAAATGCAAAAGTTGTAGAGACAAATGTAGGACATGCAACAGGGGACCACAATACGATATTCCTTAAATGAAATCTGTCCTTACCCCTTTGACAAGAGGTTAAACATGATACCTTTTCCCTCGCATTCAGACATACCCAAATATGGCAAATATGATGGTAAGAGTGATCCTCGGCATCATGTTTGGGAGTTTTGTACCATGAGTCTTGAATTTTCTCATGATGACACTTACTTGATGAGGCTATTCCCAAGAAGTTTGGGAGGGAAAACAATGGAGTAGTTGTCTAAACTTACACCACCCATCAGATCCTTTGATGAGTTGGTCAATAAATTTATCACGCAGTACTCCTACAATATTCAACATGTCATCACCATGCTAGATGTATGTAATACCAAACAAAAAAACAATGAAACATTCATGGTGTTTCTTCAATGATGGAGACGGATGGTTTCAAGATATCCTCGAGATGTGCCTGAGAAAGAAAGATGGAAATCTTTATCGACAATTTGAATAGTGAGATGAGTTATCTACTCAAGCTCCAGTACATACCATCTTTCGCCAAATTAATCGAAAAATAGAATCCAAGTAGAGGAGGCATGTATCAAGAAAGGAACATTGAAGTTCTTCAAAGAAGGAGCTAATTCATCCAACTCTCGCTTTAACAACCAGAACAACAATAACAACTTAGACAAATCTAGGTTCTAGACCCAAAACAAAAATGTTGGTAACAAGGGAGGAACTGATGCTAATGATATAAAATCCAAACAACTAGTATTGGATTTATCAAGTAGTCCTTAGGCTACCAAGAATCAAAAAGGTGTTAACCAAACAAATAACACTTATACACCAAATACCAATCAAGGACCTTCAAGTCCAAATACCACCAACAATGCTCAAAACAACAACACAAATCGATGAACTAATCCAAATCAAAGAGGTAACACCAACAATTTCCCGAATAGATGCACCTACACACCATTGGGACAATCCTTAGAATCAGCATTCCACGAACTCCTGGCAAACAAGATTATCACATTGCCGGCCATAAATAATTTTGAACCCCATATTAAACCACCTTGGTGGAATGACACACTTCTGTGATTTTCATCGAAACAAAGGACATCAAACAAACAATTGCATGAGGCTTAAAAACATTGTTCAAGACATGATTGATAGAGGTGATTTAACAGTCGATGGTCTCAAAACAAATGGTGATCATGACACATTTAAAAAACCTCTTCCAAATTACAACAAAGAAGGAGCTTCATCATCAAACGATACTAGAGGAGCTCGCATAAATCATGTATACAATAACACCATCAATCATATATCAACAAATGACAACCAAGTAAATGTCTTTAAAATCAAAGACAAACACGAACATGAGTTGATCAATGTACCTACCAGAGCTCAGAAATATGTCTTGAAAGGACATACATCAATAACAACCGTTCTCCCCAAGAGTTAGTATAACTTAGTTGATCAACTGCAGAAAACTCCTGCTCAGATATCCATACTCAAGTTACTAAAACTTTCACCATAACATAAGGACATCTTGGAACAAGCACTAGTTGAAACAAATGTGCCTCAAGATCTGGATATTGATAAATTTCAAGCCATAGTGGCTCACATGGCAGGGCCTCATAATCTCACCTTTTCTGAAAATGATAATATCTCTTTGAGCCATCCACATAATACTCCCCTTCACATTGAAGTCTTAGTCTACAAACATCAAGTTAAAAGAGTATTAATAGATGGAGGAGCTGGTCTCAATATCTATACCTTGAAACTTATCCATGCATTAGGCTTCTCTAAACAGTCAATTGACCCACACAAAAAGATCACCATCAAGGCATATGATGATGAAGAGAGATCATCCAAGGGAACAATAATCCTAACTATTCAGGTAGGACCAATACAAAGAGACACTATGTGCCAAGTCTTAGACAAAGACTTGACATACAATATTTTATTGGGTCATCCTTGAATACATGAAATGCAAGTGGTACCATCAACTTACCATCAATGTGTCAAATTCCCATATAATGGACAAGAGATTTCCATCTTTGTTGATAATAATCACTTTCAACATTACAATGCTATGGGGGCAGCTCAAGATAGCTTGGTTCCACACAATAGGGAAGCTCCCGCTTCCTCAGCACTAGCTCATCATCAATAAAAGCTCAAATCTTTATCTACGGATTTCAAGAAAAAGATGAAAATCAAGGAACAACGCATGGGAGAATACTCTTTCAAACCCATGTGATTATCCAAATTACCAGCATCACGCAAAATCTCATGGACAACCTTCTGCATCGATGCATCAAGCAACACAGCCCATCACCAAGTTTGATGGCAAGTTTATTCAACTAGGTACACTAGCACATGAATCAGAAGAGAAGGACATCCTTAGCTGGCTATACAAAGATGAGGAAGAAGTCTGAGCTGCTACTATGGAGGTAGCCATACCAACACAACAGTATGGAAAAGGATTCCCGATCATGCAAAGGATGGGATACAATGACAAAGGACCTATAGGCAAGCGTCAAGAAGGCATTATAGAACCATTGGACCCTCCTTCACAGTTTTCTAGAGACACAACAAGACTGGGATATGGACACAATCTACCTCCAAGGCAAAAGAAGCAAAAATATCAGAAACCTCAGTGGAAAGCAAAGAAGAAATACAATGCAGACTCATGGCAAGAGGCACTACACTAAGTAGCATAAACAATAAGGAAAGAGTGAGAACACCAAGAAAAAGAGAAACAACAAGAAGAGTCGCTCATTCAGAGAAAAGAAGCATCTCATGAGGATGTACACTATGTCCAAGAACCTATTCAAAACAAGGCAAAATCACCTCCTGAAGAAATTACTACTCTCCAAGGAGAAAGAGTATATGAACAGATGCAAAGAGTACAAGAAGGTTCTGATACGGAATCAGAGAAAACTACAAGACTGGTATCAATTATCAGGGATCTCTTTTCACCTTACAACATACCTTTCAGCAGCACTAAAAGACTCTAGGATAGTGCTCCTAAAAATGATTCTAATGACTTTAAATGGGGCAGTTGTTCAAATATTACTGAAGATGTCCCTGAAGGTGCTATTCATACACCCCTTTCTTAGGAAGGACAAGGCGCAAAGACTAGATTACTTGAATTTGGTCCACAACATATCTACGAAGCTAATAAAAATGAGTAGCGACACTATGAGCAAGTATACATAGAAGATGATACCATTGAAGACCTTGACAATATCATTAACTTAACCAATATCCCAAACACTTTTAACGATACTGCTATCATGACACTTACCTCAGCTGACCTTGACTAACCAAATGATCCTTTACCACTCGTATTTCGATCTCATAGACTGGGATGAACCTGAACACCATGGCATACCTATTTTCCTAAATGACAAATCCATTATCAATTACCTATGTATAGTGAATCCAGAAATAGACTCTACTAGCGAACAAAGTAACGATGTTTGCAATCAGGAGGGTGCCAAGTCTCTCAGTCACAAAAATGAAAGAAACCAAGGATCTAATGCTGAAAACCAGTCAATGGTAGTACTAGATCCCAAAAAAGTCAAAATAATGGACACATCTGAGGGTGAAAACCTTTTTAAGGCACCTAAGGATGGGAGACTTGACACTCTTCCTGAACACTATCAAGAGCGATCACCCATATTGATTGAGCCCACTCAATCAATCAACATTGATATAGAAGAAGCGGCTAAAAACATACACCTAGTAGTGTCTCTGATAGAAGAAGAAAAACTAGAGTTTATCAGATTCTTCAAAGAAAAGCAAATCAATTTTGCCTGGTCCTATGCTGGTATGCCCAACATAGTTCCAAACTTAATCATGCATCATTTATCTATTGCTCCAAGAGCTAAGCTAGTCAAGCAAAAGTTAAGAAAGATGAATCCGCATGTAACATTAATGATCAAAGTTGAACTCAAGAAGTTATTAGATGTCGGATTCATTTGACCTATAGACTATGCTGAATGAATTTCAAACATTGTGCTAGTTTCAAAACCAGATGGAGGCATCAGGATATGCACAGATTTTAGAGATGTTAACAAAGCCTGTCCAAAGGATGACTTTCCTTTGCCCAGCATCGACATAATTGTAGACCTCATAGCAGGCCATGCAATGCTCTAATTAATGGACGGTTTCTCTGGCTATAATCAAATCAAAATAGCTCCAAAGGATCAAGATAGAACATCGTTCACCTGTCCTTGGGGAACGTATTGTTAGAATGTCATGCCTTTTGGCTTGAAGAATGCTAGGGCAGTGTATCAAAGAGCAATGACGACAATCTTTCATGATATGATGCATACCTTCATGGAGGACTATGTGGATGATTTATTGGCTAAGTCATTCACCTGGGTAGAACATCTAGGCATACTAGATAAAATCTTTCAAAGATTGGAGGAATTCCAAGTCAGGCTAAACCCTAAGAAGTGTGTCTTCGGGGTGACATTAGGAAAATTATTAGGCTACATTGTGTCAGAAAAGGGCATTGAAGTAGATCCAGTGAAGGTACAGGCCATCATGGAGATTCCACCTCCCAAGAACATTAGCCAACTCAGATCTCTACAAGGACGACTCCAGTCAATCAAGCGATGCATAGCCCAACTAGCAGATAAAAGTCTACCATTCAATCATCTACTACATAAGAACATACCATTCGGATGGGAAGCCAAATGTGCAGAATCATTCTATCAAATCAAGCAATATCTAATGAACCCACTAGTTCTGGTACCACAAATAGCGGGGAAGCCACTCATTCTCTACATATCGACTATTGACATATCATTGGGGGCACTATTATCACAAGAAGATAAAGAAGGCAAGGAACGAGCTATATATTATATCAGCAGGACATTAAATGGCTATGAGCTCAACTATACATTCATTGAGAAGGTCTGCTTAGTTGTGGTCTTCGCTTCTCAAAACTTTCGACATTACATGCTAGCTCACACAATCAAGCTAGTAGCAAAAATTGATCCTCTCAAGTATTTACTCAGCAAAGCAGCTCTTACAGGCAGATTAGCTAAATGGGTCATGATTCTCAGCGAGTTTGATATCCACTAGATAGAGCATCGAGCTATCAAGGGACAAGTACTTGCAGATCAACTAGCTAAAGCACTGCTACCTGGTAAGCAACCAATGGAAGTCGAATTTCTAGATAGGGACATCCTTACTATTACCACCAAGCAATGGACCTTATATTTTGATGGTTTCTACACTCAACATGGCTCAGGGGCTGACATCTTGTTCGTCACTCCTGAAGGACACACCATACCAAGATCATATAGACTCATGTTTCCATGCACAAATAACATCGTTGAGTATGAAGCACTGGTCACAAGAATCAAAATGGTCATAGAATGGAGAATCACGAAACTAAAAGTCTATGGAGATTCCCAACTAGTTATAAATCAGATCAATGATGAATATCAGACAAAGGATGAAAAGTTGCTGCCATACAAAAGAATGGTAGATGACTTCAAACAATATTTTGTACACATCACCTTTGAACAAATACCAAGGTTGGATAACAGAGCAGCCGATGCAATGGCTACAATCTCTTCACTACTACAAATTACAGAGCAATAAAGTCATTATGAGTTCCTGGTAGAGCAACTATTTCCCCCATCCTATGACATTTATGCATCCCAAGTCATCTATGCCTTAACCGGTTCAAACTCTCCTTTATACAGGACAATATATGAATATCTTAAAACCACTACCCTGCCTGTTGACTTATCACATAACCAAAAACACAACTTTATCCGGCAAGCTGCCCATTACACCTTAACCGTTGATACCCTTTATCGTCAAGGTCTAGATGGTACTCTTCTTTGTTGCCTTGATCGTAATGAATCTGACTCTTCTTTACACGAACTTCATGAGGGTATCTATGGCACGCATTCAAGTGGTCCTACTCTCGCTCAAAAACTTTTGATAATGAGATATTACTGATTGACAATGGAAAAAGACTCTTATCTCTTTGTAAAGAAATGTCCTAAATGCCAAATTCATGGCAATCTTATCCATGCACTAGCACAAGAGTTGCAGCCATTTACAACATCTTGGCCTTTTTGTCAGTGGGGACTTCATTTGGTAGGAAAAATCCATCCTTCCTCTTCAAATGGACACAAGTTCATAATCACTGTGATAGAGTATTTCACAAAATGGATTGAAGCAGTCCCACTAACCACAATAACTAGAAAACAAATTGCCTCCTTTATTCTCAATTACCTAATCTGCAGATACGACATTCCCAATTCCATCATCACAGACAACGGGTGTCCCTTAAAAATTAGGATGTGCGAGAACTATGTGAACAATTCAAGATCCAACATCGTTTCTCTACACCTTACTACCCATAGGGGAATAGTCAAGAAGAGACATCAAATAAAACAATATTGAAAATCCTAAAGAAAATAGTAAATGATGCAGGAAAGGATTGGCATGTACAACTCAATCTGACACTCTGGGCATATAGGACTAGCATCAAGACACCTACAGGGGCTACACCATATTCTTTGGTATATGGATCAGAAGCAATTTTACCTCTTGAGGTAGAGATTCCATCACTCAAAGTATCTTTGAAAGGCCTCATTCTAGATGAGGAGTATCGAGTCAACAAATTGCAAGAACTAGAGCTTCTTGATGAAAAATGATAGCATGCCTATGATCACCTCAAATCATACCAACAACGCATGTGCAAAAGCTACAACCACAAAGTTATCCCTAGGATTTTCAAAGTCAGTGATCTCGTACTCAAAGAAAATCCCTGAAATCAACAGGATCGAGAAAATAAGGGGAAGTTTGAACCTAATTGGTTGGGTCCCTATGTTATCATATCAGCCTATGGATCAGGTGCCTATCAGCTAACAACATCAAAATGAGTTTTTCTCGATGGACCAACCAACAACATCCATCTAAATAAATTCTATACCTGAGTGGTCTAATGCACAGAAAAAGTAAAAAATACACAAAAAGTTTTTGAAAAATCAGAAAAGTACAAAAACATACAAAAAAAATCAAAACAACAAAAAAGTGCAATGAAAACAAGTGGTGAAAACCTGGCAATAGGCGCTATTTGTGAGGGAACAACTCCTCTATCTATCATTACTCATATCTTTTGCAACCAAAGTCAATAGTAATGGCCATCGCCCAACACTTTTTACACAACATTATCTCGAACACACTTAGCATAGTCATTGTCCTTGATTATCTGAAGATTAGTTCATCATATCCCACCATGGCTTTGTAATCACTGTGAATATCCACATCGATCTGTATATATAGTTAGGGGAAACATTCCTCTGACTTAAAGCATTCCAACAAAGAGCAAACAAGAATCGCAACACATCAAGGAAATCTTGTCAACAATAGCTCATTAGCCAAGAAAACAAAACACTGATCCTATTAACAAATTTCAACACACACATGATGGATGATTTTCTGAATTATAATTTGTTTATATCTCAAATGAAGTTTTGACTATTTTTGCACTTAAACTTTTTGAATGATTGGATCTCCTAAATTTTCTCAACGATGCATCGAGCTAGACAAAGTGGCCGGAGGCTCTAATAATTATTTTGGTTTTCTATTTGTGAGGTGATCACTTGTACTGTGCAAATTTTGACTCAAGACATAATTATGAACATATCACTGAAGACATTGTTTCACTTTGCGCATACAAACGGTCCAATCTTGTCTTTTTTACGCAAGCAACACTCAGGTCATCTTGGTTCAATTACACCTCAACGCTTGTCCCATCTTGCAATATCAAAATCCATGTAAGTTTTTCTCAAGTCATTATGGTTCAATTATACCATTATGCTTGTATAAATGTCCAACATATCAAATACTCAATGATGATTTACAAAAATGGAGCAAAAACATGTGACTACACAGGAATGACAAACGATAGAATGAGGATGATCAATTAGTTGCATATCATTTTACATTAGTTGCATATCATTTTACAATAGTTGCATATCATTATATATCTCACATCATATCATTATCATACATCTCACATCATATCATTATCATACATCTCATTTTCAAGATACATCTCACATTATATCGTTATCATACATCTCATTTTCAAGACACATCTCACATCATATCATTATCATACATCTCATTTTCAAGATACATCTCACAGCATATCATTATCATACATCTCATTTTCAAGATACATCTCACATCAATATCATTATCATACATCTCATTTTCAAGATACATCTCACATCAATATCATTATCATACATCTCATTTTCAAGATACATCTCACATCAATATCATTATCATACATCTAATTTTCAAGATACATCTCACAAATCAAATTTCATCAAGAACATCTATCTAAGCATAGCATCATCATCATAGAAACATCATATCAATGCATAAATAATCATCCATAAATGCATCACATGTGGATCAGAAAATCGGTGTCATATATATATATATATATATATATATATATACATATATATATATATATATATAGATATATACATATATATATATATATATACATATATATACATATACATATATATATATATACATATATATATATATATATATCTATATGTATATATATATATATGTATATATATATATATATGTATATGTATATATATGTATATATATAGATATATATGTATATACATATATATGTATATACATATATATGTATATACATATATACATATATATATATATGTATATATATATATGTATATATACATATACATATATATGTATATACATATATATATATGTATATCTCAAAAATGGTCACAATATACAAGGGATGTCATGTCTGTCAAAATACAACACAATGATCAAAATACAATAGAGACAAGTCTTTCAGGTATGACTATCTCTAGAGGCAAACAGTCTCGCAGCAGATGTCCCAGCTCCTAGATCTCCAGGTGGATCATGTCGAGAAGGACCTGTAACACCTCTTCTCTCTGTCCTCATTTGACTCCAAGCTGATCGACTGGCTGCATAGCTAGGAGCTCTATGCTCTCTAGGGACTAGCTCCTTATATAAACACCTATAGTACTTGGCCTCCTTGCCCATGTGTCGTATCTCCCTTAGTGTGTCTCTCATAGTGGCACCGGTTGTTGCTCTCTACAATCTCTCAGCAAGCTCCTCTGCTCGACCCAGGCTCTCTATGAATGTATCCCACTATATGGTAATCTGTGTAATTTGACATTGCTAAGCCAATACCTATGCCTGAAGTTGTTGCACTGTCATCTGTAAGGACCTAATATGTGCATCCTCTCGGTGGGTGGGTACCCGGACCTAAATGGGTACTTGTGTTGTGGTACCACCCATCCCTATCCCTGTCTTAGGCATCGATGGAGGTAATACATCTAATCTCCTCCTCTGAGTTAGCCGCCTAAACTCATCCATCCCACCCACAACTGCTATCACCTCACTTGCCCAACCAACTCCACCAGCTCCAACCACAAAACCTCCCCTCCCTAACTCACCAACTGCTCCGCTGACTAATCCACCTCCTCTCCTCCCTCCATCTCCTCTTCCAATCCTCCCTCTATCTCCTCCATCCCCCCCTCTATATCCTCGTCTCTCTCTACGACCTCCCCTCCCATCTCCCCCGTCATCTCCTCCACCATCCCCATATCCCTCCTCCATCTTCTCTCCCTCATCTCTCCGTCTCCCTAGCCTCTCGGGCTGCTCATCCTCATCATCATCAAAAGTGGGAATCATCTCTGTTGGATCTAATATCCATGCTACGGCATGGGCCATGAAGAGTGCTCCAAACTCCTTCGTCATCCCAACATCTACCACTCCAAACCTGTAGTCCCATATCTGTCTGGCCAAATGCATGTACTCCTCCATAGCCACTTCACTATCAATAATTGGACCCCACTCTGGCACATCTTGCCTCTGACGAGCATATAGGCATGCTCCCTATGGTACACCCTATTGTCGACCATACTGCCGTTGCACTCATCTATGCAAGAACCTCTCAATGATAAAAGGTGTCCGCCCTATCAAGTATTGCGACATATACACATAGGGCATCTCTAGCCTGTCCTCTGCCCAAACCTCGCAATCCATATAGGTCTCCTGATGACCATATCAATGTCATCCAACACCCTCCTCCAATGTTGTAGCTTGCCCAGCTTACGCTGGACAACTATCCCTGTGTACACATATGCATAATCCCAACCAAATGGCCTATCCCTATCTGCAAGTGACCTTGCTGCAGGAATGCGCTCCCAATCCCACACCTGTAATAATGTGACCCCAGTTGATAAACTGTTGTATCCTAAATACACCTCCTAGTGCAGATCTCTGTATAGATGGGCCAACATACAAGACCCCCATGCAAACCTGTGACCCTGTGTCACCATATCCTCTAGCACCAATCCTCATCCCACTACCAGTCCCTTTGACCTACGGTCGGGACACAAGAAGCCACCTATGAAACCTACGAGTATAGAATGTAGTGGAACATAATCAAAATTTATAAACTCCTACCAAGGGACCTCATATCCACAAATATGCTCATCATGGAATATCTAGTGAAGAGAATCTATCCCATCCTCCTCTGTCTGCTCATAGGGCAATAATGCCCCTATCATGAGAATCCATAGAATCCGATAACAGATCTCTGGAGTGATTGTCATCTTACTAGTAGCCAAGTGAAAGGTGTTCGTGTCACTATGCCACTTCTATGCCAAAGTTGTCAGCAAACCCCGGTTAATGATATACCGAGGCATGTCCAACAAAGAGGATAACCCACACCTCTCAATGATATCCCTATCTGCTTGTGTCAACCGAGGAATCAGAGACCATGGTCTCGTAAATTGCACTCGCGATTGAAGTACGCCAAGTCGTTCCTATAACAACAAAACATGTCCAAATATCAATTCCCACATCTATTTGATATATCCAAAATAAAAACAACTTGAAACAAGGAAATATCAAATCTAGTTTCATATCGAACATCAAATCCCATATCGAAATCAAAACCTCAAATATCAACTTGAAACAATGCAAGTATCAAATCAAGTTCCATATCAAAAATCAAATCCCATATCGAAATCATCAAAAACAACTTGAAACAATGAAGTATCAAATCAAGTTTCATATCAAACATCAAGACCCATAACGCAAGCACCATATCAAGAAATCAAACTCAAAGACCCATAACGCAAGCAACTCAAACATCCATATCGCAAGAATCATATCAAGAACCATATTGAAAATCATGACTCGGAACTCATATTGGACATCACATTCAAGGCGAAAATCAAAGATCCAAATCAAAAACAAATCGGGATCATCATTCAATCAAATAGCTTGGTACTTCGATAGCAAAAGCGATTTCCCAATCTAATAAAACTTGGACATCCTCATAGAAAGCACAAAATTGGCTAAACACCCATCCAAAAACACTTGGCAAACACCTACCCACCCCCAAATCATCTTCCTTCATCTATTTTTTCCCTGCAACGCCACCTTCCTACTCCTTTCTAGCTAATTTTCTACTCACGCGCTAAGAAAACCCTCCCATGCACTAAGCTGCCACCCATGCGCTAGCTAAAATTGGCTACATGCTAAATCCTTTACCCTATGCGCTAGGTCAACCCTACGTGCTAATCTGTGAACCCTACCCTGTTAGCCCTATGTGCTAGGTTAACCCTACGCGCTACCCTATTCCCCGCATGCGCTACCCTGTTAGCCCTATGCACTATTCTATCCTACGTGCTACTCTAAACCTGCGATGCACTACCTAATCATTCCTAGACGCCACCCTAGTTGACAAACCCTACACACTAACTGTTCTATCATATGCACTACGCGATGAACCTAGCGCGCTAAATTGTGAAATTTGCAAGCAAAAAAATAAAAACGTGACCAAAATCAACAAAACAAAAAGAAAAAAGGACAAAATTACAATGACTTATAGGTGGACCATACGTGGTAGGCCTCCGGTATCGACGAACGCACTCAAATCGGTGCGAAGCATAGGGAACCGACATCTTGTCACTTTCCAAATGTCACTCTCACAAAAAGTCAAAAGGTGCAAATGATACAAATAAAATCACTTTTAAACTTTTTATAGGGTAAAAGTAAACTAGGGTTAGTAAGTGGGGCATGTATTTTGCTCGTTCTCTCGCTTTTAACCCTATCAAACATCATTTTCAGGAGATGAATCAATTAACACACATTAAACACAGACAAAATTTCAAAATGTGATTAAATAAAAAATGATTATCAACTCAACAAATGTTTTCATTTTTTTAATTCATCTCCTGAGGGGGTATTATCAATATCATTTATCAAATCTAAGGCACGACATCGAAATATTGACATATGACATCACATCGATCAAATTTTGATGACGCAACAAATTTTTCTTTGAATCAACATGTGCACACATGTCACTTCAAAGAGGAACAAAATGTAGACATATAAAAATGACCACTTTCCTAAGTGAATATTTAATATTCATTTTAACCTTATTCCTCTATTTAATTAAATTATTCATATTCATCTATTTGATTAAATAAGTTATGCAATTTATTTAATTAAATTCACCTAAGCCTTTCATATCTTTTAATTAAATAAATCATTTTATTTAATTTCCCTTTCTCCCCTTTTAATTAAATTGCTCATGACAAATAAATAAATCTAATTTATTTAAATCCCCCACTTGCATCTATTTTGTTGAAATAAAGAAATTGATTTTAATTAAAATTACTCTCCATCCACTTACATTTCCCTACATTTCCCACTTGTCTCCCTAAACCCCTTTCTAGATTCTTCTAATCCCTTCTAAATTAGCCTAACCCATCCCCTAAATATTGCCACATCCCTAAACAAAGGGAAGTCACTTCTCAAACCCTCAAAGTCTTTGGAAACCATTAAAGGCTTTATGTCTTCAACAAGTTAACCTTGAAAATCTTCCAAACCATTAATGGTTAACTCAACCCTCTTGCATGATTAGAGACTTTCTCTCTAAACTCAACCCTCATCTAACCCAAGGGTCTCATCAAGAATTCATTGCTTTGACCATGGTTATTCTTTTAACCCTTGCACAAGAGTTTATCCTTTGGGTAAAAGCTTTATCCAATGAATAAATTTAACTTAACCTTAACCCTTACCTCCTAAGGTAACCATGAGGTCTTCTCAAGCATTTAATGCTTCTTACATCTCCTCTCAAGCAGTCTTATGTTGACAATTGTCACCATTTCATTGGTGAGAATTGTAAACATGGATTGATAAATAGGAATAGTTACAACCTTAGAAGTCAAGGCA
Source organism: Cryptomeria japonica (assembly GCF_030272615.1). NCBI lineage: Eukaryota > Viridiplantae > Streptophyta > Pinopsida > Cupressales > Cupressaceae > Cryptomeria > Cryptomeria japonica. Next base: position 721,153,782 of record NC_081413.1, on the reverse strand, counting down.
AAGCACCATTGATATAACCACCTCTCACAAGGGGCAGATTTGTACCTCTTGATGAAAATGCAAGTAACAATCCTCCCCCTCCTTAAGCTTTTCAAGGAACATGTCCTAGACAAGGCCAAGGCCAAGAATATGTTGTAAAAGGGTCTTTTGACATTGCTAAGGAGATGGAGAGGACTGTAACAACTATGTGCCTATTGGAGCTATTGAGATATTGTGCCAAATAGAAGAAGACTCTTCTTAAGAAATTGGAACAGCTGGAATCTCATAGCAATGAGGTTAAGATGGCTGACTTGAATGAAGTTAATGCTAATAACAGTAAGGATGTTGTTAAAAACCCACCATTTCTGGTCAGTTTAAAGATATGTGGAAAGAATTTACATAACTATTTGGTAGATTTGGGTGCCTCTGGGAACATAATGCCTTATTCTATATGTCAGAAGCTTAGTCTCAACCCAGTGCGTGAAAATAGAAAAGTGGTACAGTTGGACAAGACTGAGGTCAATGTGATTGGGGAATAGAAAGATGCGTATATCTAGTTGGGTGTTGATCCATGCATATCTCGTTACATTGACATCCAAGCAGTTAACATTCCAAAGGTATATGGGATGATTCTCAGTAGAGATTGGTCAAAAACTTTGGGAGGTTACTTCTCAACCTATTTTACATATTTATGGCTTCCATGGAAAGGAGTGAGTACCCAGATCCGAATTGACAATGAACCAAAGTTGAAGAAGTTGGTCACAAATTATGGAGCTCCCAATGAAGTGGCATATGCTGAAGTGAGTCCAGGAGTTTATAGAGTAAATGAAATTCTCACTTTCTCTACACCTATAGTTCCCCAGTCCTGCCAAGTTGATGTGGTAGAATATATGGGGAGGATTAAGGATTTTATTACAAGAATGAAACAAGGGATGTGCATGTTAGGAGATGATGTCAAAGTGCAATATTTATTACTCCTACAATGATGTAGGATACATCATCAAGAACATTTAGAGATATCATGTATCCCTTGCCAAAATGAAGTTACGAAGTTGATGAGCCCAGTCCCTTGTGAAGATATTGATTATGATATCAAAGTGGGAGAAATTGAAGTTCCAAACCATAAGAGAGTAATGCTCCAAAGAGAGAATGTTGTAATAGAAACTTCCCAGGTAGAGCAATGCAAGAAGGAGATCTTTACAGTTCATATTGGCAAGCAAGGGAATGAGGAGACTGCACCCAAGTAGGAGAATGAAGAGACTCAATCTCCCGTGCAACTTGCTATAGAGCAGTGATAATATGATGAAATTATAAGGATCCAGTCAACTACTGAGAGGGGGGGGGGGTGAATCAGTAGATAGAAAATATACTAAACTTTCACTAAACAAACTTTCAACTCAGAAACAACTTACTAAATTGACTGGTTTAGTCATTGTATCAAAAACTACAACTGCATTTTCAAACTTTACCAGTTGACCAAAACATCAATGATACAATGCAATAGATCTGAAACTTATATGCCATTTAACCAAAACCTTAAACCACTTTACTTATATCAGTAATAACTCATTTCAGATCATTTCTGGTCATTCAAACATATCTAAGTGGATTTACCAGTCATTAAAATTAACCATATCAAAAACACATCTATAAAATCATTCACCACTTGACACAATGATTTTTCATGTGGAAACCCAAATGGGAAAAACCACAGTGGGGATGAATACCCACAAGTATTCTTAACTCTTCTGAAGTTTGCTTTGTTAGGATCGAATTCTTGTTAGAAGCATTTATAAAAAAAAACTTGTTAGGAACAAATGCAGTTAAGGACCACCTGGTTAAGGGATTGACTGCAAATACCCTATTAAAGATAACCTCAATGGAGGATTTCAAATCCAAGGTAATGGATCACCTGGTTAGAGCATTTCAACAACAAGCCTGTTAAAACTTACCCGATTAAGGGATTTAACTGTTATAATGGTTAGAGAATAACAGGTTTTTTGTTGATCTGGTAATAGCACTTCCTTGCTTAATCAGATCCTTTTCTGTTCCAATCTGCCTTCACAACATTTTGCAGATACACCTTTTGGTTTGGCAACAACAACTATCACACCTAGCCAAATTTGCTAGCACAATTACAAACACTTCATTGACCTTAAAAAAAATACAATAGGTGGGTAACACAACACAAAATCTACAATTCTCATAAAGATTACAAACATATCGGTTCAATCTTAACTGTTAGATTACATAGAAATCAACTACACATTGTTGTAGACAACTTCAACCACTCCTGGATCACCGCACTTTATCTCATCACGTGTTTGTCACTCCTGGATCACTATACTTTGATGTATTGTAGCTCATCATGTGTTTGTCACTCCATACTATGCAATTGATCATTCCCAAGATAAACAGTTATCTCTATGAGCCAAATCCACTTCAAAACTCATCACGTGCATCATGCATGCATGGCATCTTCATCTCTGATCACCATTTGGTCATAGATCATCACAACCAATTCTTCAAGCTCCATCATTTAGGGCTCTTCTTATCAACGGGTTAGGGTTACTAGTTTATCACTCTACTTCACTACTGGTTGCCTTCACTACTTTACTACCAGCTGCTTTACTCCATCATTACTAGTTATAATACATCTTCATTATCGGTTGCAATTGACATCAATGACAACACTATACTTCTCTAATGCAATCTTCATGCAATGCCAACATTCTCCCCTTTGGCATTGATGGCAATACAAATATCAATACCACTTGATTGTCATGATTGAGAGTAAAGCATATACACAAGTATAGGAATCCTGGTTTACATTTTTACCATATACTCTCATTCAATTGTATCTTCATGTCTTTAGAAATCAATCATATACCTTTCCCCCCCTTTGACATAAATGCCAAAGTGAAGGTAAATCATATAGTTTCATGCTTCACCAATCTGCAACTAGTTGCTCCCCCTGTGGAGTAGCTCCACTCTACACCAATCCTTCTTCAAGATTTTCAATAGGCTCTGGGACTGATGTCTTCCACATTTGCTTAATTGACTTCATGTAGGGGTACAACCCCTAACTTACCTCTAAGATATTCAATTGTAGTGTTAGGTAGAGGTTTAGTAAAGATATCTACTAGTTGTACTTTAGTAGATAAATGCTCTAGTGACACATCTTTGCTTTGCACTTTCTCTCTCAGGAAATGATACTTCAGCTCTATATGCTTTGTTCTAGCACGCAACACCAGGTTCTTAGAAATATTTATAGAACTTGTTTTATCATAGAAAATGCTTACTGGTTCTGATATCTTTAACTTGAAACCTTCCAAAATGTGTTTCGTCCAGATTTCTTGAGTACAATTCATGTATGCTGCAACATATTCATCTTTTGTTGTCGATTTAGAGATACAACTTTGTTTCTTGCTGCTCCAAGACACTAGTCTGCCTCCAAGAAAAAATGTTCCTTCGGTTGTACTCTTCATGTCATCAACATTGTCTGCCCAATCTACATATGTATAGACTTTTAAATCAAAGTCCCATGCATATGGATACCATAATCCATAATCAATTATGCCTTTCAAGTATCTAAAAATTCTTTTGGTTGCAACCATGTGTGTCTCCTTCGGACTTTTCCGAAATCTCGTAACCAATCCTACTGCATGAGCAATGTACGGTATACTGTGGACAATATAATGTAGTTTACCTCTCATGGATCTATACTCCTTTTCATCAACTGATGCAAAATCATCTTCCTTAGACAATTTACATCTTGTAACCATTGGTGTTCCAACTGGTTTACAGTCTCCCATTCCAAAAGTTTTCAACACTTCTTTCACATACTTGGACTGTGTGATAAAAATTCCTTCCTTCATCTATTGGATTTGCAAACCTATAATTTTTTTTATCTCACCTACTAGTGACATCTCAAATTCACTCTTCATTTTATTAGAAAAATCATGACACATGTCATCATTACCTCCAAAAATGATATCATCCACAAATACCTCACTTACTAGTATCTTATCTCCTTATGTCTTAAGATATATGTTACTATTTTCACTAGTTCTTTGAAAACCTATCTTCGCTAAGTGAGAGTGCAATCTTTCATACCATTCTCTTGGTTCTTGTACAATGCCTTATGTAATTTGAACACCATATCCTTTTCTACAGTTAAAGAATAACCATCTGGCTCTTCAAATTAGACTTCTTCCAATATTCCATGTAGGAATGTTGGTTTCACATCCATCTGATATACTTTGAATCCTCTGTATGTTTCAAATGCAAGTAGAGTCCTTACTCCTTCCAATCTTGCAACTGGTGCAAATGTCTCACCATAATCTTCACCTTCCTCTTGTGCATATCCTTTGCATATCAGTCTGGCTTTATTCGTGACCACTATTCCATCTTCATTCAGTTTGTTTCTGAATACCCATTTTGTACCTATTACATTCTTGTTCTCCGGTCTAGGTACCAGTGACCGTGTATTGTTCTTCTCTATCTGGTCAAGTTCTTTCATTTTTTTGATCCAATGTTCATCTCCAAAGGCTTCTTTTTTTGTTCTAGGCTCAATGGTGGAGATCATACAAGAGTTTTCTCTTATCCCTCTTCTAGTTAATACGCTTGCATTCATGTCTCCAATAATCTAATCAAGGCTATGATTGATTCTAACATACCTTGGATTAATATGATCTTGTTTTGTAGGTTCTTCTTCTTCTTCACTTTCTTCATCTTCTGTTGGACCTTCCTATTCTAGTTGAACTGGGGCTTCTATATTCAATTCACACTATTCTGGCTTTACCGGTTTTGGTTCCAAAAATAGTATGTAAGGTTCTTCTTCCTCCTTCTCGTTGCTGGTTTCACTTGAATTTTTCAAGAAACTCGTCTACTTGGACATTAACACTTTCAATGATCTTCTTAGTCTAGTTGTTGTAACACTTGTAAGCTTTTCTCTTGGTGGAGTAACCAAGAAATATGCCTTCATCACTCTTGGGATCAAACTTACCAATATAATCACCTCTTTTGATAAAATATCTGCTACCAAAATTTTTGAAGTAAGTGACATTAGGTGATCTACCATACCAGTACTCATAGGGTGTTTTGTCCTCACCTCTTTTAACCAATATCAGGTTCATTGTACAAATAGTTGTGCTAATAGCTTCTCTCCAAAATGTTTTAGCTACACCTCCTTGAATTAACATAGTCCTAGCAGCTTCAACTACTAACCAGTTGTTCTTTTTTGCAATATCGTTCTGTTGTGGTGTTCTAGGTGCATAAAGTTGCCTCTTAATCCCATTGTTTTCATAGAATCTAGTGAATTCCTCTAAAGTAAATTCACTACCTTGATCAGTTCTTAAGCACTTAAGATTTCTTCCACTTTCATTTTCAACCAAGGCTCTAAATGCCTTAAACTTGCTAAATGCTTCTATCTTGTCTTTCAAGAATGTGACCCACATCATCCTTAAGGAATCATCGATAAATATCATGAAGTATTGATCACCTTGAATAATCCTAGTCCTCATTGGTCCATAAAGGTTGGTATGAACCAAATCTAACAAATGTTCAGCTGAGAAAGATTTTCCCTTGAAGGTTGAGGATGTCATTTTCCCTAACTGACATTCTTTGCACATAGCATTCACCAGTTTGTCCAACTGTGGCAAACCTCTTACTGATTTGTACTTACTGACCCTTACAATGTTATCAAAATTTACATGACAAAATCTCTGATGCCAAAGCCAACTATCTTCTATATTTGCAATTAAACAAGTGTTGACTTTAGAGTTTAGGTGAAACAAGTTACCTTTGGTCTATTTGTCAGTTGCAATCAGTTCACCTTTGCTTCCATAAATCTTGCACACTCCATTATTGAACTCCGGTGGGTAACTTTATCATTGAGTTGAGCAACACTCAAAAGATTGTGTTTCAGTCCTTCAACCCAGTAGACATCATCTGCATTGCTTTTACCATTCAAGGAGATGAATCGCTTCCCTTTCACCATGCAGGGAGTGTCATTCCTAAAGCTAACAACACCTCCATCAAATTCCTTCAAAGTGAGAAACTTACTCCGGTCTCTAGCCATGTGGTGTGAATAACCACTATCTATAATCCAATCATTTGAACTATGCAAGTGAGAGACCAATGCCTTCTGATCTGATATCTCTTCTCTAATAGCAACAAAGACAATATCCTCATTTGCATCTTCCTCAGATTCTTCATCTGTAATTCCTCCATCCACTGCAATGAGACAATTTATTTTTCCTTTACCTTTATACTTCCTATGCTTCTCTCATTTTTCCTCATTATCTCTATTTGGACAATTAGCAACAATGTGTCCAATCTGGTTACATGCAAAACACTTCAGCGGTAGTTTACCTCTATACTTACCGGTACATCTGGGTAACTGCTTGGCCAACAATGCTTCAAGCTCAATCAGACTATCTTCATCATCTACCTCTCTGCTAGATCTAGATTCATGACTGTAGCACACTTCTCTGCTTTTCCTTACCGGTGGGGTTGAGACTAAGGCTTTAAATGTAGATTTTGATCTCTGAACACTTCTATCAAAACCATTTAATTCAAATGAAGTTAATTTGACAATGATAGAGTCAAGAGTTACCTTTGTCTTATCAATTGATTTGAGTTCCTGAATTGCTGCAACTCTAATAGCGTAGACCGGTAGAAGAGTTCTCAACACCTTGCTAACCACAATGGTATCATCCACTATACCTCCAACACTTTTGATTTCTTCGACTATCTCCTTGATTCTCTGACCATATTGTTGAATGTTTTCACCTTCATCCATCTGCATATCATCAAATTTTCCTCTCAGACTCTCTTCCTTGGCAATCTTAATATGCTTATCACAGGTATTGATTTCTTCTAGTTTCTTCCAAACTTCATATGCAGTCTCCAATCCATGAACATCAACATATTCTTAATCGGACAAGGAACTGATGATGACCTCCAATGCTTGATTGTTCTCCTTTTTCTCCTTATTTTGATCATCTATCAAAATCCCACTAGGCAAGTTATATTTAGTAACAACATGTTCCCAATATTGACTTCCTAAGCTCTTAATATAGATCTTCATCCTATCACTCCAGATTCTGTAGTTTTCTCAATTGAACTTTGGACCTTCTTTCTTCATCATGTTCTCCTATATCGTTTCCTCAAGCTATTAAGCTTAAACTCAAGAGGACTTGGACAACTCTGATACCAATTGATAATATGATGAAACTATAAGGATCCGGTCAACTACTGAGAGGGGGGGGTGAATTAGTAGATAGAAAATATACTAAACTTTCACCAAACAAACTTTCAACTCGGAAATAACTTACTAAACTAATTGGTTTAGTCATTGTATCAAAAATTGCAACTACACTGTCAAACTTTATCGGTTGACCAAAACATCAATGATACAATGCAACAGATCTAAAACTCAAATACCATTTAACCAAAACCTTAAACCACTTTACTAATATTAGTAATAACTCATTTCAGATCATTTCCGGTCATTCAAACATATCTAAGTGGATTTACCAGTCATTCAAATTAACCATATCAAAAACACGTCCACAAAATTATTCACCACTTGACACAATGATTTTTCACATGGAAACCCAAATGGGAAAAATCATGGTGGGGATGAATACCCACAAGTATTCTGAACTCTTCTAAAGTTTGCCCTATTAGGATCCAAGCCTTGTTAGAAGCTTTTACAAAAATTTCCTGTTAGGAATAGATCCGGTTAAGGACCACCCGGTTAAGGGATTGAATGCAAATACCTTGTTAAAGGTAACCTCAGTGGAGGATATCAAATCCAAGCTAATGGATCACTTGGTTAGAGGATATAAACAATAAGCCTGTTAAATCTTACCCGGTTAAGAGATTTAACTGTTGTGATGGCTAGAGAATAATAGGTTCTTCATTGATCTGGTAATAACACTTCCTTTCTTAATCAGATCCTTTTATGCTCCTATCTGCCTTCACAATATTCTGCAGATACACCTTCTGGTTTGTCAACAACAACTATCACACCTAGCCAAATTTCCCAACACAATTACAAACAATTCATCAACCTTAAAAACAAAAACAATAGGTCGGTAACACAATACAAACTCTACAATTCTCATAGAGATTACAAACATATCAGTTCAATTTTGACCCTTAGAGTACATAGCAATCAACTACACATTGTTGTGGACAAATTCAACCGCCCCTAGATCACCACACTTTGAAATCTTGTAGCTCATCATGTGTTTGTCACTCCATACTATGCAATTGATCATTCCCAAGATAAACGGTTATCTCTACGTGCCAAGGCCACTTCAAAACTCATCATGTGCATCATGCATACATGGCATCTTCATCTCTGATCACCATTCAGTCATAGATCATCACAACTGATTCTTCAAGCTCCATCGTTTAGGGTTCTTCTTATCAATGGGTTAGGGTTACCGGTTGATCACTTTGCTTCAATACTAGTTGCCTTCACTGCTTTACTACCGGTTGCTTTACTACATCATTACCAATTACAATACATCTTCATTACCAATTGCAATTGACATCAATGACAACACTATACTTCTCTAATGCAATCTTCATGCAATGCCAACAAGTAGTCCACTCCCAATATGATCAAAGTACTCTTGGAGCCTGTAAATGAATAACCTCAGATATTGGAAGATATCAAACTCAAGGAACAACAACCATTTTCAGAAACTAATCTTCCTCCACTGATCACTGAACCTAAGTCGAAGAATGTGAAGAAATTAGAGGATGAAATCTAGTTTCTAAAGTTTGATGGGTCTAGATCCAAACAAGGTAGTTGAGAAGGAATTGAGTTAACCAATCCCAAAGGGAAGACCTTTCTAGCCTCCTATTGACTCCAATTCCCTTGCACTAACAATAGGACTAAATATGAGGCCTTTGTTAAATGACTCCTCTTTTCCCATAAAAAGGAGGCTAAATGCTTAAGAGTGCAAGGAGATTCTGAATTGATGGTTAAACAAGTAAGTCAGTATGCATGTCATGACAAAAGGTTTGCAGCGTATAGGAACCGAGTATGGGGATTTATTAAGGACTTCAATGCTTTTAATATCCAGTTAGTGCCCAAGAAAGTAAATGGAATATCAGATGCATTGGTTGTAGTAGCAAGCACACAGTAACCAGTGAGTCAGTCTCCTTTGAAAATATTTTTTGTAGAGCTGGTTTCCACACCCGCTGTGCCCGACAACATCAATCATTTCCAACTCTTTGAGGATGATAGACACATTATAGCTTTTCTTTCTAATTTTGGTGCTTTCGAGGAGCAAAACATTGATGAAGAGGATATATCAGATGCTACTGATGAAGATGGTGATGAGAAAATTGTCAATTTTCCTACAAATGTCATTCCCAAAGGTATGGTCACTCTAGAACAGCTTTTTGATTCTGATCCTAGGACAAAAGAAAGATTGACCATAGATTCAGATGATGGAAAATATGAACCACACAATATATGTCCAGACGGTCAAGAAAGATAGTCTATATTAGGAAGATTAGCACTCCCATTGAAAGGGAGAGAATTATACAAATTTTAAAGGAATACATTGATGTTAGAGCATAGGGATATGAGAATCTAAAAACATTTGATGCATCTACCATCACTCATGTTATACCTTTGAAATCCAATACAAATCCATTTAGATAGAAGCAATGACCAGTCAATTCATTGATAGAGCCCTTGATCTTTAAAGAAGTTCAAAAGCTACTTACTACTAGGATTATTTTCCCAGTATGCCACTCCACTTGGGTTGCCAACCTGGTATTGGTAAGGAAAAAGAATGGGGAAATTTGACTTTGTGTTGATTTTTGTAACCTCAATAAGGCATCAGAAAAAGACAATTAGCCACTCCCTTCCCTGGATGAGGTATTACAAGTTGTTAATGGTTCACAGATGATGTCATTCCTTGATGGTTATTCTGGATATAACCAACTTTTGGTGAACCATGAAGACCGCATGAAAATAACATTTACTACAAAGTGAGGGACTTATGCATACGACATGATGTTATTTGGGTTGATTAATGCCGGAGCAACATTCCAGAGAGCGATGGATACAACCTTCAAAGACTTGATTGGCAAATGCATTATCATATATATGGATGAGCTTACTATATTCTGATGGTATGATGAAATAATAAGTATCTGGTTAACTACTGAGAGGGGGGGTGAATCAGTAGATAGAAAAACTGATGATAACTTCACCAATCAATCTCTCAAAGTAAACTTAGAACTAACAATGAAATAATCTCTGTCAAGGTAAAAACTCATAAGATAAACCGGTTGTCTGTTACAACAATTTAACAGTAAACAACTTCTTCATTCCTTAATGCTTTCGGTTATCATGACTTATCAAAGTAGTTAAGTAGTTAAGTAAACCAACCATGAAAACATAACCACAAAAACATTCACCACTTGACACAAATATTTTTGACGTGGAAACCCAAATAGGTAAAAACCACAGTCAGATGAGACTCACAAGATAATATCTGAACTCTTCTGAAGTTCGCCCTGTTAGGAGCCCAGCTTGTTAAAGCTTTACAAAAAGTCTTGTTAAGAACTAATCATGTTAGGAATCACCTGGTTAAGGGATTGACTTCAAATGCCTTGTTAGAAGAAATACCCTGTAAGGAGTAACCTTGGTAGACGATTTGAAAATCAAATCTAATGGACCACCTTGTTAGAGGATTTGAATAGCACCAAGCTTGTTAGAGCTTACCTGGTTATGGGATTTCATTTCTGTTGTAATTGTTAGAAAACAATAGGAGTTTGTTGATCTTTTTGAATAGCACTACACTTGCTTGTTCAGATCCATTTCATGCTCCTATTTGCCTTTACTCAAACAGTAGATATATCATTCAGTTAGGCAACCACACACTCAACTGAACTATGTCTATCTCTTTTACAACTCTTGCCAACACCTAAACAAAACAACTTCATTGACCTTAAATACAAATCAATTAGGTTGGTAACACAACAAAAACCTAATTCTCATTGAGATTACAAACAAATTTGGTTCAAGTATGACTATTGGATTACATAGCAATCTTTGTACATCAATCAAGAAAATCTTGATCGTTGCTTCATCAATCTCAGTAACTCATCACGTGCTTTGCATTATATGAAATCAACTTGCTCATTCCCTAGAAAAAACCGTTACATCAACGCGCCAAAATCTTTTCAAATTGTCTTCATACAATAATCATACGTGTCATAATCATCACCGCTCATCGTCAGATCATAAACCAATATAACCAATAAACTTAATTGGTTAGGGTTTATAAAAAACAACAGGTAGGGTTTACCAGTTAGATCAATAGATAAGTTTTATACCGTTACACCAATTACCGGTTCGCCTCACAAATTCTTCCTACCGGTTATAGTAACATTATTACAACAATATCAACAATATCATTACCGATTCAATTGACATCAATGGCAACATAACATATCATTAATTTAATCTTCATGCAAATGCCAACAATCTCCCCTTTGGCATTGATGGCAATACAAATATCAATACCATTGATTGCGCCTTGGTTGTGAATAGGAATCTTGGTTTACATTACCAAATATTCACCATGCTCTCTCTATCTTCAACTTGTTGCTGGTTCTCCTTCCATAATCACATAATTCTTCTCCCCCTTTGACAACAAAGCCAAATTGAAAGTAAAACATGTAATGTCAAAATTCACTACACAACATCAATAACCTGCAACTTGATGCTCCCCCTGTGGAATAAATCCACTTCTACACCAATCCTTCTGTAAAATTTTGCAAGTAGCTCTAGGACTAATGTAAACTACATCATACTTAACTGACTTCATGAAGAGGGACAGCCCCTAACTGACTTCTAAGATACTCAAAAGTAGTCTTAGGCAGAGGTTTAGTAAAAATACCTGCAAGCTACTCCTTGGTAGAAACATGCTCTAAGATCACATCTTTACTTTGAAATTTTTCCCTCAAGAAATGATTCTTCAATTCAATATGCTTGGTTTGTGCGTGCAAAACAGGGTTCTTGGAAATATTTATGGCACTTGTATTATCACATAAATTCTTTATAGGTTGAAATCTTCATCTTAAAACCTTTCAAAATGTGCCTCATCCAAATAGCCTATGTGCAATTCATGTAAACTGCAACATACTCAACTTCAGCAATAGATTGTGATGTACAACTCTGCTTCTTACTACTCCATGAAACAAGCCTTCCTCCAAGAAAAAATGCTCCACCGGTTGTGCTTTTCCGGTCATCAATATTTCTTTCCCAATCTACATCTCTGTAGACCTTCAAATCAAAATTTCCTCCATATGGATACCATAATCCATAGTCAACAGTACCTTTCAAGTACCTAAAAATCTTCTTGGTTGCTATTAGATGTGTTTCCTTAGGATTCTTCTGGAATCTAGCAACTATGCCAACTGCATGAGCTATGTTCGGTCTATTGTGAAAAACATAGTGCAATTTTCCAATCATTGTCCTGTATTCCTTCTCATCAACAGATTTGGACTCATCTTCCTTGGACAACTTACAACCTTTAACCATAGGTGTGCCAACTAGTTTACAGTCACTCATGCCAAATGTCTTCAAAACCTCTTTCACATACTTAGACTGTGTGATGAAAATACCATTCTTCATTTGCTGTATCTGCAAGCCTATAAAAAAATTCATTTCCCCCACTAAAGACATTTCATACTCATTTTTCATTTTATCTGTAAAACTATTGCTCATGTCATCATTGCCTCCAAATATGATATCATCTACAGATACTTCGCTGACTAGTATATTATCTCCTTTAGATTTGAGATATATGTTACTATTATCATTGGTTCTCAAAAAGCCTAACTTCATCAGATGTGTATGAAGTCTTTCATACCATGCTCAGCTAGGTGCCTTCTTTAATCCATATAAAGATTTATGCAACCTACATACCATGTCTTTCTCATCAGTCAAAGCATAACCATCTGGCTTCTCAATGTATACTTTTTCTTAAAGTATCCTATTCAAAAATGTTGACTTAACATCCATTTGGTATACCTTGAACTTCTTGTGTGCTGCAAATGCAAGTAAAGCTATGACACCTTCTAGTCTTGCCACTGGTGAAAAAGTCTCACCATAGTCTTCTCCTTCTTCTTGTACATAACCTTTGCAAACCAACCTAGCTTTGTTACGAACTACAAGAACATCCTCATTCAACTTGTTCCTGAATACCCACTTAGTACCTATCATATTTTTATTTATCGGTCAGGGTACTAGGGTCCATGTGTTGTTCTTCTCAATTTGATCTAATTCCTCCTCCATAGCTTTAACCCAATGATCATCACCAAATTCCTCCTTAGCAGTTATTGGTTCAATAGTGGAGATCTCGCAAGAATTCTCTCTGATTCTTCTTCTGGTTAGTACTCCCTCATCCTTATCCCCAATAATTTGTTCAGGATTGTGATTCAATCTCACATATCTTGGAATAATATGATCATTATCTTCAGGTTCAACTTCTTCATTATCATCTTCTAAATTTATCTATTCCGATTGGACTGGTACATCAGTATTTGCTTTGTCAGTTTCAGATTTAACAGTTTCTGGTTCCAAAATAAAAATGCAAGGATCTTCATCCTTTTTCTCTAAATTGGTTCCTTCTGAGACTTCAGGAAATTCATCCACTCGAACATCAACACCCTCAACAATTCTTTGTGTCCAGTTTTTAAACACTTGTAGGTTTTACTCTTGGTGGAATAGCCAAGAAATATGCCTTCATCACTTTTAGCCTCAAATTTGCTAATATAATCACCTCTCTTAATAAAACATTTGCTTCCAAATATTCTGAAATAACTAACATTAGGTGATCTACCATACCAATATTCTTAAGGAGTCTTGTCCTTACCTCTCTTTACCAGAATCCGGTTCATAGTGTAGATAGCTATGCTGATAGCTTCTCTCCAAAAAAAATTTTCTACACCTCCTTGTATCAACATCATCCTAGAAGCTTCAACAACTAACCAGTTGTTTCTCTCTGCGATATCATTTTGTTGTGGTGTCCTTGGTGCAGAAAGTTGCCGCTTGATACCATTTTCTTCACAATACCTAGTGAATTCCTCAGAAGTGAATTCACCGCCTTGATTTGTCCTCAAACACTTTATCTTCTTACCACTCTCCTCCTCAACTAAGGCCCTGAATGCCTTAAACTTACTAAAAGCTTCATTCTTATCCTTCAATAATGTGACCCACATCATCCTTGAGCAATCATCAGTGAAAATCATAAAATATTTTTCACCTTGAATAATTTTTGTTCTTATTGGTCCACAAAGATCTGTATGAACCAAATCTAACAAATGTTTCGCTGAAAAAGATTTGCTCTTGAAAGTTGAGGATGTCATCTTTCCCAATTGACATTATTTACATAGAGAATTAATCCATTTGTCTAACTGAGGTAAACCTCTCATTGTCTTGGACTTACTCACTTTAACAATGTTATCAAAGTTTATATGACAAAATCTCCTATGCCAAAGATAACTATCATCTATCTTTGCAATTAAACAGTTGTTGACTCTAGGATTAAGATGAAATAAGTTACCTTTAGTTTGCTTCCTGGTTGCAATTAGTTCACCTTTGTTGTCAAAGATTTTGCACATACCATTTTTAAATTCCAATAGGCATCCTCTGTCATTGAGTTGTGCCACACTCAAAAGATTATGCTTAAGAATTTCAACCCAGTAGACATCATTTGCACTACTCTTTCCATTAAGAGAAATAGTTCCCTTACCATTAACCATACAGGGTGAGTCATTACCAAATCTTACAACTCTGCCATCAAATTCCTTCAGAGAAATAAATTTCTCCGATCACCGGTCATGTGATGTGAACAACCACTATCAATGATCCAATCATCAAAGTTATCCATCCTAGATACTAATGCCTTCTAGTTTGTCATCTCTTCTTTAACATCTACAAACACAATGTCTTCATTAGCATCACCATCAGATTCCTCAACAGTGATACCACCATCAATAGCAATAAGATAATCTATTTTCCCTTTACCCTTGTACTTCTTCGATTTCTCTCATTTGTGCTCATTATCACCATTAGGGAAGTTAGCAGCAATGTGTCCTATCATGTTGCATGCAAAACATTTCAAAGGTAATTTACCTCTATATTTACTTGTACCTCTAGGCAACCACTTGGCCAACAATTCTTCAAGCTCAACTAAACTGTCTTCATCATCAGCTTCTCTGCTGGATCTGGATTCATAACTATGATTGACATCTCTACTTTTTCTTACAGATGGGTTATAAATAGAAGCTTTAAATGCAGACTCAAATTTTTGTACACTACCATCATAACCATTTAATTCAAAAGAAGTAAGATTGCTAATGATGGAGTCAAGAGTTACCTTAGTTTTGTCAATGGACTTCAACTCCTAAATAGTTGTAACTCAAATAACATAGACTGGTAGCAGGGATCTCAGTACCTTACTGATCACCGTGGAATCTTCCACTTTACCTCTTGCACTCTTAATTTCACTGACTATCTCCTTTATCCTTTGTCCATTCTGCTGAATATTCTCACCTTCAGCCATCCGCATGTCATCAAACTTTCCTCTTAGACTCTCCTCTTTAGCAATCTTAACATTTTCATCACCGCTATAAATCTCATCAAGTTTTTTCCATACCTCATATGCAGTCTCAAGACCATGAACATCTACATATTCTGCATCAGACAAAGAATTTATAATAGCTTCTAATGCTTGATGATTTTCTTGTTTCTCTTTCTTCTGATCATCAGTCAATATCCCAGTAGGTACAACATATTTAGTATCGACATGTTCCCAATACTGACTACTCAAACTCTTGATATAAATTTTCATTCTGTCACTCCATATCCTATAGTTCTCTCTATTAAACTTTGAACCTTCCTTCTTCATCATGATATGCAAGATCTTTACCTCAAGTTGTTAGGATTAGAATTTAGAGGACATGATACACTCCAATACCAATTGATGGTATGATGAAAGAATAAGTATCTGGTCAACTACTGAGAGGGAGGGTGAATCAGTAGATAGAAAAACTAATGATAACTTCACCAATCAATCTCTCAAAGTAAACTTACAACTAACAATGAAATTATCTCTATCAAGATAAAAACTCATAAGATAAACCGGTTGTCTATTACAACAATTTAACAGTAAACAACTTCTTCATTCCTCAATGCTTCCGGTTATCATGACTTATCAAAGTAGTTAAGTAGTTAAGTAGATCAACCTTGAAAACATAACCACAAAAAAATTCACCACTTGACACAAATATTTTTGACATGGAAACCCAAATAGGTAAAAACCATGGTGAGATGAGACTCACAAGATAATATCTGAAATCTTCTGAAGTTCACCTTGTTAGGAGCCTAGCCTATTAAAGATTTACAAAAAGTCTTGTTAAGAACTGATCCTATTAGGAATTACCTAGTTAAGGGATTGACTACAAATGTCTTGTTAGAAGCAATACCCTATAAGGAGTAACCTCGGTAGAGGATTTGAAAATCCAATCTAATGGACCACCTTGTTAGAGGATTTGAATAGCACCAAGCTTGTTAGAGCTTACTTAGGGGATTTCAATTCTACTGTAATTGTTAGAAAACAACAGGAGTTTGCTGATTTGTTTGAATAGCACTACACTTTCTTGTTTAGATCTATTTCATGCTCCTATCTGCCTTTACTCAAACTATAGATATATCATCTGGTTAGGTAGCCACACACTCAACTGAACTATGTCTATCTCTTTTCCAACTCTTGCCAACACCTAAAAAAAACAACTTCATCAACCTTAAATACAAATCAATTAGGTCGGTAACACAACAAAAACCTAATTCTCATCGAGATTACAAACAAATTCAGTACAAGTATGACCATTGGATTACATAGCAATCTCTGCACATCAATCAAGAAAACCTTGATCGCTCCTTGATCACCACTTCATCGATCTCAGTAACTCATCACGCGCTTTGCATTATATGCAATCAACTTGCTCATTCCCTAGACAAAAACCATTACATCAACGTGTCAAAATCTTTTCAAATTGTCTTCATACAATAATCATACGTGTCATAATCATTATCTCTCATCATCAGATCATAAACCAATATAACCAATAAACTTGATTGGTTAGGGTTTATCAAAAACAACAGGTAGGGTTTACCAGTTACATCAATAGATAAGGTTTATACCGTTACACTGGTTACTGGTTCTCCTCACAAATTATTCCTACCGGTTATAGTAACAATATTACAACAATATCAATAATATCATTACCAGTTCAATTGGCATTAATGACAACATAACATATCATTAATTCAATCTTCATGCAAATGCCAACATATTCTCCAAAGTCAAGAGAGATCACCCAGACCACCTCAACAAAGCTCTAGAAATATGCCAAAGATATGGGATATCTCTTAATCCCAAAAAGTGTGTGTTTGGGGTTGTTGAAGGAAAGATCCTTGGTCATGTAATTTCTAAAAGAGGAATATCCATCAACCCAGATTGAGTGGAAGCACTGCTAAAATTGCAGATAACTGGGAGTAAAAAGGAGATGAGCTCTTTCTTTGGGAAGATCAATTTTGTCAGGAAATTTATCATTGGGTTTGCAGAGATAGTCAAACCATTGAACAAAATGATGAAAAAGTATTCTAAGATTGAATGGACTGCTGAAGCAAGAGAGGCTTTTGCCCAGATCAAGAAGTTCATTGTTGAAGCTCCTATACTGACTAGTCCTGACTATACTCTTCCTTTTTATATATTATTTTGCCCCATTGCATTCAAGTGTCATTGTTCAGACACAAAGGCAAGCATGGGATGAGAAACCAACTGCATTCATGAGCTCCCCTTTTAAGAATATTGAGGTGCGATATTCCTCTCTAGAGAAACGAGCTTTTCCTTTGGTAAGATCAGTTAAAAAATTTAGACATTATATCTTGAGGAGAAAGATATATGCAATTGTACCTGATCAAGCAGTTAAGTCACTACTTATTCAATCAGAGTTGGGAGAATGATGTGGGAAATGGATGGCCATTTTATAAGAATTTGATTTAGAAATGCATCCAATGAGGTTAGTTAGAGGCTAGGGTCTATCTCAAGCTATGGCAACCGATATCCCTCAATTCCAGTGCCAACAATATACATTATAGTCATTCACTCAAGACCCATGGTACACTGATTTGGTTTTCATCTTACTGAATAACAAGTGTCCTGAGGGGTTGACGACCACACAAAGATGATCTTTAAGGCTCAAAAGTGCCAATTATATGATCAAGCATTTGACACTTTATAGAAAGAACTACGAAGGCATTTACCTTCGATGTCTTGATCACCAAGAATCCCATAAGATGATAGAGGAATTCCATGGGAAATATGGTACAAGCCATGGGTCAGTGGATTCAACAACACACTAGATTTTGAAGGTTGGATACTACTAGCCCAACATTTTTAAAGATACTCATCAACATGTTCGTCATTGTCACACATGCCAAATGGTTGCATCTAGAGAGAGTAACTCTGTCATGCATCTCCAACCAGTATTTGAGGTAAGACCATTTGCCCAATGGGCATTAGATTTTATTGGTGTTATTAATCATAACTCATCTTCAGGACACAAGTTCATTCTAACTACAACGGATTATTTCACTTGATGGACGAAAGCTATGGCATACAAAAATGCCACTGTGGAAATTATTGCCAAATTCCTCAATGAGTATATTGTCACTAGGTTTGGTATGTCATTCACTCTAGTATGTGATAATGGCCCCACTTTTACTTTAGCACAATTGATGCAATGGTCATATGAGTACAAGGTAGTTCTAATTTTTTTTATCTAATTATTACCCACAAGGAAATGGAGTAGTTGAATCTGATGCAGAGGTCGACATCAGTAGGGTGATAAACCCACCCACACACCTTTGGTCTTCTTTTTCAGTTATGTTTCACACCTCAACTATGAAATCAACTTCTCACCACTAACCGGGTTGACACACTCCTACCCAGTTCCTAAGACCTCTCAAGATCTTCCACAATGCTTATTTGAAGCACAAGACAAGTATTGGTTTTTTTAGGACTAGACAAGCATACCAGTATAGGTCTACCAGTACAGGTTTCAAATACTTACCGACACAGGTCTACTGGTTAGTAGCCCTACTTCCCTGTCTTTTGGTACTCTTCTCCAAATAACACCAAACAACACTTTATCCAAATTTAGGTTTCAGATACCCTTTTGGGACCACTATCATATTCGAAAGGATTGGATTTCCACCCTATTCCTGCACTCTTCAACAACTACTTGGTTGCAGGCCTAATTGATCAGGTTAGACCGGTCTCACAAAAGAGGTAGAGAGAATGGGATCACATGAAGGTTCCAAATTTTCGGGAAGTTTCTCCTATGTTCAAATACCCAGTTTCAGCACTTCAACTCATCATCCCATCATTGTTCATTCTCTACTCAAAGAAACTCATATAATCTAATCTAAACCCTCAACCGGTTTAGACTAGGGCTTGGTGTTACTGTATCTAGGAAATAGGAAATCATCACAAGCAAATATAAACATTAGCCTAGCTCAATCACAAAAACTAAATTGCAATGATAAATCCTAATTACATTCAATAGAGATATATGAAAAACAAGACATTCAATTTAAATGCAAACCATCGCAAATGTGAATATCTCCTCCAGAAATCTCCATTGTCCTTCTTTCTCCTTCAAATGGCTTTGTTTTGTGGATCTCACCTACAAGTGCATAAGCATAATATGAAAGCAAGATTGACAAGACGAGATGACAACATAAGGATACTAGAAGCGTGATTGATTCGACCTTTTGATTGAAGAAATTCATCCAATTTATAGAATTTGGAGAGAGATGAGACAAGAATTCGATGGATGAGATCGATTCAATCTAACGGTCGACATCACATGCAAAGGGGAATCTCTTGGGAAATTGCCATTTTGATGGCAAGTGGAAGACAAGTTAGAAGGACAATTCCATTTTCGACACTTGGTCGAAAATGAAAACTTTGCCTTTGAGAGAGGAGACAAGTGATTCACTTTTTAGAAAGTGAATCACTTAAGTGAAGACATTTGAGTGAGGTGAAAATTAATAATTAATAATTATTAATTTCACTCATAAAATCAAATTAGCCAATTAATATTAAAAAAAAATATTAATTGTGACATGGACAAAAATATGGTGAATAAATAAATATATATTTATTTATTCAAAAAGGGACATGTTAGTAAGAAAGGGGATTAATTAATTATTTAATTAATTAACCTAGGGGAAATGATTTGAATAAATTAAGATACCAACCCTAATGATGAATTAAGTCCCAACAGTGATTATTGATTGGCTAATAATTGATGAAAATTAATGACAATTGACTGAATTTGACAACAAAATGGGACAAAGGATCGAAAAAGACCCAAAATTGATAATGATTTTGATAAGAGACTGATAAGATTGATTGATAATGACTTGATAATATTAATTGATATTGAGGTTGATAATTAATGACTGATTAATTATCAACAAAGAGGGAATTAAGTCTAATTGTCAAGATGATACCAATTCAAATGATTTAAAAAATGCCAATTATAATGATTTAGGACCAAATGTGATTGAATGAGATTGATGAGGGTTGGATTTGAAATGAATTGAAACCAGAGGAAAGACACAATGCCAACATATGATGAAAATCAAATGTGACATAGAAGACATGCTAAGAATTAGGTTAGCAATGTAAGAGTGATGACCAATTTTGAGTGACTACAATTACTATACCAACCAACTCCTCTAACCTCACCCCTTTGGAATCTCAAAATAAATGTCCCTAACTAGCATTCTACCCATGGCCATTGGATCCCAATGAGTAGACTGCGAGTTAGGGTCTTATTTGCATTGTAACCCTTGAAAATATAGGGTTTCAACCTATAGGAAATAAATGTTTGTAATTTCTACTAAACTTTACTTCAAGAGGTTAGACCAGATGCATTGGAAAGGTGTTTTAGAATTATTCCTAACCAGGTCAAAACTTCATCAGTAATTCTCACACTCTATACAAATCATATGGAAAAATATCTGTATGGCGAAATCAAATTTGTCCTATTTACTTTCTCCACCAAACTTTACAAAACCTTCAACAAACTTTCCTACGGTTGTCCACATATATATAAACCTCTTCCAATGTCCATAACCAACTTTTGAATAGTTAGGACCGTTGGAGAAGTAGTTGTCATCCTACCAACAACTTTGAAAAGTTGCTTGACAACAAATGCAACATTTTGCAATTTAGAACAACACCGATTATTAACTACCTAGACCTTATGGAAACACATCCAAGGTTATTATTTACTCCAACACCTAAGACAACATCTTAGACATATAACTTTGACAAAATCCAAATTCCAAGCCTTCATGGCCTAATGGACCTCTAGGTTTATATGCTCACCTAAGAGATTATTGACCATACAAAATAGGCATTCAGTTACATTAAGGTTGATCATTGATCCAACCCATAATTACAACATAAATGAACCTATAGACAACACCATGTGCTTAAAAATTAGTTGTGAAATGAAATGTGCTCTGCACCATACACCCAGGCCCAAAAGAAACTCAAGTCCCTTGAGTTGGGATGTCTGTAAAGCAAGTTTCGGTCTTCTCAATGGCCTCAGAAGTCATCCATGTAGCATCCTCTAAAGGTTGATTCTTCCATTTGACTAGGTACTCTAAGTAAGTCTTCCTCCTGGTTTGCTTGTTGATCCTTTGATCCAAAATACATTCAATTTCAGGTTTGGGTTGTGGGGAAGTCCTTCTATCATGTTTGCAATAGAGGAATCAAATTGACCTGCAGCACAAACATCATCAATAGCACCCTTATATGCATGTATATTAGAAACATTAAATATAGGTGACAGTCCCACTTCTGGGGTGTTAGTCTGCACTTGCATTATGTCTATTTCGCGTCCTTTAAATTTTTCCTCTACATTTTTCTTGAACTGAACCTCTCGCTTGAACCATTTTAGAGTTCAAGGTTCAAGGTCAAGTGCAGTATGTAGTATAGAGGCTTTGTTTTAAGTAAGGCGTTAAAAGTTCTTGGTGGTCATAGTTCATTGAACTTGAACCGTGAACCTTTAGAGTGGTTCAAGGTTCAAGGTTCAACATGTTAAAGCAAGTCTTGTATAAGTCATATTTTATAGTGAGTAAGCTTTGGCATGTTCGTGTGTTTTGCACTAATGTTCTTTTGAACTTGAACCTTTGAACCTCTTTTTGGATTGGTTCAAGGTTCAAAGTTCAAGGATTGATAACTTTGGAGATAAAGGGAACAAGTGTCGGCATATAGGGAATATTCTGGATTTAAAAGATGAACCTCGAGAGAATGAATTGTGATGAAAATCAATACTTGAGAATAATCGCAATCATTTCAAGTAAAGGATATGGAGGAGAAAAGACTTGCTATTGATAAACTATTAGAAATTAATCTTTTCAGTACGATTTGGCACAGATGAGTATGAAGTTTTCAAATCATGATGAATAGTGTGGCCGATATTTTTGGCCACTCCCTAAGATCTGTTTTATTTAAAATAAGTTACTTGCCTTCATTATTTGCCCAATTTAGTAAGTAGAAGATTAGCGCAGGCGGCATTTCTCATTCTCGGCTCTGTGAATTCTCATTTCTGCATGAAAGGTGAGCGCAAGTTCTTCTTCTTTTCTCATTGGTTTTCATAAATTGAAAGTGTTATTTGATACTTCTATCGGCTCAGTCAATTCTTCCTGCTGTGTATTTTCTTATTGTAAATAAAAAATGAGACCGAAAATACCTCAAATAGACCAGAAGTCTTGGCTAGTTAGTTCCCTGCCTGACATAGGAGATACTTTTCTACCCTCAATAGATTTAGAGGAATTCCATGAAAGAGTGCAAAATTATGCTAGTTCCCCTTTGATGCAGAAAATTTTAGATAGTGGGTTGGTTGAAGTTGCAACATTTCCTCCAGCTGTGTCATGTCCAGAACTAGTTTTGGAATGTATGAGGAGATATGATCTTGTAGAGAGGTGTATAAGAAACATAGATGGTAAAGTGTTGCTTGCAATTATTTGAGAGGTTGTTTTCACCGTAATGAAAATACCAGAGAAGGAGCAATATGAGGACTGGACGGTATGCAAGTCGCAAGGACTTTTCTCTGAGAAGAAGTCATGTTATAGGAGTGCCATTGCGAGAAATTGGTTATTGAAATTTCAAAAGGGGGGTTCAAGATTGCCAAGCCCATTAACCTGAGAGCATCTGATTCAAGAAGTAAGGGACATAATCATTTCATTACATAGAATGCGGGGAAATCAGATAGCCGTTTACTGGGAACATTGGATGTAAATATTTATCCAGGTCATCTTTGGCGAAAGGAGATACATAGATTGGGCAGAGTTAATTGTAGAAAGAATGCATGAGGGATTAAGTTGCTTTGGGAACAAAAATTTCCATAGTCTTCCTACCTTATATACTATTTAGCCTGCACCCGTCAATGGATAGGTTTGTATCATGAAACCTGACAGAATGATATGATAATATATGAATATCACCCACATTTGCAGCAATATAGGGTTACTGACAATTATTACAAAGTTCATAATATTTTCCTTGGCAAGTTGGTATTTGAGTTGAAAGGTGATATTCATAAGAGATTAACTAAGGAAGCTATGCAGTTTATAAATATATATGGTAGCTTTTATATTCAGTTCTTGAGGTTTCACTTATTTGAGGGTTGGGGGTTTTGAAGGAGAACCTTACAAATTGCCAAGATATGTCTTTGACAGGCAAGTGTTAATTGAAGTTTGTAGGCAACTCGCTCATATAGATAAGAAATATGGGGAGGAACACCAAACAGGGGTTTCTTTTCCCATTGAACTAACACATTACATTTGTAACAGTGTCTCAGATGCTTTGAATTTGGAGTTAGAGTTCAAAAGATTTAAATATTAGTTGTAATTTCCCCATACTTAATTTGATACTAAAGGATTTGCAGTGACACACTTTACATTTAGGGAGAATTTTCGACACGTACCTGATCTAGAAGGCCTTTGGTCAGATTGTGTGGATGAGTATGAAGTCTGTAAAAGAGCTCACCTGAGACTCACAATGCAACAAATTAGGGATTATGACCTGAAAATAAACACTGCAAATATTGTAGATGATGAAAATGATTTGATTGATCTCCAATTTGTTAATTATAGGCAGCAAGGAGTAATACCAAAGATTGACTGGGAAAAATATGAGGAAGAAGAGATTCAAACCAGGACAATCTTGGTCATTCGAAGAATAGAGAAGTGGCTTAGAAAGCAGAAACTGAGCAAAAGCTCAAGGAAGGGTTCAACCTCATCCACTGAGGTCTTGGTATCTAATTCTCCTGTCCCATCTTGTGTTGCGGGTTCACTGAAAAAAGGAAAAGGAGGACATAGAGCAAAGACAATGTAAATCAAAGAGGAGACAACTTTTGTTAGAGTCACTCACTCCATAACAAAGGTCAAAAGACAATCCTTGCCTATTGATACTATAGTGGTTGATCTTGAGATGGATACTCCCTCAATCGATCCAATCAAAGGACAATAAGAGTTGGCTAATGAGGGTAATGATCGACAAGAATAGGAAGCCTTAAATGAAGTTACTACTATGGTAGTAAGGGATGGGAAGGAGACTGAAACTGATTCAGATAAACCTCAAGTTCCTTCAGGACCAGTATGGTTAGAAAATATGTTAAGTAGAAAGAACAGAAAAATTGTTCCAGCCTCGATTCCAGTAGAAGACATGGTGAGTAAGTGCTTGGGAAAGACTCCAAAAGTGAAGAAGTCCAAGACTATGTCAAAAATTGACTTTGATGCAGATAGTGGGAATGGGATTGTAGAGATTGCACGCCCATTAATAGATGAAAAGATAGAGAACTCTACAGCTCAGAACTTCACTGTTGAAAAGATAAATATTGGAGCTACTTCTCAAGCCATACATGTTCTCCATCTTGAGGCTTCAACAAAGAAGATCATAACCAAGACCTAGAAAGATGAAAAAGATAAGCATCAGATGAAAGAGATGTTATGAAGGATGACAGAATACATTGAGGCAATCAATGCTTCAAACCCTCAACCTGTGTCACAGCTTCCAATGTCCTTTGATCCTAAGTCCCCTACAAATCAAAAGACTTTGGAGAAAATGCAAAAATGCAGGTTGATCACAGAAACTGTGATGGAGTGGCTAGAAAAGATTCAGAATTTTGGTGCAGAGCACTTTGTTAATCTAAGCAAGGTATATGATGGGGTGATGCAAGTAATGAAGGAGCTGGAAGTTGAAATCATCAATTGGAAGAAAGAGGAAGCTAAATGGGTGTCAAAAGCTGCGTAGATGAGAGAAGTGCAAAATTATGGGGAAATGAAGTTTCTTGCGGAAAGACTTGTGGTAGGCCTAGATGAAAACATTTTGTATGTGTGCCAAAGGAACATTGAATGGAGAAATTCTCTGATAAAATGGGCTTATAAGGACTTCACAAAATTGATAAATCAACTTGCAGAATTAGTTACTTCCATGAGAAATGAGCTTGTGTGCATTGGGATTAAATGCCTGAAAGATGATGGAAGAACCCTTGAAATGATCGAGGTTATAACATGATCATTTATGAGAAAAATTAATTATGTGAAAGAGGCTAAGGGTTTGGTTTCAGATGACTTAAGCGTGATTGCTAAGATTGAATCACTCTTGTTTTATGCATCGGACATCTGGATAGTCACTCCGACAAAGTCGCACAAGTTCACAGGGAAAACGAGGTCTAGAAAGAACATATGGCACACGTGGGATTACCTCATAATACAATCATTCAGCACTTCACCACTGCTCATGCGAATTGGAAGAAAGAAGCAGTTATCAAAAGTGCATAGTGATATTTTTCATTGATGATAAATCCTTTTTCACTTGTTAGTTGCATAAACAATTCTCTTTTTATACTAGTTTCACTGACTTTGCGGGGCGGAAATTGTTGGCTTTACGTGTTTTCCATTATAATTGATGGCTAGGTTGTGGCTATATAAGAATGTTTTGAAGACTCTAGAAGGGTCCGAAAAACTATGATTTTTGGGGAATCAAGTAATATCTATTTATGTTTTGAATTCCTTAGAATGGGATTGACTGATTTATGAATGAAAATGATTATGGTGTGCAGTCTTTGAATCTGTGGGTTGAAAGATTGGCAATCTTTCTTTGAAAATTCTATTGTGTGCATGATATCATTATTCTTATCAGTCAATTCTATGTTTTCTTGAATTCATAGTTATATATATTTGTTAGAGGATTCATTGTGGATTGAGTTGCGCTGATCCCCCTTGCCCTATGAGGCATGAGAGAGTATGGATCAGAATCAATCCTGCATTGAACTTGATTTGCACTAAATTTATGGAATGAGCTTATACTCAGAAATAGATTCTGTGAGCTCTTATTTAATCTTCAAAATTTTCTCTTTGTTTTATATTATGGTATTCCTTTGTGTTGATAGATGAATGCTAAAGCCTTTCTATGCTTTCTGGTTAAAAGTGTCTTCATTTCAAGATGTTCTATGTAGAATTCATTGCAAATCATATGAGGAGCTGCCCTCTAATGCAAAGAATGGATTTTGATTAGCTCATCCAACTGTTGGTTTATTTGTGTCCTTTCATTAAGAGGTGTATAGAAGTCATATTATCATTTAGAGAAAATAAACATTGCAATTACAAGAAAGGGACAAATTTGTTAACCAACATGGGGATAGGTCTATTTTGTATGCATTGTTCCCACATCATTTGAGGATATTAAAAGGACCTATCTTCTTCATGTGCAACTTGGTGTACTTCTCCTTAGGGAGTATTGCTTTATTGAGATGGATCATCACCAAATCTCCTACTTTAAATTGAACATCTCTCCTTTTGAGGTCTATTGTTTGCTTGCATTTCTCAGAGGTATGAATTAGTTTATCTCTAGCTTGTTGGTGTATATCCTTCATGACGGCAGCAAAGTCATTTGCCTAAGCACTTATTCTATCAATATTCTTCACATCTCTAAGTTCAAGAATACCCTTGGGCTATGTACCATACACAATTTGGAAAGGACTTAACTGTGTACTTTTGTTCACAGAGTCATTATAGGAAAATTTTGCCTGAGTAAGAATGGTATCCCAAGTAGTTCCATGCTCTTTGGTCAAGCACCGTAACAAGTTTCTAAGGGACCTATTTATGACCTCAGTCTACCCATCAGATTGAGGGTGATAAGTAGAAGAGAAACATAAATTAGTCCCCAACTTATGCCACAAAGTTCTCCAAAAGTGTCCTAAAAACTTAGAATCTTTGTCCGAGATAATGCTCAAGGGTAACCCATGAAGTCTAACAATTTCCTTGAAGAATAAACTTGAAATATTAGAAGCATCACATGTGATCTTGCATGGTAAAAAATGTGCCATCTTTGAAAACTGGTCTACCACAACATAGACACTGTCATAACCTGATTTAGTCCTAGGAAGGCCTAAGACAAAATCCATACTAACTGAATCCCAAGGTTTGGTAGGGATTGGTAAAGAAGTATAAAGGCCTACATTTGAACTTGTACCTTTTTCTTTTTGACACACCACACATTCTGAAACAAATTTCCTCACATTTGATTGCATTCTTGGCCAAAAATAAAACCTTCTAACCAACTTAAGTGTCTTATCAAGTCCAAAATGTCCTGACAAACTCCCACAATGCTTTTCTTTGACAATATTCTCCCTCATTGAGAAATTAGGAATACAGAGTTGACTACCCTTGAAAAGTAAACCTTATTGAAGTATATACTCAGAAAAATCAGTATGATACATTTCATTCATAGCTTGACAAACCTCATAAGCCTCCTTGAAATCTGTATCTTCTTGATACATGTCCTTCATAGCAGTGATTCCTATGCTTTCTAATTGAATCTCTTGGATTACCAAGTTCCTCCTGCTAAGGGTATCTGCAACTTTGTTGGCCACTCCCTTCTTATGCTTGATAGTGAATGTGAAAGCTTGAAGGTACTCCATCCATTTCATGTGTCGCTAATTGAGTTTCTCATGCCGGTTCAAAAAACTTAAAGCATGGTTGTCAGTGTAAACAACAAATTCCATCGGTAATAGATAATGCCTCCATTTCCTAAGAGATTGTACCAAGGCATACATCTCTAGATCATAAGTTGAATATTTCTATTTTTCTTCATTTAATTTCTCACTGAAAAAGGCCACAGGCCTACCCTCTTGACTCAAGACTCCTCCTATAGCTTTCTTACATGCATCACATTCAATAGTGAATACCTTATGAAAATTGGGAAGGAATAAGATGGGTTGCTCTGCAATCTTTGTTTTCAAATACTCAAAAGACTGGTTGGCTTCATCATCCAAGCAAATTGACACTTTCTTCCACCCTTGATGGTATCTATCATAGGATCACTAACCCCATTGAAATTTCTTGTAAACTTCCTATAAAAACTTGCTAAGCCATGATTTTTTTTACCTCACTTGCAGATCTAGGTGTGGGACAATTGAGGATTGCCTCCACCTTCGATGGATCCATTCTCAAATTACCTTTGGAAACCACAAATCCAAGAAACACCAATTCCTCCTGCAAGAAGACACACTTGTCCAAGTTGACCTTCAACTGCTCCTCATGCAACCTTTTCAATACCAAATCCAAGTGCATTAGATGTTCATTTTTATCCTTACTGAAAATCAATATATCATCCAAGTATACTACCACAAAATGATTGATAAAGGCTTTAAGAACCTCATTCATTAACCTCATAAAGGTACTAGGGGCATTAGAAATCCCAAATGACATTACCATCCATTCAAACAAACCTTCATTAGTTTTAAATGTTGTCTTCCATTGGTCTCCATCTCTGATCCTAATTTGGTGATAACCACTTTTCAAGTCTATTTTGGAGTAGTACTTGGCCCCTCCTAGACAATCCAACAAATCCTCTATTCTCGGCATTGGGAACCTATATCTGATTGTTGTTTTGTTGATAGCCCTAGAGTCAGTACACAACCTCCATGTCCCTTCTTTCTTAGGAGCTAACACTGTCAAGACTGCACATGGGCTTATACTCTTTCTAATGAACCCTTTCTCAAGTAACTCTTGGATCTGTCTTGCAACTTCTGCATTTTTTTCAGGGGTCAGTTTATAGGATGCCTTGTTAGGTAGGGTAGCACCTAGTATAAAGTCTATGCAATGACTGATTTCTCTTTGAGGCAGTAGAGTAT
Organism: Cryptomeria japonica; assembly: GCF_030272615.1. Taxonomy (NCBI): domain Eukaryota; kingdom Viridiplantae; phylum Streptophyta; class Pinopsida; order Cupressales; family Cupressaceae; genus Cryptomeria; species Cryptomeria japonica. The sequence goes on along the minus strand of NC_081413.1, from coordinate 721,124,460 downwards.
ATGTGGTACTTTTTGCTACAATTCCCTTGTACTTATCTAGTAGGTCTTGAACCTCCTTAGGCCCTACTTTCCATTTTGCCTCAAGCCTCTTAGACTACTTCTTAGGTTCATCCCTAGGCTTGACAATTATGGAAAAACAAGGATTATCGTTCTCCTTCAAATCCCTCATTAATTCTTTCTCATCTACCAACATAACACTAGTCACAATGTGTTTGTCCTTACTGTCATCCGGGAGAGGGGTCATGGTAAAATTCTCTGCACTTTTGGTGATGGTATAGACATTCTTTCTACCCTCATGCCTAACATCTACATCATATTGCCAAGGCCTACCAAGTAACAAATGACAAGCATCCATTTCTACCACATCACACAACACTCTATCCTTATATTCACCAATTGAAAAATCTACCCAAACTTGTTCACTAATCAGCACTTGCTATCCTTTATTCAACCAAGATACCTTATAGGGATAGGGATGAGGTATTCTTTGCAAGTTAATCTTAGTAAGCTATGTTATTTGTGGATCCAAAATATGAAATGACCTTACAAACTTTACCTTGTACCTTGCAACTGGTTCTGAGAAGAGACTTCCTTTGAGGTGGTTCTTTGCTGATTGGTCCCTTCAAGAGAGTCCTTTTTAACATCAAGAGCTCTCCTTGCTCCAGGTCTGCAAATTTTGAAGTTGATGTATGGTAGGAGGCCATACTCTGACTACCTTCCTCTTGAATCAAATGTGCTCTCCTTTCACCCCCTTGACCACCATTTCTTTGCTTCTTTGGACACCTAAAGGATTCATGTCCCACCTAGTTAGAAGAGAAACACCTACCAGTGAAAACACTAGGTACTCTTCCACCAAATCTTCCTCTTCCATTTTCTCTTCTCCCTCTAAAACTACCTCTATTCCCTAATTCTCCCTCATGTTCCTGACTACTTGTTTCTCCTTGGGTTTTAGGGTATGATCCTCTACCATTGAATCTACCTTTACCTCTAAAATTTATACCCCTTCCTATATTATGGTGTTCTCCTCGCCTTTTTTGCTTCTCCTCAATCCTAAGTGCCTTTTGATAACACTTATGCACTGATTCAGGATTAAACAAACTGAGTTCATCTTGAATGTTTCATGTACCTTTCTATCTTTTGTGTCTCACTCTTCGATATCTTTTCTTTGAGTGTCATTCTATGGAACTCCTCGGTGTAGGCACTAACATCCAGATCTTTTTTCCTCAAATTTTGTAGCTTCTTATGTAGGATTATCTCATAATCCTTAGGGAAAAACTATTTCTTAACTTCTTATACCATCCTCTTCCATGAAGTGATGGGGTTCTTACCTTCCACCATTCTTTCCCTTTGTAGGACATTCCACTAACTAAGGGTCAGGCCTTTCAATTTTGACTTCGCCACCTTTACTCTTTGGTTATCCTTCACCTCCTCATATTCAAAATAGTTTTATAAGGCCTCAATCTAGTCCATGCACTCCTCTGGATTCATCTTCCCTTGAAACATAGGTAATTTTGCCTTAGTGTCTCTTCCACCTACTTTCTTAAGGGCTTCAATGAATTGCCTTTGATCTACCAGTACAGCTGGTTCCTCTCCTCGTTCTTCTTCTTCTTCTTTCGAGTCTGAGTTGACTTCCTTCCCAGCCTAATCCTTCTTCAACTTTGCTAGTTCTGCTTCCATCCTTTTGTTATTGGCTACTTCCTCCCTCACTATCCTAGCCAATTCCACATTGGCGACTCTAGAGGGTATCTCTTCTTCACCTTGTCCCTCTGTTCTATCTCCCATGGTTCAAACTCTTCCCAAGTTCTTCTAGAGCTCTGATATCACCTGATGTCGAGGTCGGTAGCAGTAGGGTGATAATCCCACCCACACACCTCTGGTCTTCTTTTCCGGTTTTGTTTCACACCTCAACTGTGAAATCAACTTCTCACCACTAATCTAGCTGACACACTCCTGCCCACTTCCTAAGACCTATCAAGATCTTCCACAATGCTTATTTGAAGCACAAGACAAGTATTGGTTTTTTGAGGACTAGACAAGCCTACCGGTATAGGTGTATCAGTATAGGTTTCATAGTTTTACCGATACAGGTTTCACAGAATTACCAGCATAGGTCTACCGGTTAGTAGCCCTACTTCCCTGTCTTTTGGTACTTTTATCCAAATTTAGGTTTCAAATACCCTTTTGGGACCACTATCAGATTCGAAAGGATTGGATTTCCACCCTATTCCTGCAATCTTCAACACTTACTTGGTTACAGGCTTAATTGATCAGGTTAGACTAGTCTCACAAAAGAGGTATAGAGAATGGGATCATAGGAAGGTTCCAACTTTTCAGCAAGTTTCCCCTATGTTCAAATACCTAGTTTCAACACTTCAACTCATCATCTCATCATTGTTCATTGTCTACTTAAAGAAACTCATATAATCTAATCTAAACCCTCAACCGGTTTAGACTAGGGCTTGGTGGTACTGTACCAACCAACTCCTTTGACCTCGCCCCTCTGGAATCTCAAAATACATGTCCCTAAATAGCATTCTACCCATGGCCATTGGATCCCAATGAGTAGACTACAAGTTAGGGTCTTATTTGCATTGTAACCCTTGAAAATGGAGGGTTTCAACCTGCAGGAAATAAACATTTGTAACTTCTACTAAACTTTACTTCAAGAGGTCATATTAGATGCATTGGAAAGGTGTTTTAGAATTATTCCTAACCAGATCAAAAATTCATCAGTAATTCTCACACTATGTACGAATCGTACAGAAAAATCTATGTATGGTGAAATCAAATTTGTCTTATTTACTTTCTCCACCAAACTTTACAAAACCTTCAACACACCTTCCTACAGTTGTCCACATATATATAAACCTCTTCTGACGTCCATAACCAACTTTTGAATAGTTAGGACTGTTGGAGAAGTAGTTGTCATCCTACCGCCAACTTTGAAAAGTTGCTTGACAACAAATGCAACATTTTTCAATTTAGAACAACATTGGTTATTAACTACCTAGACCTAATGGAAACACATCCAAGGTCATTATTTACTCCAACACCTAAGACAACATCCTAAACATACTAACTTTGACAAAATCCAGATTCCAAGCCTTCATGGCCTAATAGACCTCTAGGTTTATATGCTCACCTAAGAGATTATTGACCATACAAAATAGGCATTCAGTTACATCAAGGTTGATCATTGATCCAACCCACAGTTACAACATAAATGAACCTGTAGACAACACCATGTGCTTGAAAATTAGTTGTGAAATGAAATGTGCTCTGCACCAGAATCCATGAATAAAAACATTTTAGATGTTATTAAGAAGCTAATTGAGAGAAACCCTAGGGATTGGCACAATCAATTGAGGTACTCCCTATGGGCTGATCTCACCAGAGTTAAAGCCTCCCTAGGGAATTCTCCATACTACCTTGTTTATGACCAAAACCCTTTTTTCCTGGTCAATTTACAGATACCTGTCCTCCAACTTATGAAATAACTTCAAATTGAGGACCAGGTAGAAGTTTGCCTCCTAAATCTATTGAAACTTGATGAGAAAAGGATGAATACCTTGCAACACTTCTCTAAGCATCAAGCAGTTGTTAAGTGATGGTTTGAGAAAAGAGCCAAGGTGAAAGCTTTTCAGATCTCTGGCTTTGTTCTGTTATGGGACAAGGCCAAGGAGAAGAAGGGTGATCATCATAATTTTGAGAGATTGTGGTTAGGTCCTTACCAGATTGCCAAAATTTTAGGAGAGAACACTTTTAGGTTGAGCTCTTTGACTCGAGAACTTGTACCATTTCCTGCCAATGGTCAATTCCTCAAGCATTATTTTGACTAAACCTCAAAGGAGCTGGATCTTTCATACTATAGTAGTTTAATTGTTTTATTTTCTTTGTTGTTTGTTTGGGTTTGTCAGTTGATTGTGTTGTTTTTCTTTTGCCGCATGTTTGTTTCCCTTTTGGTTTTGTTTGGTTCATTTGTCTTCTTCTATTCCTTTCATTTTTCTTTGTTGGGATACATGTTTATTCTCAAGGATTCTAAAGGATAGGTGTTCTTTGCATAATAGGTTGGAAAATTTTGGGAGACTTCGACTCTTCGGTCTTCACAACTTCATTATTTTTTGGTTGATTTTGAAATCTTTGTCTACACTTGTCCAAGGTGGTATATAATGGTTTAAAAATAATTTGAGTTCTTGATTCTCAATTGCAAAAGGTTAACTTCAATACTCAACACCACCATCACACTAAGTTACATCAAAATTTTTTGTAAGATATAAGATGAACTTGTTTCCAAGTGAAAAATTAGAAGTCAGGATGTTTTACATTGTCCACTGTGGCTCCCAACCCAATAATCGGAATTTGATGTTTGAAAGTTGCTTAAAGGTTATGAAAGAAATAATCGTTTTGTGCTCTATGATGTGAAAAATGATCTAAAAAAAAAAGAGAAAGAAAGAGAAAAGAAATGATCCACTTGTAGAAACTAAACTTGGTTGTTTCAAGTAATCTCCACCAGGGCTATGGATGCTTGGTTGGTAGTGGAGCACTGCTTTATGGGAGACAGAGGTATCTCTGTTAGGCCTATGGACGCCCGGCTAGCAGCAAAGCTATGCCCAGGATGACCTTGCACAAAACACATTCATTGACTTCACCTACATAGCTTGGGCCCAATTTCATTTGTTTATCTTCCTTGTTGAGAACGATGAAGTAATGAATCATGCGCACACACTTAAGAGTTAATTTTGTTTAGTTCTAGACTCAGTTGTTTGTTCATTAATTCACTCATCTTTTCACTCTTATACATTGGTTTGAATGAAATTGATGATTTTTGGATTGTGGGGTGCTAATTGAGTAGTTTATTAAGTTGTTATTGTATTGGTTTCATTGTTATTTTCTTGTTTCCCTGATCTATCTTTTGTAGTTTATTTTGAAAGATAATCTAAATCATAAAATACAAAAAGAAAGAAGGTTAAGTTATTGGAAGTTATTGTGATTTGCTTCAACCAGCAGGGCCCTTGACAAGTACAACTAAATCAACCATTGAGTTGCCCATCCCCGTCGAGACCCGACTATAGAGACCTTGGAGTAGTTAGTTTCTTGAAACTTATTTCTTTTTAGGAGAGGTGGTGAGTGTTCACATAAACTACCTGACTGTTGGTAAGTGTGTTAAAACACTCGTCAATGGGTATGTATGTTACAAATTGTAGATCCTTGCTATTACTATTGTTGGTGTTGTTGTTGTCGTAGTTTTTGATATGATTGTTTCTCCAAATCATAAGGACATAAGTGTATGGATGTGAGAGGTTTTGGTGTTGGTTGTGGCATTTGGTCTTGTGCTTCGAAAGTTGTTCTTTGGATGTAATGTTTAAGTTGTATGTTCAGCTATGTTGTGGTGAGCAGATTCTTGTGCTCTGGTTTCTTCTGGTTCCTTGATTTATGATAACATTCATTTGGTAGTTTGATTTTCACATGTGATGTTGAATTGGATCATGATTAGTGCGCCCTAGAATTTTTGGTCTTAGCTATGATCTGGTTGTTCCATTTTGTGCTCTCCTAATTGCGGCATTCTAGCAACATGTTTTTGGTGCTTCATGGATGTGTTCATTTCTGGTTTGGCCAATCCTATTGATATTTTTCTTTGGTGATTGTAGAGTGATCATTAAAATGTTCTTTTGTAAAATCTCAAAGGTCGACTTGATGTATATTTCTAAAATTGATATATATAAGATTTCCTTAGGAGATGTGTGTGTGTGAGGGAGAGAGCATGCATGTATGTGTAAGTATGAAAGTGGAATGAGTATGAGTGAAGGATAGAAGTGGAAAGCGACAAAGGTGAAGTATTGGATCAGTATGAGAAGATTGGTGTAGTGAGTTGGTGAAGTGTTTTGCAGAGGTTCTTAGTTGGATCTGCTACAAACAGTCAGTTTATTGTAAAAGTTGGTGAAAGTGTTTTGCAAAGGTTCTTAATTGGATCTACTGCAAGTAGTTAGTTGTTTCTTAGAGCTTTAACTAGAGATGATTTCATGCATGTGTAGATACAAATTTCACAGTTCACTCCTTTTGGTAGTAAGCCTTTCCGGTTGTAAGTCATTTGTATCTAAGTAGTAAGCTCTTTGGGCAGTGAGCCCTCTAGCAATGAGCCTATTTTTGTAATCACATATAACTAGTTATATTATCTTGAGAGTTGACCCTCTTTGTGGTTTATCCCTTATTGGTTTTTCCATGTATAAAATTATTTTGTGTCTCTTATGTAGTTGTGTTATGCAATTCATTTCTATGTTTTCAATGATAATTAAGATTAAGCTAAGATCAACATATTATCTATTTCAATTTTTAAATTGAGTAGAATATTGATTCATCCCCCCACTCAGTATTCTGATCTATTCAACAACACCAACGATGTAACTTAGGTCCTCTAGGAGGGAACAAACATGTAAAGCAAGCATGGGGGAGTACAATTATGCAGACACTCTAATGCTACAACATAAGAAGGGTATTATCCTAGAGGTTATCCCTTAGGAGATCATCGTCCTCCCAATCTAGATCATCTAAGGAAGGAGGGAGAGCCTAGAGAGGAACAACTACAAAGGAAACACTAGGCACCTCACTAACAACTAGAATGAGAGATGAGGCAACTTCAACATCCACATCCACTAGCTCAAAAGAGGCAAGAGTCAACAATTAGGTGAAGATCATAGACAACATTAGGATATATTCCAAAGAGTCAAACAAGCATTCCTCTATTGAGGAATCAGGTGACTCAGTCCGAGGAGACAATGTACAAGAGTCAAACTATTGGCCTTCGCAAGAGGGGCAATGACAAACTTGGGAGAAGGCAGGGCCCTCTGAACAATGAAAATAGAAATAGGTGAAGAAATAGATATTGAAGTAGGCATAGAGATAGGTGAGAAACATACTTGAGCAGATTTGTGCCAACAAAAATCTAAAACAGGGCCTTGCTCGAACTTGCATTTAGGCTATGCAAGAGGCATAGGCCACATGTCAACTGTAGTGGGTTCAAGAACCCCATGAAAGCTCAAATGCAGAAGTGACTATGAAATAGGAGGATCAATCAAAGTAGCACTAGAGACCACCTGTGCATATAACATATCCAATGGTTGAGGCAATAGAGGTGTCTCAGGCAATGATGTGATGAGAGGTGGCTTTGGGGATGGTACAATGAAGACCTACACCCTTTTGGGGGAGGTTCATCAAGATTTCTAGAAGTGGTTGGTAACAATACTGAAGATGATGCAGATGTTGGAATGTTTAAAGGAATAGGAACAAATGCCAAAGTTGCAGCTTCAGTGTGTAAGACAATGCCACGTTCCCCGGCCATTACCCGTGGATGACATTTACACTCACACGCACACTGATTACGATGAACATGGGGGCCAAGGGCTAAAGCCCAGAAAAGGTTAGGAGCATCATGCTCCATAAGAGAGGCCTCTAAGACCATGTCGAGGATAGGTGAAGGCCAAACTAATGGAAAAGGAGGTGCCCCTGAGATAGGCGTGCTATATTCATCACCATGGGTGCCCTTCCTTGCTTTAGTCAACAAGGCATTGGAGAAATAGGGGGTGCCCTCAGAGGCTATGAGGTAGGAGCCAACAATGAGGAATGAGCATAAGGGGAGTGCTTCCCCTTCTCATATTGAATAGGACAGGGGATATCTGCCAAGATCGGGAGCTCAAAGAGAGGGTGGGCCATAGACTTTGACAATGTGGGTGCCTTTCCTTTGTCCGTTGATGAAGAGGGAGTTGAATCTCTCTTATTTGTGGCTACCTTGTTTAAGTATCTCCAATAAGCTACACTAGAACCATCCAATTATTCTACACCTCACACCCTCCAAGGGTCTACAAGACTTACCCTCTCTGACCTTCCCAAGGTCCTTAGGATAGGATAAGCACTTTTTGTTTTGTGAGTTTCATTCTCCTTCTTAGGAGACCTTATTTTCAAACTCCCTTTCACACTCAACTTGAGAGTTCAACACCTCTACCATAGGATCTTCATTCCCCACACTACATACATAAGGATAGATGATTTTGTATGGGTTCCCAACCCTACTCCTTCCTCAATAACTTTGGTATTTACCGATCCCAAGCTTCACAAGCAAACTGCACTTTTAGGCCTAATAGGAGACCTAATTCTAGTAGCCCTACCAGCGGGGTATTATGTGATTATCTACAAATATTCCTTAACAAACCTATGAAATCTTTTACATTATAGACACCCTTTTTGGGTTTACATACAATATCTCAAAACCAGAGGTGGGTTTTGTCTTTAACATATCTAACCCTTATAGGGCTAACTAGGCCTAATTGCCCCTTCCTAGGCCTAGAAAGTAGGGATTTGCTTAAACACCTTCACTGGTCGTAATGCCTGAGTGAATTGATGTTAATTTTAGGTATTTACTTCCATGAGTATTTCTAATCCAACCATTCTTTGCCTCCATCCAACAGATTCACCCAATTAGGGCCTTTTATCCATGTTACCTAATGCTTGCCAACTCAATGTGCCAAGCCTAGGGTATGGCGGCAAATATTTGGTTTAGCTTCCTCTATCTCAAAACCAAAAAGAAAACATAGAATAAATTTCAACCTAAAATTCCACAAGATTTCAAAGTGGGTATCCACCATGGAATGTTAGGTTGGAGCCATTTTGCTCTCAAGACCCTAATTTTTAGGACTTTTGAACCCCCCTACAACAAAATGGAGATTATTTACAAACTAGAACACTTCAAGACTTCAAATAAAAAAAATGAAGGTAAGACATTAGTATAACAATCCATGTCCTTATTTTGGAAGTGTCAATCCATATAGGTCGTACAAACTTGCAAAGAATAGGTGGTAACTCGGAAGAACACACCAAATGGGAAACCAAACTTGCCTATTTGCTTCAGATCTTCAACAACCAATTCTCATCAGCCTTTCCAAGCCTTGTACTGGCCTTGGAGTAGTTACACATGCTCACAACCAATTGTGTCAACCAACTAGCCGTTGGTGTATGAAAATGTTGCAAAGTTGCTATGAGCAACTTTTGCAATTTGTTGCATTGGTGAGAAACTTTGCTCAACCCCAAACTTGGTCACTTTCAAGTGACTCATATGACCTCAAAAACCCCAAAATAACACCAACCAACCTATATTGATCCCAAAACAACTTATCCTAGTAAGTTCTCTTCTTGGCACCCTTAAGAGCACACATGCCAACATTGGTCAAACAGAGACTCTTAGGGCTCTTACAATCATTTGAGCACACACTCAATGGCCTCTTGGCCTTATTACAAAACTAAAGACATGATTCCAACATCCTAGAAACAAACTCAACAAAATATTGCTAAGTGCCCCTGCATCATCTGCACTAAGTGCATTTGCATAAACATAAGACATTGTCGAAGGCTATGTAGTCTTGAGCAGACGATGAGATCTACTTGGAGGAATAGGCTTAACCTCAATTCCTGACAAAGAAGGGGTAGAAGATACTACCCACTCCAACACAAGAATAGATGGAGCAAAAGTTGAAGTAGGAAAAGGCATCAAATTCCTAGGCTGAACTAATTTAGGAGCCAACTGCCCCATTTTATATTGATAATAAGATTTATACATCAAGTCACCACAAGGAAGCATAGGCCTAATCGGAGTAGGTATAAAATGATCTAGCAAAAAATCCCCATAGGCTACTATTGGTTGATATCCAATATTCTAGATGACACGTACTGAACCTTAATGAGAAAATTTTAAGCACTTGTGGATCACTTAAGGGACCGTATCCATAGCTACCAACCAAGGAATACCTAGTTTAGCACAAAAGAGGTCCACTTAAGGAATGATGACAAACTTAGTTGAAATGGCCTTGGGTCCCATGAGGACCATCAAGGTGATACTACCCAAAGGGGAAAGAGACAACCCATTATGTGTTCTCAAGGTAGCACGACACTCATCATATCTCAACCTATGCCATCCATTTACAAAGTTTCCTATGTGATGACATCAACTCTGCATGAATGATCAACCATTACACCTATAATAGTTTGACCATTGAGCTTCATAGGGATGTATAGAGGAGTATGCTCTCCACAATATGGGGCATCCAGAAGGGTGAATAATATATCAAATATTTTCATCTTTTGACTGGGAGGCAAGATTGGAGTGATAGTGACCATATTAAAATAAGGGCCCTCATTTGATGTTGGATCTATAGATGATGCAAAGATGAAGTTAGATGAGTGTGGCAGAAAAGGATCCGTCAAAGAAACAGACACTAAAGAAATCAAAGATATAGTTGAGGAACATACCTAATCTAATTTGCATTGATGAAACTCTGAAATGGGGCCTTTCTCAAAATTGTGCTTAGGCTATGAAGGAGGCATAAGCCTCCTATCAACCATAGTAGGTTGGAGGAGCCCAAGAAAGATTTGATGAATAAGTGACTACAAAAGAGGACCAACCAAAGCAACATTAGAAACCACCTGCATGTTCAACATATCTAATGGTTGAGATAGAGGATGTACCTTAGGCAATGAGGTGATGAGAGGTAACTCCAAGTATGGCATAATGAAGACCTACACCCTCTTGGGGGGAGGTTCATCAAGAGTCCCACAAGCAGCTAGTAACAACACCAAAGATGATACAGATGCTAGAATTGTTGAGGGAGTAGGAATAGTTGTCAAAGGTGCCTCATTAGTTTTAAAGGTAGCACCATGCTCCCAAGCCATCACCCATCGATGGCACTTACACTCATGTGCATGCTAACTATGATGAAGATAGGGACCAGGGGTTGAAGTCTAGGAAGAGTTAGGAACATCATTCTCCATAGGAAATGCTTCCAAGACCATGTTTGACATAGGATAAGGCCCCATTGATGAAGCAGGAGGTTCCCCTAAGATAGGCACTATGCTCATGGCCAAAGGCACCCTTCCTCGCTTTGCTCGAGGACCAATTGAAGGAACATGGGGTGCCCTCAAAGGTTGTGATCTAGGGGCCAATGGTGATGAACAAGCATGAGGGGAGTGCTTCCCCTCTTACTATCAAATAGGATGAGGGATATCTACCAAGATTGAGAGCTCAAAGGGAGGGTAGGTCACAGACTTTGATAACGCAGGTGCCTTTCCTTTGTCTGCACTAAGTGTGGTCATAGGAACGCAAGACACCATTGAAGGTTGTGTAGTTCTAGGTGGATGAGGAGTTCTACTTGGAGGAACATGTTTAACCTCAGTTTCCAATGAAGGAGCATAAGGTATTACCCATTGCAACACAAGAATGGGTGGAGCAAAAGTTCATGTAGGAAGGGGCAACGAATAGCCAGGCTAAATTGATTTAGGAGCTAACTCCCCCATTTTATATTGATAATAAGCTATATACATTAAGTCACCACAAGGAAGCATAGGCCCAATCAAAGTAAGGCGAAAATGATCTAGTGAAAAATTCCCCACGGGCCACAGGCTACCAGTGGTCAATATCCAAAATCCCGAATGACATGCACCCAACCCTCATGAAGAAATTTTAAGAATTTATGAATTACTAAAGGGATTGCATCCATAGCTACCAACTAGGAATTACCCAGTTTAGCATGAAAGAGGTCCAAATCAAGAATGATGACAAATGTAGTTGAAATGGCCTTAGGTCCCATGAGAACCCTCAAGGTGATACTCCCTAAAGGAGAAAGAGATAACCCATTATGCATTCTCAAAGTAGCCTGAAACTGATTGTATCTTAGCCTATGCCATCCATTTACAAACAAGTTTTCCTCTGTGATGACATCAACTCTACATGAAGAGTCAACCATTACACCCTAATAGTTTGACCATTGAGCTTTGCAAGGATGTACAAAGGAGCATGCTCTCCACAATATGGAGCATCTAGAAGGGTGAATGATGTGTCAGAAATTTTTGTCTTTCTAGCTAGGAGGTGAGATTGGAGTGATAGTAACCATGTTAATATAAGGGCCCTCATTTGATGTTGGATCCATAGATGATGCAAAGATGAAGTTAGATGAATGAGGTAGAAAAGGATCTATATAAATATGTAACTCACTATTTGTTTTATCAACATATTTATTAGACTTGTGTTTCTTTCACCGATCTTAATAGCTCCACTATCAATGTGGTCTTGGACTATGTGTCTAAGGTGATAACAATGTTCAGTATCATGTCCAAGAACACGGTGATATTTATAGAATTTTGAACCATTATACCAATGAGGGTACGGTCTATTGTCGGGCAGAGGTCTGATCTTCAGAAGGGTTATAAGGTTATCCTTTAATAGCTTTTGCATTATGCTTAGATAGGAGTCATCCAATTTTTTGAAGACCCTATTACATTGTGGTTCATGTGCAGTATCTATCAGTGGTGTAGCTATGATAGTAGCCACAAATTTTTTCTTTCTAGACCCTTCCATTAACATGCCCTCAAAAGCACTCGTACAAGAGATTGAAGCAGACTCTTCGAATTGAGTCATTGTATACTAGTAATCAGTGAGTGTAGAACACAAGTTAGCAAAGTTCTAGTATTGATTAAGGGAAAACTTCTCCCTTAATGTCAATTGTAGATTTTGATAAACATCTATTGCAAGTCACTATTTGGTAGGGTGGAGGGGATTTTGGTAGAGATAGATTGGTATTGTGAAATAAAATTAGTAACTTTCTCATTCGACTTTTGCTTACAATGAACAAGGTCTGTGAGAGTGACCTTGCTACCTATGTTGGCTTTGAATTTTTTGAGAAACAAGTCCTTAAGCTAGTCAAATGTATGGATGAAATGATTAGGTAATAGGTTGTACGATTCTAATCCAATTCCCTTAAGGGAATGCAAGAAAAGCTTAAGCAAGACAAAATTCAAACTATGGTAATCACTACACATGGTCATAAATGAGTTGATATACACATTAGGATCACTATCTCCATTGAATTGATCAAACTTCAATGCTTCAACCCCTTGGGAAAGGATACTATTAAGGATGGTCAAATCAAGTGGGCTCTTGCGATAATAAATAGGCAAAGAAGATTGCCCAGAGATGGATGCAAGATTTGTAAGTTGTTGTAATTGACCCATATTATGCAATATGGTATTCAAGACAAGATTTGAAGGTGGAGGAGGAGGTAGAGGAGCACCATGTGCACCATCACCTCCACCAGCACTAACATGACGACTATTACCACCACCAGGGATAGTATTAGCACCCATTTCAACATTGATAGAAGTGGTATGAGCCATAATGGAAGTGATAGTGGAGCTGCTAGACATGCCAGTATAACCCAGGGGAATGGTAGAAGCATGGATGCTAGGGATAGTGTGTCCCAAATGAACCATGTGCACTATCATCCCAGGTATGTCAAACCAATTTGAGAACTATAGGTGTCAAATTGATTGTCCTAGGGAGGAGAACCTGCTAGGGGCACATGACTCTTAATAATCAAAGACAATGCCCTCAACATATCCAAGCCCCTTTTGTCCAAATCAACATGTCTCGTAAATTATTCATGACATTTCCAACCCAAGGGAGGACATTTTCCTAGTTTAAGAAGCCTCTGAAATCTCTCAAGTTATCCTCTAACATAGGAATGCAGTCAAACTCAATAATGACAACAAAGTCATGATCAATAGCAAGAGGAGAAGACGGAGGAGAGTTTGTTGGGGTGTTATTCTGAAAATTAGATTATGAACTAGATGGAGAAAGATCCCCTATCAAAATGGTCCTAATAGGGTGAGAATGCATGAAGTCATTTGGATTGGGAAGCAGTCCATTAAACATTGGATGTGGTTGAGGAGGACTATAATGATTGAGAGGAATGCTCTTCCTAAAAGTCCTTACAACAACCCTTATGAAAGTTTGGATCATAAAGCTCATAGACAAGCTCTACTAAACCTCAACCACTTTATGAGGGCAGTATAATGGTCTTACAAAACTTGGTGATAAAAGAAACCTTGCTAAAATTTGTTTATATTATATTTTATTTTTATTTTAAGTTTTAAATTTTATAACTGTATGCACACACACAATGAGAAATTAAAAATTCAACGGGTTCATGACGTCGAGTTCACCAAAATGTAGAGGATGGGATTTGCTACTCTTGAAATGATGAACTTCAAGGAACAAACCAGCCTTTCTCTACCTCACTTTATTGGTGCTCTGGTAAACCAGTGGATACAAACTATAAGACTAAACAAACAAGACACATAGACCTTCGAAATGACCTATGCTAAGTCTCTATTCTCAAGACAAACATGCAAAATTGGGACACCAGCACGATGTGCCAATGTCCTATATGGACAAAGTACAAAAGTAGTACAACAAATGTGGATACAACAAAATTACTAAACTAAGGATGTTGTGTTAAACAAAAGAAATAATAAGAAATGACAAAAACTAAAAAGAGATAGGGAGAGATGAAGAAATCTTACAACCGGTCCATGATTGAAGCCTCTAGTAAAGTAATATCCTTCTCTCAATCACAGACTTGCACACAAACAAGAGGGAAAATATTGGGGATGTGTTAAGAGGTTTGCCTCAGTCAAACCCTCATTTTAGTGTTTCCACCTCCGCAGACAACCAAGATAATAGCCATGGATAAAAAGAAAATAATAAAGATAGAGTAGACAATCAAAATAATGGATATGCTAAATGGAAAACAATGAACATAATATTATGAAATGAAAATGAAGAGAGGTAGAGAACTCCCCTTCAACACCCAAGAAGCTATCACTAAGGGAGTGAAGTCGAGCACCCAAAACTTCCTAAAGTTGTGACAATGGTGAATGTTGAATGCTAGAAAACCTATGAAGGATGAAGAATAGAATGCCCAAAAGCTCTAGAATTTCTCCAAATGATCAAGAAGATCCAAAATAAGCTCCAATGAATGAGATATAGAGCCCAGGGAAGAATCTCGATGTTGGTGGCTGCGGATAGAGGTATTACGAACTCTTCCAAGTGGAGGCATAATGCTCAAACGACTACCCGTAGGCTAACATATTTGTGGGAGGCTTGCACAGCATGCTAGAGTCCATAAGTCAAATGGTTAGTGTGGTCTGAAAAAAGGCCAAATTCTAAGATGACAAGGCGATCCATGTGGACAAAAGGACAAGGAGGTGAAGAATGAGTCCAATTGGCCTAAATAAAAGGCACTTATGTGGTGTGAAATTAAATGGGGTGCAATTTATGATGTTAAAATTAGAGATCAAGTCTTCTCTTTACCAAAATACTTGGATCTCACAATGGAAACAAAAGCCATATGCAAATCTTGGACTTAGCCATATACTAATATTTTCTTAGGTCTAGATCCTCACTAGAGAAAAAAGGATAACAAAATTGGTGAAAACTTCATGAGGCACAAGGGACGTGAGAAGCCAACATGTGTCATAAGCTGACACCAACTTTGAGAACTCCTCAAATTAGAAAAATTTCCTCTTAGATGAATACATCACTTCAAATATCAAATGAAACTTCCTACAAAATTGGATTATTGATGCAGGAGCACAAGAGTAGTTCAAACCGACATTTGAATTTGATCTTGGTGAGACATCGATTCTCGTATTGGTATGTTCTTACCGGTTGGTTTTGCAGTGTATGGAGCGAAGATGAATCGGGTTGCGGGTGGTTCCTGTAACTTGCGGATCACTGCACGATGTTGTTTTGGACCTTGTCCGATGTTTTCGAAGGACCATGTGAAGTTTAATGCATTTGAAGATGTTCTTGGTGATTTGGGCCGACATGTTATCTTTTACACGTTTCATCATGAACCGGTTAGTCTTTGGCCAACTTGATTGAGTTATTATCACTTGTGGATGGTATAAAGGAAAAGTTTAGAGATTCATTTTGCAAGGACATAGATCAGAGAAAGAAGAGATCAAGCGAAGATGTAGTTTCTAGAGACTAGAGAGATTCTGGTGTGGGGGGACTTCAGTCCAAAGGGACAAAGGTCTGGATCAGTGTAGAATAGTGCAAACTATTACCAGAGGTCAATTTGTCGAGCAAAAGATCTCCGGATCTTAGATTTGTGTTGTATGGATTGTTTTCTAATCCTAGGCTGTGGTCCAGCATGTGTAGCTATTGAAGGCTTATGTAATTCTTTAAATGGTTCTAATGATTGATTTATCTGGCTACCAGTTATATCTTGTAATTTGTTACCAATTGCCAGTATCTTGTATGATGTTTTATGTTGTAGGTTGTAAGGCGGGGATGTCCTTCATTAGATATTCCTACCTTGACCATGCTAAGTGGTATTAGAGATGGTTTGTGAACTTGTTGATCGAAGAAGACCCAGTTATGTACCGATAGGTTGGAAAGGAAGTTGAGGCAGCTTGTAGACTTGTTCAAATCGTCGAACGTGAGGCAATACAAGGCTCGCAAGCAAACCGCCGAACCTAGAGCTTGAGCTTGAGGTAGTTAATGGGTGGAGACTTGAATATATCGTCGAACCGAGGCAGCTTGCAGGGTGGACTGGTAGATCACCGAGGAGAGGCAACCAAAATATTTAGTTAGACTGTCGAACCCCTGAGGTAGTTGCAAGTACCTACTAACAGATGGCCAAACAAGATCAAGTGATGGGACTCACTTTTCAATTAACCCTGAGAGTTTGATGCAAGAGAACTGGAGTAGTTCAAACCAACATTTGAATTTGATCTTGGTGAGACATCGATTCTAGTATTGGCCCGGTATTGGTATGTTCTTACCAATTGGTTTTGCAGTGTATGGAGCATAGATGAATCGGGTTGCGGGTGGTTCCCGTAACTTGTGGATGGCTGACTGCTATTGTTTTGGGCCTTTCCCGAAGTTTTCGGAGGACCATGTGAATTTTTATGCATTTGAAGATGTTCTTGGTGATTTGGGTTGACATGTTATCATTTGCACATATCATCATGAACCGGTTAGTCTTTGGGCGACTTGATTGAGTTGTTATCGCTTGTAGATGGTATAAAGGGAAAGTTTCAAGATTCACTTTACAAGGATAGATATCAGAAAAAGAAGAGATCAAGCAAAGATGTAGTTTCTGGAGAGATTCTGGTATGGGGAGATTGAAGTCCAGAGGGACTTAGGTCTAGATCAGTGCAAACTGTTACCAGAGGCCGATTTGTCGAGCAGAAGATCTGTGGTTCTTAGATTTGTGTTGTATGGATTATTTTATAATCTTGGGCTATGGTCCAACGTGTGTAGCTGTTGAAGGCTTATGTAATTCTTTAAATGGTTTTAATGATTGATTTATCTGGCTACAGGTTATATCTTGTGTTACCAATTATATCTTCTGTTGCTTCTACCAGTTAGGGTTTCTTACCGGTTATATCTTGTAATTTGTTACCGGTTGCCAATATCTTGCATGATGTTTTGTGTTATAGGCTACAAGGTAGTGATTTCCTTCATTGGATCTCCCTACCTTAACTGCATTAATTATGTAGACACCTAAAACTTGCACAACTAATTAAATAAATTTTATTCATTTAATTATCATTTATTCACCTATTAATTAGACTAAAGTTTAGTTAATATCCCTATTCTTCCAATCAGCCTATTAATCAAATAAAACATTTGATTAAAATCCTTTTCTTCTAGCCTAACCTATTAATTAAACTAAGGTTTGATTAAGTACCCTTTAGCCATTTAATTAAATAAATCTTATTTATTTAATTAAAACTTCCATTTCCCTATTAATTGAATTTACATTTGATTAAAATCCCTTTGTATTTAAATAAATCATTATTTATTTGTAAATAGTCCCCCCACTTGCAAAATCCTACAAATGCAAGTTGCACCCCTTTTTGACTAAAATAAATCTTTTATTTTATCTAAAAATGTCTATTTCCCTCCACTTGCATTCTCCTACACTTTCCATTAGCATGCTAATATTCTTGTATAACCCCTCTAACCCCTCATTAATTATCCTAAGTCCTCTAATCATGTCACATCCCTAAATTTGGGGGAGTCACTTCTCCAAGTTTGGGGAAAGTCTTCAAAATGTGTTGAAGACTTTACCTTCTTCAACAAGTTAACTTGTTGAGTCTTCCAAACTTGTAAGGTTATCTAACTTTCAACAAGTTAACCTCCTAAGTCTTCAAAGATCATTTAATGCCTCTTACAAGACATCATCTTAGCCCATGATGGTTGCCTCTAAGGCCATCCCTCAACTTTGCACAAGAGCTTACCTCTTGGACAATAACATGCTCCCTTGGATAATGGCATTATCCAATGATGTCATCCCTGAAGGATATCCCTAATGCTTACTTAGCATCTAATTCTTTCTTAGCATCCTCTCAAGCCATCTCAAGGTGACATTTGTCAACTTAGGATTGGATTGAATCCCCCTCATGGATTGATAACTTTCAATCCCAACCCTTTTCAAGATTTCTCAATCTTGGCCATCCATTTCTCTATTTTTTCTATAAATAGAGCCCATTTCTTCAATCTTAGGATCCATCATCTTTTGCATCCATATTATAGTTATTTTGTTGTGCAGGTTATCAAGGAGCTCCAATTGTTCACCCTCAACCATCTAGGCCATCCCAATTGCATCATAGTTTATATTATATCATGTTTTAGATTATCATTTAGCTTAATTTCATATCAATTCCATAGCATTCTCATATCTCATCTTCATATTAGCTTAATTACATCACTTAATCTTTCAATTTGGAAATACACCTCCATCTTGCATATCATCTATCGTAGTTCTTCATCCATATTATATCAATAGTTTTTCATATAATCACTAGGATCTTAGTTGCATCCATTTTGATCCTAGATCATTCTTCATCTCCCAGTCTTTAGGTTGACATCTAAAATATCAAGTGCTCTTCCAAGCTGAGAGCCACCTTGAATCTTGAAGATCCTTGAAGATAGGGGACCATGAGACGGTTTTGAGCAATTTTATTAGATGAACATGTTTTCTTCATTTAGATTTCTTGATATAATGTTCATGGGTGCATTTGATGTTTGCTTGTTGTCTTGCAAGCCTCCAACAAATCAGGTGCACATTTTTGGCACCCACTATGGGGCTTGACCCCTAAATTTATCAAAATTTTAACATTTTTGTGCAGGTCTGAACAAGAAATTTTCCAGAATCTTTTAGTGCATACGTGGTATGCTGCAACGCATTTGTTCTCTATTATAGCATGTTTGATCTCTATTATAGTGCATATGTTCACTGTTATAGCACATTTGTAGTACAACACAATGCATTCACTCTTTGTTTTAGCGCATTTACATCTTTTGTCTTTTTCTGATTCTGGACAATTTAACGCATTTGTAGAGTCTTATAGTGCATTTGCAGTATGTTGTAGCGCATACGTTCTCTGTTTTAGTGCATTTGCACTTTTTTTTAGCGTATTTGTCACAGAGGAAAAAATTTGTAATTTGGTTTAACAAATTACGCTTGTCTATCCCACCAAGTGATTAAGTTTTTCACTAATTTCTTTTTTTGCAGGTTTCTAACAATTTCTTGCAGGTTGGAGGAGTTAAAATTATGAGTTTTAATTTCTTTTTAGCTTTTTCAAATTTTGTTAAAAAGAATTCATGATTCCTTTTTGGTAAAAAGAACATCACAATTTTGTTTTGGTTCTCTAAAATAAATCAAACTTGTTTTTTGGCTTAAAAAGAATATCACTTGCAAAGCTAAAAAGAATTACAAATCAAAATTTGTTTTCTTGTAAGTTAGGAGCAAAAACACTTCAAATTTGGGCTTAAAAAGAACAACAAATCTTTCATTTTCTTGCAAAGGTAAAATTCACAATCAATTTTTATTTACAAGTTAAAAAGAACAATCAACTTGTCCTTTTTTGCAAAATTGATTTACTTTATAGCAACGTGCTTTCATTTTGTTGACCAGGATTTCACTTTCCTAGTTAGAAAACAATTGTTATTTGGGACTAAAATAAACACCATGTTTGATTGGAGCAACATGGGTGTGTGCACAAAGATGGTGGTCAGAAAAGTGGACACCACCCAAAAAAAACTTGGAAAAACAAGCAGCGCGTACACGGTTTTAAAATTTCAAATTCCCACGTACGCACTTAGGTTTGTTCTTCTCAAGCCTAGAAAAGGTAGCGCGTATGCGCTGCATTTAGGAAACTAAGCACGTACACGCTACGCCTAGGAAAATTAGCACGTAGGTGCTGCTTATAGGAAAATGAGCACGTACGTGCTAATAATCCTAGTAAAACCGCGTACGCGGTGCCTAATAAAAAAAGTTTTAAAAAAAAACCGAGTCCTCATTTACCCGAAAAGCGCATTTTTTACTTTGTTTTTTTCCCATTTTCTAACCTAAACCACGAACGGGGTGTTAAATTTGTCCTCCGGGCTATGGATCAAGGTTAGTTTTTGTTTATTTTTGTCTTTCTTTCTAGTTTATGCAATTTTTTTTACATTTTGAATTTAATTTCATTAATTTTGATTAGGTTTTTTCATTTTTTGTTTCAAAAACCAGATTCTTCTAATCCAGAACAAGAACAACCAAATGCACCTCCTGAAAACCCACAAGAACAACCCCCAATTCCTCCTTTTGACCGCACAACCGAAACACAAGAAGAATTAATTAATCAGTTAGGGCAAAATACATCCAAAATCAATAAACTGATTGTAAAATTGAAAACTTCTGAACTTGACCATCATCAATCCCTTGCCACTAGTCTAGAAACATTAGCTAGTGGTGCCATAGTTGTTTCCACATAAATTACCAAATGGGGAAGCTTTAGGGATAGGTGTCGTCAATTCTATTGCAATGGGCTATCATATGATGGAGTTAAAAACAAAAATATTTCTAAACAACAAATATGTGCCCTTTTTGTTGACCCCAAAACTGGTCAGTCATTACCTCCTAATGCAAAGAGGTTTCTCATACATTGGTGTACCAATGTGCAAATGAAGAATCTTTTTTGGTAGAGGTGGTGGATGGTCTTTGACGATCCACCTTGTAATAATTATGAGGTGCCATTATATTTTTTGAGAAAAATATATTGTGAGTTTGGGCTCAATGTGCGCCCAAATTATTTTGACATGAGAGAGTTTCATGGTAGAGGTGGTGGCTCTGCCCAAGATAGACCTGGAGCCCATAGGCGATTAGCCACGGAGAGTCGCCGCCCCCTAGCACCCAAACCCAAGGTACAACAGGCTGTCCCATTAGAGCTGAAAGAGTCGATGGAGCTACAGCCTCTTCAGGCAGCCACAACATTGACTAGTGCCATCATCCAGCATGGGACATCATTAGCACACCCTATTGTATTGGATGATGAGCTGTTAGAGGGCGACAGAGAGCCCGTCGAGCATATGTGTGTCAGTTGCTCGGGGATATGCTCGGGGATAGATGATGCAGCCGATGCAGATGGATACTCATATCATCTATGCATGATTTGTGGTTGTAGATGTTAGGCTCACACGGTTGAGGATGTCGCGCTGACAAATGAGTTGATGGACATGGTGTTTGCCCATGAGCCACAGACACAGGTGTGTTGATTTGAATTCATAACATTTTATTTATCAGTCACTTTAATTTTGTAATTACATAAATGAATTTTCATTTATACATCGATTTAAATTGAGACAAATAATATGCATTTCAGGATGCAGCGGCAGTATCCCATACACCTCCCCCAGTTAACACAGGTGCAACTTCGACACTTGAGGTATACATTTTGTAACATGTTAAAATAGAATAGTACACTTTGAATTCAAAAAAATACAAGATATACTAACTATCTTTAATGCTTGGTCCAATTTCTGGTTTGTAGGTGTTGACAGGGGATGAAATGTCCCAGATTGATGACATCACGCTCTCAGCGATCGATTTTGGCCTACAAGGCTATACGGTATGATATTTTGTACAACTCTTTTTATGTATTGTTTTGATGGAATATGCAACTCATTTCATTTTAGATTTTTAAAATTATGTTTAATTTATTATCTATACTAATATCTCATGTTAATTTTGTGTTTTTAGGGTACCCCCTCTGCGTCTAGGGCTCATCCTAAGAAAAAGAATTCCTTGAAGACGCCAAAACATGTGAAGAAGGTAATTGAACACATTTTTAGTTGTACAATTATTTGAAAATGTTGAAATCAAATATTACTTGGGGTTTGTAGATTGATTAGTGTTTTTTGTCTATTTTACATGTACAATGACCATTGAGCTTTGTGGATATGTTGAATGCACCTGATTCGCTTGCGGATCAAGAGAGGGCGGAGGTATGTATCTCTACTTTATTTTCTTGATTTCATGATTATATGCACACGTACATGTGAACTTGTGATATATTATAATCTTATAATTTTTTCATATAGGAAATATCCATACCTATTTCATCAATGGCGAACCCTCCTCCTTGCACTGGAGAAGCATCTCAGGACCCGGTACACTTTTGTTTGATATGTAAAATTAATTGTTTTCAACCTTCAATACTTATCATTATATTAATTGTATTTAATCTTTGTACATTTTTTGTATAGGTAATAGCGTCAGTTTCTACATCGATGGTGAGCCATCCTCAGTCCATTGGAGAAGCATCTCAGGCATAGGTACGTCATTGTTCTCTATATTATAGCTTTTAAGTGTTTTTGATATATTTATGTTAGTACATTGTATTAATTGTACATTTAATCTACAATAGGTTCCTTCGCGGTACGGCCATAATGTGGATCAATTTAAGTATGTCTTCAAGAAAACTCCTAAGAGTGACAAGGAGAGGAGAGCGAAGACATTAGCTCCTGGATCAGCCGATGAGGTAATCTACATTTCAATTGCAATGGAATTAAAGTTAAATGCATAGTTATGATGTTAATTGTGAACTATTTTCTACAAAAGAATTCTAACTTGGCTTTTGAGTTGTGGTTTTGCAGCCATCTACAGAGCCGCGTACTGCACCGAAGAGGCTTGATTTTGATGATCCACCAGAAGTTTAGGATAATATAGTGTTATTTTTGGTCATAGAATGACCAATACATGTAGATATATTCTACATTTTTATTGTATATCGATTTGGACATAGCATATGCCACATTTTTGTAATACTTGTATTGACTTGGCAGACATGCCTTTATATATATATATATAAATATCGATATTCGATCCAATAAATGTGTAATGAGTTCATTATTTTGTATTCATTGTATTTTGTGGTTGTCCTTTTATAAATTTAAATGAATATTTGCATATGTAATCAAATATGAATATAAACAACAAAAATATATGATATAAAGCATTGCAATCATGGAATATGATTTGATAAAATTTCTAAAATGTTGAATTAACCCTACAAAACTCCTTGTATTCAGTTCATTATTGTGTATTCGTTGTATTTGGTGGCTACCCTTTTATAAATTTAAATGAATATTTGCATATGTAATTAACAATATGAATATAAACAACAAAAATCGACAATCAATTTATCTGTAATACTATTCTTCAATTAGTACCATTAAATGGGTAACTAGTTGATTATTTATAACTGATAAAGAGAAATTACAATGACAAATTACAATGAACAGTAATTTGTCATATTCCATGAAAAAAATCTATATGACAAATTGCTATTCATTGTAATATATGCAATTTTATATTAAACTATATTAGATCTACTAATTTAATATAAATTATACCATAACCATAATTATGTGAGATAACAAATGTAGGTTTCTTCTTTCCACATTAATTTGGTTCAACACTCACCACCTAATTAATTTTACATCAATAATTAGGTTATGATAGAAATTAATATAGATTATCATAACACTCACCACCTAAAAAATGTTGGTTAATAATCCTATAAAAGAGATTTGACACTTTACCTAGTATTATTATAGAAGAACAGTAATATAAGGTAAAGGTGGCCAACCTCAACTATTAGTCTTTAATCTTATCTTAGTATAGTATTATTAACGCATTTGCATCCATATTTTATTCTTGACCTTTAAACATATTTGGTTATAGTTGAGGTTGGTAACTTATTCCTTGACCTTTATTTGAGCATCCATTCTAGAAATACTTGAATTATCCAGAAATAGCATCTTACTATTTGCAGGGTTGATACTTCTTAGGGAAATAGAATGATTAACTGAGGGCTATATATTAACTTTATTTACTTTGACATTCATTATAGAGTATTATAATGTTGAGTAATATATCATAGGAGAATATTAATGGTAATTATCGACAATCAATTCATCTGTAATAGGATATACTATATGAACATAATAGAGTTATTTAGTTCATGAATAATGAATGGCGGCCCATTAATTGATTAAGGATATTAATATTTTACATGTATATTAATGGTAATTTAATACATATCATGAGGTATTTTAAAACATATCACTAATGAGTTATGGATATATAATTAATAGTGTTTGGGGCAATTATTTAGACTATTATGACTAGCTAATATTATAAGAGATGAAAGTTAGACCTTTAATAACTATTGTATAAACATAATATCAATAAATTGGCGATATAATTACATAATATTCACTAATAATGAATGTATCGCTAATAATGTAGAACATGGTTTTTTACTATTAATTAAACATGGATTAGGACTGAATTCATAGTAAGGTAAGGTACTATAATGTTAAAATATAACAAATTAAATGCATCCTTAATAGTATGGTGAAGCCCATATCTTATCATAGCCATGTGATGAAAGCCCATTATTTTGGATAATATTGCCAATAATATTCAATTATTAAGAATATTATTAACTCGCTATCAAGTACTTAATGAAGATATATGAACATTAAGTACTTGATAGCGAGTTACTAGACATAATATGCCCATGAATAACTATAGGGTATAATGATCTTCTGGTTAATTTATTATATCTAGCAAGTATTTAACTATCAAGTGTTGATATAGTAATATTCATTAATAATTAGCTAGATCTTTAACACATGTTTAATTTGATAATATTCACTTCAGGTTTATATTATTAGTGTTAGGTATAAATGAAGTTATAGATATTTATATAACTTAGTGTATTATGTAATTAGATAAGTATTAATCACATGTCATTAAGCTTGTAGTTATTTTTAGTATTTTATCATTGTAATAAATATAATTAACTATTAAGCATAAATGTTAAGCCTAACCATAATTAAAACTTAACTCTAATTTTATTATTAGGAAAAAGGCTCATTAAAATAGGTAATAACAACTAAATATATGGTCCATTAATACTTAAGAACCAAAGTTAATACTCTTATGATATACAATTAGTTATTAATAACTAGACCATATATTAATAAGTTATCTTTTGCTTATTCGTTCACCTTAGCGATAAAGGATGTTATATTCTCATCTTCTCCCAACTCCAATCTCATATTTCCCTTTCAAACTCTACAACTTAGCAACTTTAACTTGTGCATCTCCTTCATAAAAGGTCTCTAACTTTTTCTAGATCTCATATGCAGTCTTCAAACTCATTACATTAGTCATTTTTGAATCAGTCAAGACACTTATCAATGGGTAAATAATAACTGTGATAAATATTTTGAATATATTTTAGTACCATGAAGTTATCTTTTGCTTATCCTTTTAAGCATACAATAATAACCTAATAATATAGATTATAAGTGTATTAAGTTATTATTCAAAATATCTTAATACACTTATAATACTTTAAATTTAGAGATTTGACACTTTACCTAGTGCTTAGAGACGCCTCAAATAACATCATTAATAAATATGTATTACCTATTAACATTATGTTCATTACTAAAAAAATAATGAGTTCCTCTAGGGGCTTACTCTACGAATTACCCTATAGTATTGTTTACCTAACATTTAATATTTTTAATTGGACAGGGAAATTCATTCTATGTTAAATGGTAGGCATAATTTTAAATACTAGTGTAAACAATACTATAGGGTAATTCGTAGAGTAAGCCCCTAAAGGAACTCAAAACAACAATGTGTTTGGTACGAGAGCACCCTCACGCTCGCAATGGTCAAATTTTGTTCCTTGTGTGCACAAACCGACATCACGAGCGCGTCCGAGTGGGCAGGTTTACACTAGGCATGCCCCTGTCATGCATCCCAAAGCACCAGAACATCAAGAGTCATACCCTACCGGTGCGATCTCTCAAGTGCCTTGAGTCCAAAAAATTGTCAAAATTTGGCGGACTGTTTCTTCCAATCCACGACACATACGGTAAATCTATTTGATCCCGTGGGGTTGTGTGAGGCTCCTCTACAATGGCCTATCTCGGTTTTCGATGACTCGAAGCTATTTTCAATTAGTAGCATTTTTTCGCCTACTCAAAAAACCGTTAGTTGTTTGCAAGGAAAAGTTGCAAGATTGGCTAGAATTGATTTTGTTCCTCGTGTGCACAAACCGATATTGCGAACGCATCCAAGTGGGCATGTTTATGCTAGGCATTGCCCTGTCATGCATCCCAAAGCACCAGAACGTTGAGAGTCATACCCTACCGATGAGATCTCTCAAGTGCCCTGAGTCCAAAAAATTGTCAAAATTTGACGAATTGTTTCTTCCAATCCACGACACATACGGTCAATCTATTTGATCCCATGGGGTCGAGTGAGGCTCCTCTACAATGGCCTATCTTGATTTTTGACGACTCGAAGCCATTTTCAATTAGTAACATTTTTTCGCCTGCTCAAAAAATCATCAGTTGCTTGCAAGGAAAAGTTGCAAGATTGGCTAGAATTGATTATGTTCCTCGTGTGCACAAACCAAAGTCGCGAGCGCGTCCGAGCAGGCATGTTTAGGCTAGGCATGCCCCTTTCGTGCATCCCAAAGCACCAGAACGTCGAGAGTCATACCCTACCGGTGAGATCTCTCAAGTGCCCTGAGTCCAAAAAATTGTCAAAATTTGATGAACTATTTCTTCCAATGCACGACACATACGGTTGATCTGTTTGATCCCGTGGGGTCGCGTGAGGCTCCTCTACAATGGCCTATCTCGATTTTCGATGACTCGGAGCCATTTTCAATTAGAAGCATTTTTTCACCTGCTCAAAAAACTGTTAGTTGCTTGCAAGGAAAAGTTGCAAGATTGGCTAGAATTGATTTTGTTCCTTGTGTGCATAAACTGACATTGCGAGCGCATCTAGGAATGAATGTTTACGCTAGGCATGCCCCTATCATGCATCCCAAAGCACCAGAACGTTGAGATTCATACCCTACCAGTGCGATCTCTCAAGTGCCCTAAAACCAAAAAATTGTCAAAATTTGACGAACTATTTCTTCCAATCTATGACACATACGGTCGATCTGTTTGATCCCGCGGGGTCATGTGAGGCTCCTCTACAATGGCCTATCTCGGTTTTCGACGAATCCAAGCCATTTTCAATTAGTAGCATTTTTTAGCCTACTCAAAAAACCGTCAGTTGCTTGCAAGGAAAAGTTGCAAGATTGGCTAGAATTGATTTTGTTTCTCGTGTGCACAAATCGATGTCGCGAGCATGTCCAGGTGGGCATGTTTATGCTAGGCATGCCCTTGTCATGCATCCCAAAGCACCAGAACATCGAGATTCATACCCTACTGATGCAATGTAGAAGTTGCTTGACAACTTTTTTGACAATTTTTGCTCAAATTGTATCTAGTCTCAATCTATCACCCCTATGACTCGATAATGACTCAAATAATTATCCATGATTATACAAGAATCAAGAATGCTCATGATTGACCAGGAACACATCACATATACTCAAAACATAGTCACAAAACATTGACACACAATATAGTCACAAAACATTGTCACATATTATTCAAAAATTTGCCTCTAAATATGGTCAAATCAGCTCTTGGCTATTTGATTATACAAAAAATTGTCTTACAAATAATCTCATGGGCTTTTATACAAAATTTGGCATTACAATATATGCGATTCAGCTCATCGCCATTTTAATATACAAATAATCTCATGGGCTTTTATACAAAATTTGGCATTACAATATGTGCGATTCAGCTCATCACCATTTTAATATACAAAATTTGGCATGTACATATGTACAAATTAGCTCATTGCCACTTAAATATACAAAATTATGCCCCTAAACATGTAAAAATCAGCTCATGGGCATTTATATATACAAAAAATGAATATAGAACAATTCATCGATGATTTATACAAAATTCTCAAAATCATTCTACTCTGAACTATAGAATCAATCAAGTGAGCCTTCAGGATCGACTCTAACTCGTATTGTGTCAAGTATTGCCTCATGGTCAGATTCATGAACTTTCCATAAAATCTTGTTATGAGGTCTACCATGATACTTCATCAAATGAATATTTGTTGCAACAACAAGGTTAGAGAAATGAAGAATATGTTTGTGTGTTTCGAAGTCCTCGAACAACCAAACATCAGAATTCTTGATAGGGTATCTCTGAAGCCATGTTCCTTTCATGACAACAGACCCTATTGGGTACTCAATACCCTCTCCGTCAATGATTTTGGTTGTCAATTTTCTTTTAGGCTCAACACAATGACACAAATAGTAATTTGTTCCTTCTTCATTGTTATCTTCTGCAACAACTGCATACACATGACCTGCATTTTATAAAGTGTTAATTAATACCAAAAATAAAGTATGATGTACAACAAAATGAACCAAAAAGAATACTTGCAAAAAATTTAACTCAAAAAATCACCTGAATCCACTAGGTCGGATACATGGTCAAAATCCACTGATGTCTCCATCTGGCTCAATTGTAGTGCTTTGGGAATTTGATATGAATCAATGGGAACCAACGGTCTACAAGACCATTTGTCAACCCACTCTTCTGATTCACATTCTTCCCACAAACAATACATGCATGAAGAGCAAAAACATACCATATGTCTCATATAAATTACTAGTGAACTTGAATTTGAACTCATAAATGAGTGCATGTCACTCGATCCTGCAACTGTACAACAATCTAGATAGTTTTCAATGTTAGATTCAGTAATCAACCAAAAATATCTACAAACCAATGACATACCTGGATTACCTGGACCCATCGTAGACTTACACCATCGCACAATTGTTTCTGCATCTACCAACTCAGCACCACCTTCATACTTCAATTCTTCTCTGGCTAGGGCTCTTTTCACACATGCTCCTGCACCATCGTGCTCTCCCTTACCATGTCCAGCCTCAGTGAAATTCCAAAAATGTTGTACACCGCTTGTCACATGCATCCTTGTCAGCCAATAAAACATCCTTGCATTCTTGAATTGTGCGGTGCAATTATCTGACCATATTAAGTGTCGGTTGTATCGTATGTTCCTTTCCCTTAAACTATCATAGAAAACTTTAAAGCATCCTTGTACAAACTTCGATGAATGAGTACGATCATCACTTATGTAGAAGTTATACTCTCTTACAACCTTTCTATCCTCTTATGTGCTATCATCTGCATGCATGAATGCTATGTGTACAAAAATAGAAACTTGTGTAGAGTGATAATACATGGATTGCACTTCATTTTGAGGTTGTAGTGTATAATTTTCAGCGAAATCAACTATAGAGACAATGGTGCCAAGAGGAAATGTGTTCTTACACAACTTGAATTGCTCATCTAACCATTGAGCTTTATAACTAGTTTCGTACCAATTTCATGTGTGATCTCCAAATGTATGCATCTTGGTAAACGTTGCAAACCACCACATATATCAGAAGAACCTTCCAAACAAGGCATCTTATAATAAATGCAACCATCATGTCTATTACATAACACACTTGAAATAAATTCTCTTGCCGACTTAGGAGGTGCTTGTATATTACATTCCTGCAAAACATCGTTAGTGTGCAAAGTAGAACAAATATGATGAAAAATATCATAATGCATGGAAAATTCAATATGTATCCTACAACAACACGTGGTGCGTACATGATTATTCTTAATATAAAAAGGTTTTGCCATTTCAAAAAATCTTTGAGAAATTTTTATTTGAGGAAACTTTTGAAAGAATCTTTCATAAAATTTAGTTTGAGTCATATCCAAATAGTCTTTCGCATGTGGCTCATGATTTTTAGACCCAATTCGCCTTCTAACAACATCTATTTGGTTGGGTGATACTCTTGTGTTGTCATGCCAAAAAATTTCAATTAATGTTTTTAGTGCATCTACAACAACCTTGTCTTTGCGTGGTAGTCTACCCAAGAATGCCCAAAGAGAATTATTGTTAGGTTCCTCTATTTGTTCTTGCCTCTTTAATGCTTTACTTAATGTTGTTCTACTAACGTTCAATGACTTACTTGTTTTGCTTATCAAACGATTTTTTTTAATTTTCTTGCTCATTATGGTTGATGTAATGACACATCGAGTAGCATTAGAATCTTTACTACGTGATTTTGAACCAATAGATTGATATGCATCAAATAGATTTCTGACAATAGTTCTTTCACTGTTACTTTCAGATGATCTTAGGCCTAGCTAGAATTTTCATTGTCTCTCTAAAATTCAAATTTTTAATCATTTGAACAATTAATTGACATCTTGCGGTTTGATTTAAGTTTTTAAAATAGTTTTGCCATATTCTTTTAACCATTCTCCTACAAGTTCGTTCATTCATTTTATTGGGCATTGACTTCAATATATTCTCATCAATGTCAATTAGATATTTTGGTTTCCTACGAATGATTCTAGGAGGTGTTAACATCGGTGCATTACGTACATTCAATTCATCAAGTAGAGAAGGTGTAATATGTTCATCATTTAATTGATTATTCAATGCGGTATCTTCTTCAATTGCATTAGGTTCAAATGGTAAATTATCAAATGTTTCTTCGTCAATTGCATTAGGTGCATTATATTTGTTTGGTAAATCGAATTGAGATGTTGAGGTTGACATACCTTCTTCTCCCATTGTTCTTATGTCACACAATTTCTTCATACACTGCCTTTGTCTTTCCTTTTGAGCCTCTCGTTGTTCCATCATTCCTCGCTTGTTCTTTCCCATGGTTGAGATCGGTTGACCTAAATAGAATCATATTACATATATATGTAAAGAAAAGTTCAAAAATAAATAAATAACCATAAGTATGCATCTTATCACTATTTTTTGGAATCAAACTATTAAACAATCACAATTTAATCATTTGAAACAATGCAAAAACAAAAAAACTAATAAAAACACCAATTCAATCATTTGAAATCATGCAAAAAATAAAAAATTCACTTACTTTTATGTATACAATAGTGATAGAAGTGCAGACACAGTTCCAGTGGGGCCTTCAACAACCTCAAAAACTTCTTTTGAGGTCGTTGAGGCTCTTGGGCAACTAAAACTATGTCTATAAACTGCGTACGTGCTGCTAGGCCATAAAATGTTGGCAAACCCAATGGTATTCTCGGCTTATGAGTAATAAGTACTACGTATGCGCTTATGAGTAAAAAGTACCGTGTACGCGCTAATAAGCCTTAAAAAAGTTATGGAAGGGGTATGGAGGAAGGGAGAGGGAGAGAGGGAGAGAAGAGGGGGGGAAGGGAGAGAGAAGGAGAGGAGAGGGGAGAGGGAGAGAGAGGGAGAGAGGGAGAGGAGAGGGGAGAGGGAGAGAGGGAGAGGGAGAGGGAGAGAGAGAGAGAGAGAGAGAGAGAGAGAGGGAAGGAGAGAGAGAGAGAGAGAGAGAGGAGAGGGGAGAGGGAGAGAGAGAGAGGGAAGGAGGGAGAGGGAGGGAGAGAGAGGGAGAGAGGGAGAAGAGAGGGGAGAGGGGGAGAGAGAGAGAGAGGGGGAAGGAGGGGGAGAGAGAGAGAGGGAGAGAGAGAGGGAAGGAGGGAGGGAGAGAGAGAGAGAGGGAGGGAGAGAGAGAGGAGGGGGGAGGGGAGGGAGAGAGGGAAGGAGGGAGAGGGAGAGGGAGAGGGAGAGAGAGAGGGAGGGAGAGAGAGAGAGAGGAGGGGGGAGGGAAGGTAGAGAGAGAGAGAGAGGGAGAGGGAGAGAGAGGAGAGGGGAGGGGGGAGAGAGAGGAGAGAGAGAGAGAGAGAGAGAGAGAGAGAGAGAGAGAGAGAGAGAGAGAGAGGAGGGAATGTAGAGAGAGGGAGAGAGGGAAGGAGGGAGAGAGAGAGAGGGAGAAGAGGGGGGTGGGAGAGGGAGAAAGAGGGAGGGGAGAGGGGAGAGGGGAGGGGAGAGAGAGGGAGAGAGGGAGAGAACATGGGGGGAATGGAGAGGTAGAGGGAGGGAGAGAATACATGATAAAAGTCAAAGAGGAAGTTGCAGATAAGAAATAAATTCACTTACTTCTATAGAAGTGCAGACACAGTTGCAGTGGGGTATGGAGGGAGAGAAGAAGAGAAAGAGGGATGGGGTATGGAGAGAGAGAGAGAGAGAGAGAGAGAGAGAGAGAGAGAGAGAGAGAGCGCTTGTATACGTTTGAGAGGGAGAGACGATACACTTACATGTGTATATATATGTTTAATATATTATATGTATATAAACATATTATATATACAATGTCATATTATACATAGAATATCATATTGTACAGAATGAAACAACACGTACATAGAATATCATATTTATAGTAAAGATAGCGCGTACACGCTATTTAAAGGGAAACAAGCATGTACGTGCTTCTTACAATATAAATACCCTGTACGCACTTTTTAAACCATAAGTACCCCGTACACACTTTTGACTTTTTAGGCTTGGAAATAGGCCTGGATGACAAAGCTACGGATTGGAAGTTTGATTTCCCTCCATTTCTCTCATTTTTGACGTGTTTTATTTTATCAACTTGGTTTATCGACTTTGTCATCGTCAGGTTTCCACTTCATAAAGTGGGTATTTCTAAAATTGCCACCATATTTTCACCCATCTTCTGAGCTTTCTAACCATATAATTTTTTTTCAATTTGAACAACAATAACATATTATTGTTGAATTTCTTTTACTAGTGTCTCCATAGTTCTCACAGACATAGGTGCACCATTTTTTGAATAACTTTTGATATGTGTATCCAAATTTAAAAAACTATATATATTATTGTAGTGCACTTGATTCTTTACAATTTAAAAAAAAATAATTGTATTTTCGATTTGTTTAGTGCAACTTATGCTTCACACACAAACAAGTATCGAATTTTTAGGATGTACTCGATTGGAAAAATCATAAAATAAAAATACTCAACAAAAAATTACAAAAAATACACATCTTCTAGTGCTCACTCTTAACTATCTTTTTGCCAAAGGATTTGTCAAAATAGTAAATCTAACTATGACTTTTTTGATGTGCACGTCAGACACTATGTTATGTTTTTAAAAAAAAAACAGGGTCAGTTTTTCGTGCGCGAAGGATTTGACCCCCTTAATCTTATCCAATTTTGAAAAAGTTTAGTAGTTTGGAAACTAGATTCAAAGTACTACAATATTTGTTCTTTGATTATCTTCATATATTGAGTGGATGACTTTCAAATTTTGCCTCTAAGTTCAGGTTCACCTGATTTCAGAAAAAAAGTGTCCACTTATACCCCCTTTTTGACCACCATTTTTGTGCACTTACCCACATCTCCAGTTAGGACTTAGAAAATAATTGCTTTGAAAAGATAAAAAGAACATTGTATGCTTTGTCTTGAGTGGTAAGTATATGATCTCCCCTTAATTGGATGACCAAAAAGCCAAACCCATTCTTTTTCATTCTTTATTTACTTTCAAGCATTTAAAACCTTTAGAGGGCTTGCCTTCCTGAAGCCTTGAGGGGGCTAGTGAGAGGGGTATGACCCAAGTGGGCAACAACTAAAGCCAAGTTTACCAACACACTATAATCAAATGTGGAGGCTAATGAAAATCCCCTCCAACAACAGTGTGTATTTGATAGCCTTCCCCTATAATCTGTGTGATGTGAAAAGTCTTTGTTCTAAAGGTTGGGAAGCCTCTTAATTGAGTTTATCATTTGTCGCGGCGAACGAAACCTTTATTACGAACCATAGAAGTAGAAACCTTGAGCCGAGTCAGTTGCCATACATTGGCAATATCATAGTGTAGGGGTGGGGAAGAATGCGCCCCCAAGATCACTCACCATACATCTCCCAAGATAAGTACTCAATCGAGGAGTAATCCTCTTTGGGTTAATTTCTAGAAAAAGGCAAAAAAATGAGCGCCCTCTAGGGGGTGACATGATTGTTTGAGCTGAAGGAGTATCGAGTTGTGGGCTATGATATTGTCAGTGACCCTTGAATAAAGAGTCTACTTGGTGTGTCTTATTTGTATCCAAACTAGTGAAAACATCGGGGATTTGAACACATCCTCAAAAGAACATACACTAAATGTTTAGCATTAGGATGACCATTGTCTTCATGTGTGCTATGTATTCTTGTCACAAATGTTAATACATCTTGCAAAATGTAAATCAATCAACTAAAAAATCAGTTCAAACAAAGAGAAATCATAAGTGGAAGAGATTTTCAAATCCAACAAAGCACCTTTGGAGGTGGTTATCAACTTTTCAAACTATCTTTAGGCAAGACTTTCCAACAAGATTAGAGGAGTATCAAACCAAGTGATCACAAGTTATCATCCAAACTATCTCAACAACAATACCTAGTTAGGTATTCAAGTTTGTCAAATTTGGTTTCCGTATCGAGAAACTTGATCAATATCATTTGACGTACTTTGTCATAGGGGCCTATCGAACAAACCCTCTATTTAGACTAGTAAGATTGAGTATCAAAACGAAGTATCCATATTAACCAACATCAACATTTTGATCATTTGTGTAGACACCTAAAAATGTCTCATTAATTCTACACTAATTATTCGTCTATTTAATTAAGTAATTCTTTAATTATTTGATTAAAGTAATTATTTCTTCTAATCACCACCTTTGACTATTACTAATCATTCAACATTTCTAATTATTCACATTTCTATCATTTCATCATTTTATTCAATTAACCATATCTCAATTATTAATTAAATATCAATTATTTAATTAATTATGATTTATTCCTTAATCAAATAATCTCTATTATTTAATTAATTCTATTTCCTAAGTTTAAATAATTTCATTTAAATTAATTAATTAAATTCCTCCAAATCCCCAAATTATAATTCCACTTAATTCCATCTATTTTCATTTCATATTTCCCCAAATTTGAATTTCACTTCATTTCATCTAATTTCACATTTTCAAATTCACATTTCACCAAATCTGAATTTCAGTTAATTTCATGTGTATTTCAGCATTTGAATGACCAAATTCAAATCTAAATTGAAAATGAAAATCAAATTCAATTTCAAATTCCTACAACACATGCTAAATCAGAACTGATTGATCAAATCAGAACTGATTGATCAAATCAGTTAACTCATCAATCAACTTTTTATGACTAATCGATCAATTCAGTCATCTCCCTAGTCTATTCAATGATCAATCAAATGAGTTTACTAGCCAATCTATTGAGTTCACTATCCAATCAATCCTGTTAACAGATCAATCTATTTAGTTAACAAATCAATCATGACTAGTTCACTGATCAATCAATTTTAGTTATCTATCAATCAACACTTGAGTTCTATTTCTCACCCCCTTTGTGTTGAAAATCTATAAATTCAACATCATTTTCTCAATTCAAGCGAGAATCACAAAATCACAGTCTTCAAAGTAATTGTATGTAGGAAATTGGTGCAATACCTGAGAGCTACCAACCACTCGAATTGGAAAAGCACAATGGAAGCAAAGATGCAGAATGACGAAGTTCTTATTTGAATTCATTTCTTATTTCGTATTGATTTTCATTGATTATGTTTGCTTGTTTGTTAATTAGTTGAGAATTGGTGATTCATTCTTATTTGCTAATTAGCTTAATAATAACAAAATGACATTCAGGTGTAGAAACAATGGTGAACCTGACGTGAATCATGCTAACCTAAATTTTCTGTTTTAAATGACTTTGTAGATCCGTGCATGGTGAACATGATCCAGATTTTGCAATTGATCAATCAAAAATTCACAATTGCTATTACAATACACTGCAATTGACCAGACACTGCAATTGCTAGAGTGTCTCGCAATTGCCATAAAGGGTTGCAAAATCAAATTGTCTTGTGTTGTTTCTTCATTATCTAGTCTTGCACGTCTAACCAGAAATTTCATCAAATTATGCAAATTTCAATTTCTGCACATAAGATGTATTTAATACAATGGCAGGAAAGGTGACTTTCAGAATTTCAGGTGCAAAGAAGGCAAAACAACATAGGAGACAACAAAGGACATATCAAAGACTCTTAAAGGCAGAAAGGGAGCTTCGTGAAATCGAGGAAAAAGAGTAGATTGCCCAATATCATAGAAACATCCATCGTTTCTTAACTGAGTACAAATTTTACAATGAGATTGATGTGATGGCTTGCATGGTGTGGGACAATATCATTGCAGAATAACCCTTCTATCTTCTGTCTTTTTCTATTGTTTTAAAAAATTCAAAAATTCAAAAATTCAATTTTTTTTTTTTTACTGTGAGCAATTGATATTATATCAATTCACAATTGAGAAGTCATCACATTGCAATTACTTAAACAATGATTCACAATTGATGATATATCAATTCGCAATTGACTTGACATCAACTCACATTCGCTCTATAGGTAATTCATAATTGTTAGATTAAGTTTTTCTGTTTCTGTCCTGTTTCAAGTCTAGTTTTTATCAAAATATCTTTTTGTATGTAAAAAGACAGAACTCTGTAATTGGAAAATTAGGCTAGATAGCCCACCGTGTGCTTACTAACATAATTTTCTGCAGGGGTAGCTTAGAAACACTTCAATTTGGTGCAAGTTAAATAAACCACAAACAAACTTGTCTTCTATTTCACAATTGTGATGAAGGTTAAAATTGAACCCCATACTTTTTTGGAGCAACATCTCCAAATAGATTAGAAAATCATTGCGATGAAAAGTTAAAAAGAACCCTTGTTTTTTCGTGCCTTTGAAGGGATAGGTATTATGCTCTCCCCTTCAATGGGTGATCAAAAAACCATACTCTCTTTTTTCATGCTTTCATTTATTTCTTGCAATTAAATCCTTTAGAAGGCCTACCCTCTTGAGTTGCCCTTAGGGTGCCATTAAGGTCGGTGAGAGGGGAATGACCTAAGTGGCAACAACTAAAGCCAAGTAATCCAAGCCACTATAAATAAATGCGTATGTGATGAAAATCATATGCGACGAGTGTTACATGTTGTCACAATGACGTTATACCTCCCTCAGTGCCTATACGATGCGTTAAAATCTGTAGAGCGGAACCTCTACAGACTAAGAGACCTCCCTCAACCAAAATGCTGCTGATTGTGACCACTCGAACATAACCCTTTCTAAACACCTTAGGAATTAGAAGCTCAATTGAGTCAGTAACCAAAAAACTTATTTTATCACGGTGCAAGGGTGGGGAAGAATCCGCCCCCAAGACACTCACCATATATCTCTCAAGATAACGGACCAATTGAGGAGCAATCTTCTTTAGTCTAGTTTCTGGAAAAAGGCAAAAAAACGGACGCATCCTAGGGTGTGACAGGGCTATTTGAGCTGATGGAGTATCAAGATGTGGATTGTGGTCATACTTGTGACCTTTTGACCTTAGAAGAGTTTCTCTGATGTGATATCAAATTGCCCCCATATATCGAGAACAAAATGAGATTTTGAGAAAGATCTCAACATTCATGGAAATTTGAAAAAAATTCTTTAGACAAATATTATTTTCATGGTTTTATTCTTTTGATGTGATTGTTGTGTCCTTTGCTACACTTCGACAAATTCAAAACATTATAGGAAGCAAATCACAACCTCAACAAAGTCAAAGTTTCAGTTTTCGACAAGATCAAACAAACCCTCAACAAAGTTAAGTGTCAACATTGACACCAACGTCAGATCCAAGCCTTTTGCACAAATTCAAAGATGATATACTTGTTACTTTCAAGTGATCTTAGGTCCTAGGCATTCAATTCATGCATAAGTACCATTAGATTCATCACACAAAGTCCCAACACAAGTCACTTCACCAAATTGTCATTCACTCACTTAAGATTTAGTGTTGCATTAGAGTATAGGAATCATACCTAAGTCCATGGGTATTAGAGGAGATAGAGAATTTCCATTCAAACAACCCAATCTTGAGCCAAACAATGACCAATTACAAATAATTGATGGTTTAGATAACCTCGCTTAGGAAGTAAGAGTCAATCATGTCCAATATGACATAGTTGAGGCCGTCATAGATGATGAAATTTGGAAGTCCATTCGTCTTGATGAGAAACTAAGGAAAAAGATACAAAGAGTAGCTTAGAAAGAAGCCATTAGACAATTGGTAGAAAAGACTATAGCAACATTTCTCAAACCATGTTAAAAAAGCAAAGTGTCAATCATTTTTAGGGTTTGCATTGTCTGCATAGTAGTCTTCAACGTATGGGTCTAAAAGGAAACGATAAATTCCCATTCAAACAACCCAATCTTGGGCCAAACAATGTTCAATTAGAAATAAATGACGGTTTGAATATCCTTATTGAGGAATTAATAGTTGATCAAGACCAATATGACATAGTCTAAGCTGTCATAGATGATGAAGTTCGGAAGTCAGTACAAATAGACATAGACCTCGAAAATCGAATCAAAGAAGAGGCAAAATTTGAAGCGTTTCGGCAATACGCTGAAAATATTGTGTTCGAATTTTGGAATCCTCGATAGCAAGTCATCATTCATAGATTGCATTATATGCACTTTAATCTTTAGGAAGTCATAGAAACATATTTAGCTACATTTAATCGAGTCTTGCATACACATCTTAGAGAGTCAAGATCACTTTGGAACAATATTCATGCTTTTCTTAATCTTGGGAACCTCCTTGTGTAGAATGACAGTGAAGGCTATTGATGTGGTTGGATTAAAGACTATAAAATTGTATGAAGGTTTTGTATAAGAGAAAACATGGGGGATTTATGCAAGTTGAAGGACAATTGAGAGTATCCAATACACAAACCACAACATCAAACACATGACACTGAAAATGAGAGTGACAATGAACATGCGACTGTCACAAATAAGCTTAATGAAGAGGAGCAGTTTCATTGATAGACCATTATAGAGGGATTGTCACAAACAAGACAAACCGGTGATAGTACTTGCAAAAAGTGCCTTATGCAAGAGTTAAGTGATAGACATAAGACATGAAGAAGGTTTTATTTGGTTCCATTTATTCCTCTATCTCTTTATGTACAGGTTTTGCAACTAAAGGCAAAATGAAAACAACAGGGCAAAAGTTGGTATAGCAAGGATGAAGACAATCAATACACAAGTCTTCATAGAGCGGACCACAAAAAAGTATAACAAATTGAACATGGATATATATTTGTTACGAAGAAAAGAGGTGTTGAGAAGGTGTAATATTGTCGACAAAGAATGGAGTGGGAAAACCAAAGTCAAAAGCAAAGAAGTTTTTTGTCAAGATCTATCATGACGGTGTGATCACAGTGACATAAAGAAGACTATAATGTAATGAAGGGGACAGTGAGCAAGGTTATTGCAGAACGGAGGAACAATCAAGAGCTCGCTTGCTTGAAGGAGGTCTAAAGGAAAAATAATAATTCTAACACCAAACAAACCTCAGGGCAGTCTATATCATAGTGGAAGCCAATGCAAAGGAACAGTGATAAAGAGAAAGTGATAGTTCTGAAGGAAAACAGAGCATACTCCATTGAGGATAGTCATATCATACAAGTAGTGAGTCTTTGCATGATAAAGAAGAAAATATGATCGAGAAAAGAAGACACCATTGATATGAAGTAGAAATCCAAGCACAAGAAAAAGGTAGTCCATGCACAAAGGCAAAACACAGTCCGATGAATAATGCCAGTGTACAGTGGGTTAAGGGTAAAATCTTATGACAGTCATGAGTTTAGTTTAGCTAGAATGGCAAATACTCGAGGACCTGAGTTTTATTCCAAGACATACTCAAAATACACATGACAAAAGGAACATGATAGGGAAAAGAGCCAAGCAAAATGAATAGTACATAATCCAAGAGCCATGTGTGAGGAGAATAGTGCTATGGCAGCTCCATCTTGATAAATCAAAAAGAATAATGGGGCATACTTGATAAATGAAGGGCATTTCATAAAAAACTGCCACATAATAACAAAGATTGACATGAAGAAAAGCCACATAAATCAAAATAGCATGACAGTCCATAGTAGAATGGTGTATGATAGGCAATCCTGTCATGATAATGCAGAAAGAAGACATATCAAGCATGAGACACAGTCATAGGGACAAAGTACATAGCTATGAAAAATTTGGAACTATGATGACAATAGTGACTAGAATGCATTGAGAAAAGACAGTATTAAGAGGAAAAGACAGTCCAAGTTCAAGAGCAAGAAAGATGACAATCATCCCAAGCAATGTAAGTCAAAGCTTGGTTGACTAAAAAGTGAAGGATGCCTCCAAATGATGCAATATAACTGCAGAGATTTCATAATGTTTTCTAAGTGAATATCGATGTGAGAGTATGTTTATGTTTTCACTCAGAATTTTCAGGCTTCTATCAGCATTATTGCAAAGCAACAACTATGGTCATGTAGGGCAATCGATAAACATCAAATGCTCTCAGAGTGATTAAAGATGATCACTAAATGAACTCAAATATACTCAGAAAAAGAGCAGTTTATGACTCTTAAAATACCTTTTTAGCTACATAAAGACATCCCAAGGATAGGGGCACATGTGGGCAGCAGTTTGCAGCCTTTATGACTCAGTTTGGGGCAATTAGGGCCTTTATATTGCTTTTCTGTTTCGCTGCTTTACAAGGCAGGTGCAACAACTTGATGAAATGCCAAAAGATAATATGAAACAAGATTCAGTTACTTTCCAAGAGATTGAGGAGTGTTGATGATGATCAACTATGGATTCTTCAAGAAGTTCACATTATGCCCTTGTCTACAATAAAAATATCCATGCCTGTTAATCATATTTTCTTTGCTAAAAATTATTAATTTTTACATAGCAATTATATTAATATTTTTGAGGTTCTGCCCAAAGAGGTTGGTACAAATAGTAGGGAAGAAGGAATTTTACGGTAACAATCTTGAGGTTTCTAGAGATAGGGATCAGACTTTTGATAATCTGTGCACGTCCATGTGTCACCATGGGGGCACTTCAAGATAAAACGTGAACATAACTTACAGACCCAAACCCAAAATATTGCCAGCTGATGTCTCGATCTCTATGCCACCTCTGCTCATACCTGAGCCTCTTCGATAAATAAGCAATCACACAAATATAGAGCAAATAACACTGCATTACATTTTAAGCAGCTAAGATTGATGTATCAGCATGGCATCTTTGACAGGGCTTCCAGTGGTAAGTACTGGAAACTGGGTTCATGTCAGGAATTCTGTTTCACATCTTTCAGAAATGGGTGCTGAACCTTCTTTCTTGTCAACAATCTCCTTCTCATCTATAAATTTAGCAAACAATTGCAGTCTATGTAAAATTCGTGACATTAAGGAACTTGAGGTAAGAAGAGGACCATCTCTGGCATTTGTATGCCTGAAGTGCTGAATGAATTGAAAGATCTTGCAACCCAAAAAGACAACAAAGGCAGTAAATGATACCACTCCAGTGATCAAGAAAAGGCCCCAAAAGCTTTTCAGTTGAAGCTGAGAAGCATCAATTTGTGTTTCTT
The DNA here is from genome assembly GCF_030272615.1 of Cryptomeria japonica. Lineage (NCBI taxonomy): Eukaryota > Viridiplantae > Streptophyta > Pinopsida > Cupressales > Cupressaceae > Cryptomeria > Cryptomeria japonica. Next base: position 721,082,885 of record NC_081413.1, on the reverse strand, counting down.
GTGAACCGCACCGATTTCTACTTAACCATTTATCATGAATTCTCTGAAGCTCACCGCTTTCTGAAAGTGTCAGGATAGCTGTTGACATGTCAATTGCTAATGGAGACTCCTTTGGGAAAGCCTGTTCAAAACCAAGAAACAAAAAATGATGTTTGGTGAATTTAAGCAGTAGCTAATAAGCTGAAAGATCCATGAACTTATCGAGAGAAAAAATATTATTTATAAGATCCACTAAGATAGAAAATTAAAACTAATTGCTTACAAATCCCCATCCTCCTTTGGTGAATTCCAGGCCAACAGTTCTAAAACTGCATTCAGTTGAGAGAAAGAGTTGGATAACTGGTAATTCATCGATGATTGCTCCTACGCCTCCATTTTTCGGTCCTTGGGACAATGCTTTGGCATAACTTGCTGCAGAATCAAGAGGAACAAGTCTGGATTTATCTATATTGAGCACCTCTGATAAATAGTTTCCAACATAGGCCCCTGCTTGATATCCAATTGGTTCATTACTTTGAGTCAAACTTTCAATTCCACTAATTGTTGGTGAAAGCTGTCGTACTGTGAGAGTTGAAGTCAGGCTTGCAGTATAACTGGAATTGATTATTAAAACAACAAATAGCCATATTAGAAGCACTGCTCGTCCAAGGGCACTCACAATATTTTCTCCTGCATCAGCCAAAATTGACTTGCATTAACTTTCTCTTCACTAGGTATTAAGATAGAAATGCAATGATTGAAACTCCTTTATAATGATCATAATTGTGAGCTCCTTCTCAGTCATCACTGTAGTTGTTTCTGCAAAATCGGAAAGACATTAAAGCAGTACAGTATAATGATATGAAACCCCAGAAACACAAATTGAATTTAGAAAGAATGGTTCTGGAAAACTTGTGATTGAATATTTTGAATCAACATTCTGGTCATACTGTGGGATCCATCATCAATATTCATCTGATGATAGATCATATAATATACTCTTGGACGTTGAAGTAAACTTTTCTATCACAGGTCTTCGAGAAACATTTTTTCTATTTGTAATGGACTGTGGAAGCTTAAAACAATGAAAAACTCTTACAAATTATATAAAATTGCTTTTAGTATTTGTCTCCTCTGACAAATAATAATAGTAAGCTTGGGGAAAAAAATAAATATAAACATTTAGATTACTCACTATGGACAAAAAACATTGTTGAGAAGCTGAACCTGCACAAAAACATAAAGCAAAGAGTAATTTGTTTCATCTTTTGTTGTAAAAATGGCACCACTCTATACTACTGAATCATCCTACCAATTATTGGGGTGAAATACTATGACTTTAGTCCTTACAAACATTATTTGCCTAAAGCTATCCCTACTTAAATGTGAAAACAATCTTCACCAAAATATACATTAGCGAATCCATTCAATTATACTGCATTAACTACTGATATGAGAGGTCCATTGGGCTGGGTTGACTGCTAGAGACAGACATTGACAGGAAGAAGACCAAGGTTCAAACTCTCGCTGGCTGAAAGTTCCAAAATGTAATTGTAGATCTCAAAAGGAAGTATATATAAGTGATATAGCTATCAAATAAAACTATTGATACCAAACTAATGCATTCAACAATAGGAGGCCAAATCGATTCTTGGGCATATCATGATAGACAATGAATGCCCTGAGAGGGGAAGCATTTTGAGGATGCCAAGCAGCCATTGCTTGAACTGGTTGCTGTTGGATAATTGCTTGTGCTACTACTTGAACAAGTCCTTGCTGATTGCTTGCACGAGTGGCTCCTTGTACTGGTCGTTGAGGTGGTGGAGTCTAGAATAAGCGGGCAAGATCTCCTATGCTCAGTGAACCTTGACTTGTTGAAGCCTCCTTCTTGTCATGCCTTGGTTTTGGAGCAAACTTTAACTCTTGCAGTTCTTTTGTCCCTGGAGTGGATCTCAGAATTCTTTGGTGTCTCTCGGGTGAGAATGAGTTGATACGATCCAACGTGTATTGCTTAGATTCAGTTCTTCAAGTTCAAACTATTGAGGATGTGGAGGGAGTGGAAACCTCTAGTTGAGAAGTGCTCTTTCAATTGCTACTGCGATTTCTATGGCTTTCTCTTCTTCTTCTCACAAAACGAAGCAAACATGCATGTACTCAGGTGCACTCCTCTTCAATTTTCAGGCAAGATTGTTCAGTCTTGAGATGATGTCTTCTTGGTCGTTGTTGAATCCCAAATTTGGCTGCAGGATAGGGGGCGTACCTCTAGGCGGAAACACAATCTTGGTTCATCTGGATAATTCTCTTTGAAAAATTGATCTCTTCTTCAGTGAAAGTTTTGCTAGGGCCTTCCTTCTAGCACCAATTTTGTTGACAAGTGTTTTATGACCACACCAACATAGAATAAAGTTTCCAATGGTCACTCTATCCTCTCTTGATCAAAATCCCATGTATGCTAAGATTGCAGGAAGATCATACAATGATTTCAAGGTTCCAACTGCATACTTGTGACTTCACGATGGATATAGACTCGTTTGGTTTGATGTTGTTGGTAATCCAAGGGGACTTACGTATAGTGAAGAAGACTTAAACAAATTTGAAGCTTCAAGGAGATTTGGCAAATGATTTAACAATAAATAACTCTTTTTTGGGACTTTTCGATAAGATAATGCAGAAAGTAAATAGGAAAGGGGTTTAGAAAGGCTAATCTAAATCTAAGAATTCAACAAACAACAAAGCTTAGGCGAGATTGACCACACTTTGCTTTGCCACTTTTAGACAACTACACAAAAGGGGTGCAATCTTCAAAGGTTGTGCTTGTAAGAGTTTGAATCATCTATGAACACCATCGGAGAACAATACTCATTCGATAATCCAAGTTAAGAACACACAAATAAAAGCTCAGTCCAACCTTACACTGTGGATAGAAATCATCTATCTACAAAAGGTATGAGCAAGTGATCTCACCATAAAGCAATGCAATCTATTTCACTCATCTAAATACTTGAAGCAAATCTAATCTAAGGGAGGAAGATGAAACCATGCAAGTTTTAAAATAACACAAGTGAACACCAAAAGCCAATGTATCACTCTTATTATCTTAGAAACTTATAGCAACAATTCTCCTCCCTTCTACAAATGAAGGGGTGAACCCTTTTTATAGGCCTCCAAAAGGAAATGGACGACCTAGATTACAATCAAATCAATGGCTAATATTCACCATGCAAAACCCTAATTAGGGTTTGACCAAAGATTCCCAAAATAAGATGCCAAGTAGTGGAGCAACCATCAATGAGGAATATCACCCACTAACTATTAATTACCCTCTGCTCCTAAGAAGGGCCTCCATAATGCATTAAATGACCTCCAGTTCTCAAATTGCCCACTATGCATTAATGACCCACTAACTCCTTAATCATGGCAACCGTCATGCGATGAATGAGCCACCACTTGGTCAAAACATCCACCAACAATTAATGACCTATCATGTCATCATGCACTCAATAGATTTTTGTCCAAAATAGGACAACCATTATCTCTTTCATTGATGGTGAATGCAACGAATTCGGTCACAAGGATCTCCAACTCTCCTATGGAGACACTTGGCACAGTCTCTGGTTTGAATTCTAGCATAGAAGTGTCCTTTTCACCTTTCCAAGAGAGCCCACACACATCTCCAACGAATGTGGGATAAATAAAACACTTCCCTTTTAATATTCAAGTGAAAGGGAACTTTTAATTTTAAAATAACTTTTCCCTTTACTTAAGTTCCCACATTAATAAAGTTAAATATTTAATTTTTTATAACTTTATTTTATTAATAATCGCGAACGATTTTTAAAACTCTAGTAAAAAACAACAAATATCATCATCAAGATATTATTAACGGGTTCACTGTTGATCGAGATCTAGCCCAACTAACTTACTATAAATAATAAGTATCTCAAAAACACATCAAAACACATCAGAATCACTCGCAACTGAAACTACCTAGGCCAAATATCCTCAAGAACCCTTAAATGTCCTATTTAGCCTACGAGACCATGGAGAAATAGGTTAACGTCAACATCATAAAATGTGTACTATAAAGGGGACATTATAGTATCTTTAAGATAATTCTACTTGGGGTGAGATTTGTGTAACAATCACCCTTGGTTGCTACTATTTTTTTATTTTAATTCACAAGTACCAACTTAATCAACCAAGCATCTTTTCTTATCTTAAAAGTGTCAACGTCATAATTTCTTCAATCATCGTGATGGTAACAATTCTACACCACCACTTATGCTTACACGCAAAGGTGTAAGCTCCTAATGTTAGGGTCGTCCCTAGACCCAAACCTATGCCTGGAGGGTTCATTCCTAATGAACCTTTATATGTATCCTCTCACATAAAATTAGAGGCTTCCCTTGGATGTTAGAGGGAGTTTAGTCTCTCTTGTATGAGATCTCATATCTCTCTTTAATCCATTACTATTTATTAAACTTAATCCATTCATAATAAACAATATCTATTTGCCATCGTGTAGTGTACAAACATGCACAATTACCTAGGGGTCATTTCATTCCATAATTCCCCCAATAAGCCAAGTGAGGGTGCACTTTCCAACACGCATCAACATGAAAATGGATCGGCAACCATGTGCATCAACACAAACAAGAAACATCATTTCCCAAAGCTAAATTTGACAAGTCAAGATGCCACTCTCAACTAACTCTTATATGATGTGTCATAAATGTTCTTACATTTTCAGTGCTATCATGTGTAACCCCTATATTGCAAGAGGTGGCATGACACATCATTAACTTGCATACAAGTGGCAAGAGGTAATCTCCAAGAATTCCATCAAGTGAGCTGCCTCTAATTACATTATGGCTATAATAAAAGTCTATGTTAAGATTTGAGACACTCCCGTATCCCAAACAAAACATTATGGCTATAATAAAAGTCTATGTTATGACTACTCAACATAGATTCTAACTCATTTTGATTTGTTTTGAGGATTTGTGACATGCAATTTTGATAATCTGAGAACAGATGCTATAAAACTAGGTTATAATAAATCATCTAGACTGAATAAATTCAAACATTATCAAACTTTTTACCATGATATACATGAAATGTGGTCAAATATACTTTTCATGGTCCTCCATTTTGTTTTCTTATAGCTACCATCTCAAACCTCATACCAATAAAACATGTTTGATACTCTTTGGACAGTACTTTTAAATTTTCTCATAAGGTGTTGGCCACAAATATCATATGATGTAGTGTCTTTCAATATTTTAATGAAATTGTCTGAAATTAATATAGATCTGCAGAAAGTAGGAAGACAGATTCACTGTTTGTCCAGCTAAACAATATTCGAATAAGATTTTAGCCAGCTCACTGTTGGTGCATAACTTTATAATAACCAGTAAGGGGAATATTATATTCTCTAAAACCCGTTAATGGTTTGAATTTGAAAATTATGGGTTAGTTCATAGGCACAATTTTCATCCCAGGGCAAATTATCTATGCATAATAATCCTGAGCTTCATCCTGTGGATATACCAAATACTCCCATAACCAATGTTTGCCAAAGTGCATGCCTCTGTGGCTGCTGATCCCAATATTAATGCATTATCCTTAAGACAATTACTCCAACTAGTACATGCTTGAATATAATATGATTTGACAGATAGCCTTGAAATCGTAGTTACCAAAGCTAATGCTTGAAACATGTCAGGTAGAATGACATCAAAGAACATCAGGATGAACAAAAAAACATGACGTTAATTTTAAATCACTTTGACGAACAACCTAATTTAAATGACACTAATGAACTCTGAATCAAGAGTTTAATGGGATTTTCAAATCATGAAAAACGGACGATTGAAAACATTTCAAGTACAAGAAAAGAGAATATCCCGGCTATATGAAAAACTTTTGTATCAGATAAATTAAGGAGTTTCTTATTAAGTGAGAAAACATTCTGAGAAGTCTCACATACCAGAGAATGGTCATGGCCTGCTTCTTTGGGTTTCCTCGAAAATCGGGGTTTGATTTATGCTCCAAACTCCATACAACAGCTCCCATGATAAGAAAGAATGCAAAAGTTGCACACCACATTTCTAATGTGAATGGCTGCAGGAAAGCCCAAGTGCCACTGGGATTGGCCTCGTGGAGAGAAGTCACTATTGCCAAGCCTGAATCTATATAAGGTTGTGTGAAATCCACGATCTTTGCCCGATTTGTCACAATTGTAATGTCCCCGACTACTGCATCAAAGTTCTACAGAACTCCATCCATTAATAAATGTTCTTAGTAACCATATGCAGGTATTTTGATGCACCAACCAATGCAATGCAAGAATCATAAAAGAGCTGTAACTTGTAAGGTTATAATTTTAAAGCATATCATCATATATTGGTTGGTAGTGGCACATTCACCAACCTTTGAGGCAAGCTGTTGCATAAGCTCGTCATAATTTGGGCTTGATTTTCCATTTCCAAAAGATACAAATGTGTATGGAACAGGATAAGGTAGCAAGTTCACTGCAGCAACAAATACATCAATACAGAATCCTTTCATCATGTTGGTTCCTTCCACTGCTCTCACAAACTCTTGAAATCCAACCTTTCTGGGCACACCGACTAGAAGATGCTTACCATTATTAGGAAATACCCACCCGCGTGGTACCAGTTTGCTTTCACCTGGCCATATAATATCACGCATTTTCTGGTCCACGATATGTTGGGCATGTGACTTGGCAACTCTATTTTGTGGAGGAATAGCAGATAGCCCTGAGTGATTTGTCCAGTAACTCACCTTGCGAAATCCTGTTCCAATTATATTGATGATCTCAAAGCTAGAAGCAAGCAAGTCCCCATTCTTACCAAATTTCACAGGACCAGTTAAGCCTGTAAAATTAGATTGCAACAGTATCTTCTGCAGTTCTGGACCTCCTGTGAAGACCTTTAGTTTTGCTAGCTGTGTTTGGCTTCCACTTGCATTTGATAACTGAGGATAATTCTTAAAAGAATTGTTTCCTCCTTTGCTGAAAAAATTGTCAATTGAGTAGGCAATTGCCCAAGTTGCATCATACGCATATAGTCCAAAAGCATTCAAGTGGACATCGACACTTCTAGCCTTGAACAGATTGTTCCATCCTACTGTAAAAGCATGCTCCCGAACTGAAATTGGCACATATGGACGTAAAGCAATAACTCCTTGGAGTGAATTCATGGTTTCATAATCAGGTAAATTAGAATCCAAAAGGGAAGAAAGCCAATCTGTGGCTATCCAAACATAGCTACTGCTCAGCATTCCAAGGTTCAGTGCTTCAGAGAAAAGATTCATACCTGCATCAGGATTCATATGCACAACAAATACTCGTGATTCCATCAAAGCTAACTGTACTAACACACTTCCAATTTCATTATTACTGACTCCAGGAGCAAATGCTACTTTATTAACAATTTTGGCTCTTACAGTTTCAAGTGCATCACTCAATGCAGCTATTCCATTCCTTCCATAATCATCATCTATATACATGACCACAATATGTCTCCAGCCATAGAAGCCAATCACAGCAGCAACTGCTTCCATTTCATAGATATCACTGTGAGTCATGCGAAGAAAATAAGGATACTGGTATGAGGATAGAGTTGGGTCTGTTGCTCCAAATGACATAATTGGTACTTGAAGTTCACTGGCTATATTAGAAACGACATGAGCAATAACAGAAGACTGAGGTCCTAGTATTGCCATGTTTTTTTTTTTCATCAACTCCAGAGCTGAAACCATGGAGCATAGCATTGAAACGTCAGTCATGACTTTCTATGTTCTCTGTTAAAAAAGAAAAAAGAAAAGAAAAGGATCCTATAATGCCCCAGGATAGATCAAAAGACATAAAATATGGTAAAATGAAAACTACATAATGGCAAAGAATTTATGGTAGTAAGAGCATGCATCTATTTTCAAGTTCTATTGACCAGATAAATGAGCGTCTAATATAAAATAAGAAGAAACATACATAAATAGATATGTTATACAACCACATGACCTTATATAGATGATATCTTCAATATATCTGAAATCCAAATAACAAAACAGCAATGAGCTCATTTGTTTTAGGTATAGATGTCAAAATTAATGAATGTGATTTTCTTGTCTCTAAATGATTGTAAGGGAATATTGCATGGTAATATTCGAGGAAACCTTTTGATTAGCTCGTCTTCTCATCCCTTGTAGGGGAAAATTGCATAGCAATCAATATCCTTGTCTTTTTGGAATTGGGTTGTTTGTAGAAAGATGTATGGTTATTACCCTTAAACTCTAGTTTTAAGATTTTCATGTTGATATACTGTGGGTACAAATTTCCAACCAATCGTTCTCACTTATCATTTGTAGGTCATTCCCTAGAAACAAATCATGAAGAAATCTTGGAATACATTGCAATATCTTGTTTCTCGCCCTCTTGCCCCATTTCTTTGCTCAAAATCACACAATATTAGGGCCAAAAAATCCAATGACCACTAATTATTATTTTTAGCTGCCATTTCTCTGAAATTTCGATATTTTTTTATTTTTCGTGATATTTCATTTTTCATTTAGATTTTTTTAATGTGGTTTGCAGTTTTGACTAGTTTTTAAAATTTTTTTTGCACACTTCGCAATTTCTACCTGGTTTTTCGGTGCAGGTTTTCTGTTCACGATTTTCAACATCCTTAGAAACCTTCCACGAATTATCCTGTAACAAGCATGTGAACTATTTGAACAGTAACTGAATTTTCCATCGTATTTCTGATTGTGATGTCTGTGTAAGGGCCTTTCCCCTGCTCTCACAAAGTCTACTCCAGGTGGGTCCATTATTTCTTTCCTTTTTTAATAAAATAATGTATTGGTTTTAAATTTTAATATTAAATAAAAAACAATTAATGTTTTTTTTCCCTTACATTTTTCACATTCTTTGGATTTCTTATTTTTTTATATTATCCTAAGAAATTGAAAATATTTTCCAAAATCCTTTTGATTTGAATGAATGAATGAAGGAATTTTAATGACATCCACCAATCTAGCAGTCTAAGGGATCAAGAACCAAAATTAACCCATGATCAAGTTCCTTTCCATGTTGTTTCTTCTTTTATGAATCTTGAGTATTAAACCCATTGTTATGTGAAGCCTTGTCTCTTCAAAAAGTTCACTCAAACTATCCACCTTTAACTCCTCAAATTGATTGGAAAGATCCTCGTATGTTGCACACTCCTTAATGAAATGCCATTTTGTTTCCACCTCTCTCTTGTTGCAAAAAGTGCACGTCCTCTCTTCCCACTCTTCTTTGGGCACCTTCCACCTTTCAGTCTCACATTTCAAATGATGAGAGCCAGTCATCAATTGAGCAAATAAAATTTGGCCTTTTCGTTGATCGTAGATCTCAAATAAGCTTTTTTCATCATGTTTCCAAGTATGGTTAAATTTTTTGATATAAAATGTTTTTTTTTCCGAGCCAACTGTTTTGTCCACATGGCATTCCTGAATTTCTCTAGTACCCACTTTTTAATATCCTCTTTAGTGCTAGGACATTCAGGCAGATTTATGTCCCACTTGTTCATCCACTTGATGTTCTGTTTCTTCCACGTCTTCTTCCTATGACATAGTTCTTCTTCAACAATCATTTGGGGCCAGCAGTGCTTATCCATATTTTCAATCTTTTTTAAGTAGGATAATAACTAAATTATCACTGAGGCTTGAATTGGGAACATACCCGTGTCTACTAAAAGAACCTCACAAGGTATCGTTGATTTGACTTTGAGATTGCTAGTGATTAGATGCTTTTGAATTCTTTCTATTTGCCTCCATTTGTGGTTTTACATGCTATTCCCCCCAAACTTCGCACTCGTAAATGATAATTGACACTACTAACAAGCTGAAAAGAGTTTTCTTAGCCTTCCAATCTCACAACGCAACTTTCCAACATCTGTTTTGAAGAAGGTATAAGGCTTTCCATCCTCCTTGAATCCTCTTTGATCTTCAAGTCTCCCAACTGAGCCTGTTGTGAAAATCAATTCCTAGGTATTTGTATTCCATTACCACCTCCAAGGGGCTGCCCTCAAAAATAAAATCAACTTGTTGTTTCTTCCTTTTCAAAGAAAAGATCATGACTTTGGTTTTGTTGGTATTCACTTGCATCCCAACGTCCTGACAAAAGAGCTCGAGAATTCCCCAGAAAGATATTTGCTGTATAGGTTATATTGATTTGTGAGCTAAATATTTTGGGATTTGGAGATGGAAACCCTCCATTCCATTGAAGCAATTTCATAGAAAAGTTGCCTTTGGGTTCCAGGTAGGGTTCACAATTGTGCTAAACGTGTAAGTGATCCGTTTGAAGTGGCATTTCTTCAGGTTTCTATTCATATATATTGAAATTTTGTTCGCAAAATTACATTTGTAAGAAGAGGATATTTGTTAGGGGAGAGGATTGAGTAGAACATGTTGCAATTGTTGTGAAAATAATTGTTGATTTAGCACCCATACTTGTTAATTTAATGTCCATTTTTTTTGACAACATTGTACTGATAGTTGTGACTTTAAAGTTGTTATTGCTATGATGACTACCTATAATTGCATAAAATTACACTTAGTTGTAAAAATCCATCAATCATGATGTACAATTATGAGGGCCTCTTGCACGACTATTGGTCTCACATTTTTTTTGGTTGTTTAGGACACCTTGACAAAAAACATTCTGGTGTGGCATCATATTTGATGATTTGACCCTAAAACCTGAGTTATAAGCTGGAGAGTTGTCAAATAAGTTGCTATAAAAAATTGAAAGTGATTTGAAAATTTTCACGTAAGATTTTGAGAAGTGCAAAATTAGAACGCACAACTATTTTGAAAAGTGTGAAATTAGAATGCCCTAGTGAATCCTCTCCCCTATTCAAATTGATAATTATATTTCATATTTCAAAGCTTGGTTGGACTGACCGTCTCTTTTTCATGAGATTAATACTAGTCGCCTAATATCAGTGCTTGGACTTGAAAAGCAATAAATTTAGCAGTGATTAATAGGTAGGCCAACTTGAGTGTTTATATCTTCAAAGTCGCCAAAAACAATAAGGAAATCGCACGGATTGTTGGCCGTCCAACCTACAACAATGTCATGACTGAGATAGCGATAGCCGTCCAACCTGCAACTATGCCTTAAATTGAGATGAAATTGTTCTCCAGAGATAGCGTGAGCATTCAGGATGAAAAATTTAAGGCATAGTTTCAATTATGTGCCAGTCGCGCCTACTATCGTACAAGACAATGTCGCCCTCATTGAAGCCTTGGAACTGACCGACCAGCATTAAAATTGGCCTGGAGGTTTACTAGCAATCACAGGGAGCTTCCTTGGATTGTTTAAACTCAGCAATCGGCCAATAGAGAGGTCAGGAGGCCATTTCTCGCGACAATCAAAATTGCAGTCGCGGCACTTAAAATGCCTTGTTAAACAAACGTGGGTTCATGGAAAAGGGGGACAAGCCCATACAAATAATGTGACAGCATAAATTCGTGGATAATGCTATGAAGTCGTGAGATATCATCATTAGTTGTTGTCGTCCATGGTACTGCTGTATACACTCAGCCGCTACTCTTGGTGTACTGCAACAGGGAAATCGACCAATACAAAGGAAATATAAGGAGGCCGCACCAGCATTTAAGGCAATAGTTAGCGACAAGTCTGATCATTGTGCATGTTTGCAGCTGTATTTGTATTGCATTTAGCGCTGTAGCAGTCTGTGATAAGAAATCGGGACCTGAGGTGCTAAGCAGGGAACGCCATTCACCAATTTGAGGGGTATTTGTGTATACAACAGGTATGGGGAGTTCAATGCCAGCAATTCTGTTAAAAAATAACCAATCAAATGTATGTGCCTTTGTATATGGGGAAGCCATTCTGGTTGGAGTAATACTTACTACAATTTCAGTTATTCTATGCAAGAAGTCTGTCATCTGATTAATTTGCATGCTTGTCAATTTCTGGTGAATGAATATTTAAATGCTGTCCCATGCAATTCCGAGGTTAGTTCTGCCCTGTTTATTTATATGCTTGTCAATTTCTGTTGAATGAATATTTAAATGCTGCCCCATGCAATTCCGAGGTTAGTTCTGCCCTGTTTATTTATCCAGACCTGCATCAGGGAATACTCTGTATCAGCAATTAAAGTGTGATGAAAACTTTATATTTGTATTAAATTATTTGCTGTTAATTATCAGATGTTGAAGTCATTAATGAGAACAGTTGTTATTGGACTGTCATAAATATGTTTTAATAGTCCGTGCAATATTGTTAATTTCTTATGCATTATTCCTATGAGAAATGAAATCAAACAAGCAAGCGAACCATTTGAAAAAGTTAAAAAAAAAATAGTTGGGGGTTTTAGAATAAAAACAATAACCTCCAAACTCGGGTGTATAGAGAAACAACTATGTTGATATTTATTAACAAAAAACAGGGAAAACAAAGAAAACCCGGAATCTTCTACACACAGAGAACAATGTTGGCAATACGGAGAGCAGAATCACATTAGTCTGAAAAATTGCATGCTAAATGTTTTGAAAAGAGATGGAAAATAACAAGGAAATGTATAAAGCATCTTCCACAACAATACTATATTCACAGTCTAGCATACAATACATAATAAACAGAATTGCAGAACATAAGATCAATGGGAAGATGGCACTCATTAGCTCTAAGTTGGTGTCGTGACAGCTTGTGGCACATCGACTTGGCATCAGCATTGAATGTCAGTGCTAGGTGGGCAGATGCTGTAGAAATTTTGCCCACAGTGCTGAGGTCAATGTTCTTGTTGTATTTAAAATTTTTCACCCTCAACCCTGCAATGGCAAGAAAGGAAATAATATATGCTCTTCTTGGACTGGCACTTGCTTAACAACTATGGCATATAGAACCTAATGTGTAGAGCTGCAACATGGATCAATCTTATTTGCACAAAAACTGGTAAGTCATTCATCTTAATAGGTGCCTAATGCCTCGTCTGCTTTTCTATGTTTCCACTTTTGTGCACCCAGTGACTTTGTTTGCAAATCTCCATGCTTCTTTTTGTACCATACCAAATGCTAAAGCAAGATATTTAAACAGTGCATGGTTCCTTTAACAGGCTACTAAGTCAAGTCAGGGGTCAGGCTGGGCTATTTAAAATGTGCAAATTAGGTAATCAAGTGTCTCCTGGTAAAAGGATTACTTTTATGGCTGAACTCTGGATGCCTCTAATAAGACTAGAATCAAACTGAGAAGATTTTGATTCTGTAAATATGTGGGGGAACGGACTTCCCTAGTGGCCCCAAGGCTTAAAGTGGCAGTCTCAATATGAAAGATACTTGAATCCAAGACATGCTATTCTTGCAGAAATATGGATAGAAAGGGCAGTCATTGGAGATATGCCCTGGAAAATTCTACTCCAATGCAGAAGTTTAATTGCACAATGCATTCAAAGAATGAGAGGCCTTTCAACATATGTGCACTTGAAAGTCAAGAATCAAAATCTTACTGGAGAAAATGGCAGGGGAGTGATGTAAAATCTTTCTATAACTAGATAGTGTATTTCTACGAATGAATGAGGTTCAAATTCACTATTTCTCCACACTTAAACAAAAGATTGGAGAGTATGAGACCATGAAGAAAGATGACAAAAGAGATGTCAAACTCTTATGAAATCAAAAGCATCTGTCAAGCACAAATATTTGGTGTCTTTAGTGACTCACCAATGGCGTTCAACAATCTTTCTGTGGGACAGGAATCAAAAGGGCACAACCTATAGAAATATCCTTCACTTACAATGTTTTATGGCTTCATGAACAATTCAATTACCTTTTTATCAATCTTATGAAGCCCTTTTCTAGGGGGCACATCATGGATGATCAAAGAGAGTTGAAAAGAGATATGGCATGGAAGAATGCCATCTGCTATAGATTTTCTTGACAAAAAATATTGTAAGCAACCTTTTATGAGGATAGCTCTTTGTTTCCGAGAGTTGCATATTCTTAAAAAGAGTGTAGATATGGACATTAAAGTTAAAATTTATTTCTTCCAAAGGATGTAGATCCTTGACTCTAGAGCGAATTGGAATGCTTTAAGTTTGAGAGAATTTGATGGCACACACTCTCTATGTGCTCACTTTCTCTTGTACATCATGGTGGTAATACCGTTTCAACAAGGTTTTGTTCTTGTTTGAATAATGTTGCAATCCTTCTTTATCATTTGCTTCTACATTTTTTATTGTCAAAACTCTTAGTAACTACCACTATCCTTTATCCAACATTATACAAACACTAGTTTATCAATCCTTGTAACCCTAGGATTTATATTCATACCTTTATTTCAACGGTGTTCTTAGTCCTAGATGCACTTAGGCAATGATCCAATGGAATCCTACTGGGAAAGGTATCATTAGCTTTATTTCAACAGTGTTCTTAGTCCTAGATGCACTTAGGCAATGATCCAATGGAATCCTACTAGGCAAGGTATCACCATCAAATCGAACAATTTGACACAAGCACAGTGCAATCATCTAAGGTATAATTCAAAGATGTTCAAACCATTACCATCAAACATTGATTACCATTCAGGTTAATGCATAAACAATGGACGTATAACAATTGAAGTTAAATTCGTATAGAAATTCCAGTTGACCACGCAAGACACACTTACAATCAGCAAGAGGCTAGTGGTATGGACTAGTGGATTCTACACAAATGCATTCAACAAATTCTCTCATTCAATCTAACAAATACTTGAAAGAAAATTCTAATTTAACTTGGAGGCAATGAGAAACTCAAATGCACACAACACTTAAAACAAAAATCACCATCAAGTCGAACAATGATTTATATTCAAATTTGCAGCATATAGTGACAATTCTAAAAAAACTCTCTTACAAATGAGAGGCAATGGGGTATATATAGTCTCAAACAAAACGAATGGCCAAGATCTAATCAAAATCAAGGGCCAAGATCATGCCAACAAAACCCTAGAGTTGCCCTAATTAAGGTTTACATAAAAAATGGAGCTGCCAACATATGGCCCAATAAAATAATGCCTAATCATCAAGTAAGGAATCTTCTTGAAGATTTCGTCTTGCATCTCTCTATCTCTGAGCATACTCCAAGAATCTAGCCAATACATAATCTAACTCCATGGAAATGTTGGGCAAGACATCTTGCTGCAAATCAATCATGTCCAATGCATCCAAGTAAGCATCTAAAGTGTTCTCCCAATCTGGCATAAGCTTCTGCAAATTGTGGACATGAATCAGCAAGGAAACTAAATCTTCCATCTACTCTTGGAAGGGATGCATTTATTAGATAAAAGGTCAGCACGGGCTCGCTTGCTACTCGGGTGATTCATGATAACTCGACGAATCGCACGGCCTTTGTGCCGACGACGCTTCATTCAAATTTCGTGTAAACCAGTAGCATCATTGAAATCCACTACCAATAACTCTTTAATAGATGTAAGGATCTTTGACTGTATCTCTCGAATTGATCCTTCCATCTCCGCACAATCTTTGCATGCGTGCTCATAAATGGATTTCTTCACGGCCAATGAACAATACCAGCCATGGAAATCATATCTGTCCCCATCATGCACAACTCTCTCCTTGATCAACGTGGACATAGGAATCCTCTTCAAAACTCTAAGGCGGGGAATAGTCTTCTCCTAAATAGGCTGGAATTCATCCCAAACTCTCTCCAAATACTATATCCTGAATATAAGCATTGTTGTTCTATCAAATGCCTGGACAAACTGAGTAAGGAAATCATTCGCTCGTCTCTTCACATCTTCAATCCATTTTTCCAATTCTGAGAGTGTAGCTCTCACTGCCTCGTAATCAATATGAAGTCCATGATCAACTGCAATAGGGGAAACAAAGGCAGGATTCTCACGCCTTATCCCTGCAATGTACTCCCCGAGTCTGATATTCTCTTCTTTATATTTCTCTTTTTCTTCAATCTCCCTATCCACCCTTGCATTGATCACCTGAACTGTATCATTGAGTTCTTGGAACTCTTACTCTTTTATAGTTCGTCCAAGGGCAACCGAAGTGATTCGAAAATCCATGGGAGTAGTTGCATCCATAGTCACATCACCAATAGGGACGACCACCTGTGCAATCGGCATTCCAGTCCCATCTCTAGCTATGTGTGAAAGTATCTCAGCCCTCCTAGGCTCTTTCTCTTGATTGCTCCTAGCTAGGTAGTCATCAATATCATCAATGGATCATGCCTTCATCTTCTTACTTTTCTTCATGCTCTTCATTAGCCAATTGGGAATAGCAGTCATCTCCATCCCGTCATCAAGACACATCTCTCGATCAAGTTCCTTCAATGTCGAGATAACATCATCATCATCATCATTGTCCTTGGTCAAATCATACACATTCTTTCCCAAGATAACCTCCAAAACGATAGTGGGAGATCCCGATTGTTCATCATCTTCATTTAGTGGTGCGGATGTGGCAGTGGCATGCAACTCCTGGGTATTTTCTAGTAATATCACTGTGTTTGAGCATTGCTCAAAATCCCTATTTGGTTCTGGCATATCAATCTCCTTGATTGATGAGACACTGAGGGGAGATAAAGGCTTTTGCTTCTCCTTTACTTCTTTAATCTTCTTCCCTCTAGCCTTTGTTTCTCCTAGTGTATTCTTCCTTTGCTTTGGAGCTTGACTCTCCTCATCTGCATGAATCCTTATGTCACTAATTGTCCTTTGATCATCCTTGAAAGAGGATTCCTCCTGTTTCATCTTATCATACATGAAGATGACACCCATATCTACTAATCTGTTCATCTGTTTGTCTACCCATTTTCTAAAGAAATTCAAGACTTCTCTCATCAATTCACTCAAATCTGTCGCTTCTTGTTCTGACCAATTAGGCAATAGGATGGCCTTCTTCATTTCATTTTCATATTGTGGATGTGTATGATCCTTATCATCCAACACCTGATCAGGAATGAGAAAGAGTTCACATTTTCTCATGAAATCCATGGACATTCTGGACCACATTCTTCTCTTTACTACTTGCTCGTCCATCAGGTTGGCCCAATAATCTTCAATGCCCACCTTGTGTATGAATCTATCTCCTTTGATACTTCCAACTTTCTTGTGTGGATCAAATCTTTCTCTCTCTTCTTGTACTTTCAAAGTCGATAAAATGCAATCTCTTCAATCACCGTACTAGCTGCAGCAGCGGATTGGCACACCTCCAATGTTTTTCCTAGGAAAATAGGAAATGTCATCCTCGTTCTATGCTTCTCCTTCTGGATGAAATCAAATTCTAGAAACTATCTCACCACTTCCAATAGGATCATCATGTCTGTAGGATACCTAGGAAGCTTGTATGGTTCGGACTGAAATCCTTGAATCCTTGGGTATGTGAAAGTGAGAAACTGTATGTACCATGATCCATATTGCTCAATTAATTCCATTGCCTCTTTGGACAACCTCCTATGGATTCCGCCTTGCAACATCCTCGTAATGTACATGGTGAATGCATCATTTACCCTCCTATAATCTTCAATTCTTTTCATATTCAACTGTGGATAGCATTCATTGTTGATTTTAAGCAATCAGATGTTAATTTAACCAATTAGATTATAATCAAACTGTGAATAAACAGTAACAGCAATAAACACAAGACACAAGACACCAATACCCTGGGAAAACCTCCCTCTTGGAGGTGAAAAACCCAACCTTTAAATGTGATATGTATTATCTCAAATATAGACAGTTTACAAGGCAATGGCTTATCTCAAATTGCTGTTCAAGATATCAGTGATGAATGCAGCTCTTTATTAACAACAAATGATAAGGAGGAGCAGCAGATGTCCAGATCAGATTCGCTCAAGAGACCTTATGAAGAACCTTGACAACTTCACCACATTCAACCTTGAAGAGTTTTGCACAATCACCTTATACAAGTTTGCATGAGAAGGAATCACTACTAGGAGAGCAGATAGCATTTGATAAAATGATTGTGTAAATGACTTCATCTTGAAGTGGTTTATATATCACCCTTTTGGCGCTAATCATCCTCAAGTCGGCTTGCATGATAATTAATTAATGTTCTATTGTCATTATACATTTCCCACGTTAGGTATTTGGGTCCAACCCAATAGTCATTGAATTGCCTTTCCACGTTACATTTGGGCCCAACCCAATAACATAATTAATTGCTTCCCACGTTACATTTGGGTCCAGCCCAATAACAAATTAATTGAGATAATACATATGAATTTTAATTGTCATTTGACAACATTAAAATTCGATAATCAGGTATCCGAACTAGCTAACATTTTCAACATTCATAACTCCTGAACTGTCTCTATCCATTCCCGACTTCACCTCTGCATACCAATCCTTTGTATGTGACAAATCTCGCAAGTATATACACAAGGTAGGAAGTCATGGCAAATGACTTGAACCTCTCCACATTTCTCAATTGGAAATCCAGATTGTCATGGATGATTTTTGACCAATTGATCATTGTTCCTCTCAGACAATCCTAGATAAAATAAAACATCCATCCATCATATAATGTACCTTGTGGCATCCCCATCACTCGGTTCAATAGGAATACCAAGTCGCCATATTCCTCCTTCAAATCTGTGCACATGAGTGTCTTGGGTGCTTTGGAATGATGAGGCGTTGGCTCAATCATCCACTCTTTGTTAACTATAGTTTTGCATTCATCCGCCTTAGCTTTGTACTTCGCCTCATACTCATCCTTTGTCCTATCCTTCATGTCTGCACTGCAGGGAATTCCAAACACTTTGGCAATGGTGTCCTCAGCACAGTAGGCAATGGTCACACCCTTGGGAGTCTTGATCATTCGGGAGAGAGGATCGTAGTGCCTTGCGCACTCCAAGATCAACTCGCTGCATTGTATAGATTGCGGAAATCCAGCGGCATGATAGATACCACTCCTCATGATGTTTGCATAGGTAGGAGAGGGGATTTGGTCTCTTGTTTCGAACATGCTTTGCTGCATCTGCTCCATGTTCAAGAAATGCATATTCGTATCTGTGATCTCCTTCAATTTGGATGACAATTTGGATTTTGGATAGAATCCCTTTTGAACTATTCTTTGTTGCTCCTTCCGAACTCCAATTTTGGATTTCGACATTGTACTTGTAGGAAGCTGGAAGTCAATAACTTCGGAAACAATCATCTTGATAACTATCTTCAGAATTAAAAGTGTTCTGATTCCTAATGATTTAGACAATTTTAGGGATGGAAATAAGAAGTTATATCTAGATTTCTAACAAATTCTGAAAATAGAACTTAAATGTAACATGGAGGAAATGCACCCAAAATGGAGAAATTTGACCTCCAAACAAATATCACCCTTCTTCAACAATGGCGCCACCTCCAAAATCGCCTGTCTGAGAAAAATGTTCTCCAAACTTGCCCCAATGGCCCTCAAAAAATATCACCTAGGTTTGATTGGGCAGAAAATAAACTTCAAAGAACACTTTAGCTCCAATGGTGTCAAGTTGACACTTCACAAAAAATCACCCAATTGGAGAAATTCGCCCAAATCAGCCACTTAGCAATCACACTCAACAAGTATATTATTATTTTAATGCTGGTCTCTCCCTTCAAAACTTGCTGTTGCCTTGAGTTTTCACCACACAATCAATGTGGGATAAATCTTTGCCTTTATACTTGCCTGGAAAAAAAATCGACTTGCTTCTAGAAGATTATTTTTTAATTAATTATTATTGCAAGTCATTAATTAATTGTTTCTGATTTTTTAAATAATCTTTAATCATCACAAAAAACAATTAAATTTGGGATCATTCATTTTAAATTTTTTCAAAATTTGATCAATTTTGACTCGTGGAGGAAAATCGCCCCACATTATGAAAATCATTAAAATATAAAAAATTATGCTTTTGGGGGAAAATCGACCCACCTTGGGATAAAAATCCCAATGAAATTTCATCACATTTGCACAAAAAAGTCTCTAGGGGAAAATCGCCATCCATTGGAATTAAAATTCCAACTTAATTTTGTCATTGAGCTCAAATTTCACCTTAGGGGAAAATTGACCCCTATCTCGATAATTATCTAGACAAAATTTCATAAAAAATGCAATTGGGGAAATTCGCCCTCCATCAGGAATCATCATCCGCACAAAAATCCGTAAAATTTTATCATTAACTGCTTTGGTGGAAAATCGATCTGCATCAGGAACATGAATATCATCCGCGTTAAAGTCATTTGCACTCCCAGGGGAATGTGGGTCATCAGGAGGATTTCCCAACACTTAGTCAAATTTTTTGCCCTTCTAGTGGAAAATCGCCTTGCATCAGGAATCTGAATGGGGGAAAAAAGAGGTCAATCGGAAATCCAGTGGAAATTCTTCTCCCATCAAGATTTTGAGTGGGGGAAAATCACGGGTCATCGGAAATGTGGGGGGAAAAGCACCTCCCATCAGGAATTTTGACATTTAGACCCTTAAAACATGGATTTTCATCAAGATTTTAATAATTTAACCATTCAAAATCATCTAGACACTAACATTTTCAATAAAACACATCGAGACAGGCAAATTTACCAAAATTTGAGCGAAACAAAAGGAAACCTATCGGGATAAAGTGCAAATTCAACTTGAATAACCTCCTAGGAGTGAGAAAACAACCCCTAAAGGTCCTTAAAACACTAAGGCACTTAAATATCACCGACGAGGACATTCAAAACCATAGTTGGACTACTCGCAACTCGACTCGACTTGCCAAGCCCCTGGGAAAAAAACTCGGCAAAAAATCGAAAAAACTCGACAACTTAAAAACACACTTAAATTTAATAAAAAATGCATTTATTTTGCAAAATTTGATGAGAAGATGCATCCAACGAGTCAATAAATGATAACACAAAAGAAACAAGCTGATTCTAGATATATTTAAATGCAAAGAGTCTACAAAATCGCATCCTCATGAGGAATGCTGATGGCTGGAAGCCTGGAAGCAAAATAGTAAATAGCTTTTGTAAAACCAAAAGTAAATACATCATTACAAATTACAATTGCAACTTCCTCTTCCCAGCTCTAGCAAAAACTAGGGGAGAGATAAAACTAGAGGGTCTAGTCCTAGAAGTCTACAGTGGGCGTGACTGTGCCTCCTCGCTCGGTATGGCTGACTCATCCTCCATCCTGGATGAAGCTATGTCTCCACTTGCTTGTGGCACTGGCAATGACTATCATCCTCATCCTCTTCCTCCTCAATATCATCCAGTGTGAAACCAAATCCACACCCCTCCTCCTCCATAGCCCGCCTCTCCAAATCAGTGATGTCATCCTCGGAAAACAATGGAGACTGCTCCTGTGATGTCCAATCATTGTAAGGATCTATATCATCCAAGTCAAGTGGACCACCTGCTACTTCCTCTACCTTCCTTACGCGCAATCGAAGATTATATTGCACAATGACAAGGTCATTGAGGCGTTTTTTAGCTAACTTGCTTCTCTTCTTTGTGTCGATGGCTTCAAACAAGCTCTAATTGCGCTCACAACTGGATGAACTACAAGGTTGACATAAGATTCTGAGGGCAAATTTTTTTAGATTTGGGGTATTTCCACCCCAACTTTGCCACCAAGCATCTGCAAATTAAAATTAGGTTGAGAGTAGCACCCCTCGCTAGGGTCTAAGGGTGAGAAAAAGAGGGTTAGAGAGATAGGTCTAGATCTTGGGGGAGAGAGGAGAGAGTGAGATGGAGTGTGGTAGAGAGGGGAATAGAGGAAGAGTGATAGGGAGATAGATAGGTCTAAAATTCGAGGCACATAAAGTGAGTGAGATAGAGAGAGCGAGAGAATGTTGATAGGAGCATAATGATTACTGAAATTTGACTGTCTGAAAAATTAAAAGATCTTCTAAAACGTAGAATTTGCATTATAACTCCTAGAGATCTGAAACCACTCTCAAACATACTGCCAATATATACATGAAATATAACTTAAAGTATAAGTATACTTAAATGTTATATTTCATGTATATATCCTGATGAAGAGAATGAAACTGATCTGAAAAAACAAAAATAGATAATTTTTTGACATGTTTGGACCTCTTTTTTTAGTCTAGCCGAGTTTTTATAGAAACTTGCCGAGTTTTTGCTGCAAGTTAAAGTGGTAAAAACTCACAGAGCTCAAAAACTTGGCGAGTTTTTGAAACTCGCCGAGTGTTCCATCTATGTTCAAAACACGTTTACGCTCAAAAGGCTCACACTTAGAAAAAATTCTAGGATCACAATCATTCAACATTTACACATTTGATCCTATACAAAACTTCAAAACCCTAATGACAATTAGGCATGATCAAAGTTTCGAGACTCTGGCACTGGAACTCAAAATTGCCTACCATGCTGCCAAAACCCTAAACTAACCAACACGGAAAGCAGGAAGAGGGGGTCCCCATTTGCAATGGGGCGATGTCTGAAAAGGTCACAACAAGTGGCTATGATAGGCTTTCTATCAAACCAATATGGGCAGAAATTGCAGAGGTAATTATGTGTTACTTTACCCTAGATGGAAGGTTCACTACAATTTATGGTTTTCACTACATTCTTATGAAGCATTTCCACCATAAACAACTTGTGTCTTTTCCTTATTATCTTCTTGCTTCCCTTGAGTTTGGCTTGAAAGAACATAGGAAAAATGCAAAACTTGCTATTTTGCATGAAGTTCTCATTCTTCTAATTTTGGAATATATGAAAACCCTTACCAATTCTGTTGAGACCAAGAAAATTCCCGAGACCTATAAAAAATATGCCCCTTTTGTTACCCATAACTCTGATATGGTTATGGATTCTAAAGAAAGCCAAGAAAAAGAAATCTACGAAGATGAGAGTAAGAGCTCATATTTCTTGGATGAGTGGCTCCTATAGTGGTGATGCCAACACGGGAAAATTTGAAATCAACTACTGAGAGGGGGAAGAGGACTAAGCCTGAGGAAGGTATGGAGAAAGGTAAAACTAAAGGGAAAGAAAAAATGGATGATTCTAGAAAAAACCTTGATTCAAAGCTTGAAATAGGCAAAGAAGAACAAGGTCCTTCTTATCATGACCTTTCAGAGGATTTTACTTACCTCCATGTGAACAAAGAGGAAATCTTTGATGTTCTTGGGATTTTTTAGGGAGGGGGTAGTTGGCCAATTCAAGCTCTCAAAGTGGTTCTTTTTGGAAATCAATAAAATCAATGTTGAATTGTGTTCCCTACAAAATAAGATTGATTCCAATGGTGGAAATGAGGGGGCTTCCAAGAACAAAGCAAGGGATTAGAAGATTATCTCTATTCTGGAAAATGTGGCTAAAGATGTCAATGTGATGGAAAATGACTAATGAGATTTGCATAAAGGGGCTAAAAGACAAAATGCAACATGTCCATCTAAACTCGGAAAGAGTAGTCATAATAAGTCAAACCACAATCCAAAATAGTTCTGAAGGGATCTGCATCTTGACTAAGCTGAAGGACCTCAAAAAAGAGAACATTGTGGGTGCTTCCAATTCCGGGGGGAAGATTGTTGGTGAGAAAATGATTAAAAGTAAGCAGGTTTATCCTTTGGCTGAGAAGGGACCGAGTTCTCAAACTCGTGGTTGTATGAAAAAATCATTTGAAGATGAAGAGAAAGAGCTGCTGTGTCTGATCAATCTTCACAAGAGCTGGAAGCAGACAAAACTCTCGAGAAGTTGTAGTAGGATTTTCTTTTACTCTCTCTTTAGCTGTTATGTTTTTGCTTGTTTTCTGTTGGTAGTTTGTGTTTATCTTGTAATTTGGTGAACCCTTGCTGGTTCGATTCTTCAACCTGCTGTAATTTATTATTCTTTTGTGTTTTTTTAATTATTAGAGATGGTCTTTCTGAAACAGACAAAAGTTGCAGAAAGGGTTTCTTTAATTTTCAACACATATTGAAAGAATACATGAAATTAATCAGCTGAAACAATAAATTGGAGAATTTAGAAGCATACCCGTAGATACTTAGCCAATCTATTGAAAATAAAGATTCAATCAGCGACTTACAAAGTTCTGATTTTTTTATTCAGGAAACAATTCAGAATTGCTCTTATTAAGAACTAGAGGCCCAAACAACATGAAAGATGGCGCCAAAATGAGCAAATTGTGAGTCTTGGGAAAGAAACACCCAACTCACAAAGAAACAGCAACAACAAGAATTAATTCCTACCACCAATCTGCCTAAAGAAGTCAGATCTGTCTGCAATAATCACCAATTTGACTTCTGAATGAAGCCAACCACAGCTGCAACAATTCAACTGATCTTTCATAGTCTCACCATTACCACGCACTGAAGAATAGACGTTCTCTGTTGATGTAGATTAGATTTCTTAGTAGATAGAATTAGAGGTAACTTTTACTTTTTATGTTTCACAAATGATTCTCTTACTAACCTATGAATCTTGCAGGTTGTTGCAAGTGTAAGGAGGAAATAATAAATGCACACAGTAAGTTAATTCGCCAAGTATGATTCTATTGCTGAGTGTGAAGAATGGACCGATCTTCAAAGGCATGTACTTATCGATTGCTGTAACATCTTTCACCAATCTATTCGTGGATTATATATATGGGTGAGAAGACACATCGATGGATAGACATGTCTCCACATGTGTGGAGACATGTCTCTCCATAGATATGTCTATTAATTAATTATTACAAACATCATACCGATTCATAATCGGTAGTTTATAATCCATTAACACAAAACCGATTCATTTACAAAACCGATTCATTATCGATTATGGTAAATCGATGAAAGTAGTCAATACACACTATCGATAGGGTTTAGAATCATGCACGATATTCAATGCAGATTGGTGAACACAGATTTATACTTGGAAGATGATGATCGATGTATGATCAGCCGTTTGATCATTCAGTCGAATTTAGTTTATTCATGACATGATTATTAATGTATGTATATTAATATATATAATAATAATAAACTCAAATATTATTATTATGTATATTGGTATACATATATAAATCACTCCAATGATGTAAGTCTCATTCATGGTCATATTTATCTGACTGAAGCTATCATCATTAACACTCCCTCTTGGCTAGGGAGGATAAAATCTATCCAATAGCATAACACAATAGATCCATTAATCGTGTAGGAAGAGAGATACCTTATTGAGATATCAGGAGATATGGTATAACCAAGAATATCAAGTCACATGATATTCACCATATCTCATAAATATCCATCTTTATGGTATGTGCACTTGACATCATGTCTCATGATGCCTACCTGTTGTGATGTATTCACACATCGCCCCATTGCAAATGTTGACTCCCTGCCTTTTTCTTTCTAGGGTTAGTTTTCTTGGCTTAGTCGTTTTGGTCTTAGCTATTAATCTTTGCATTAGGGAGTTGCCAGAGAGATCATTAGGATAGCAGGGTCTGCTTGAATTGAAGTGGGTCAGTAGGTGGTCCAGGACAGGGTCTCTGTTGAAACCTTTCCCTTGGTTAGGCTTGGGTCTTGTTTCTAGGGTTGAGTCTTGATTGAGTTTGAGGAGGTCTTTGTATCATGCTAGAAGTCTAGCCTTGCCTTTTGAGACCTATGCCATTGAGTCAAGTCAAGGATGTGAATGAAGATGTGAGTCGTTTGAGTCAGAGTGTTGTCAAGACTTCCCCTCTTGCCTTTCAATCAAGCTAAACTCCTGCTTCAAAGCATCAACTTAAGAGAAATGAACTTAGACCTGACCTTGGGCAAATTTCGACCATAAATCATGGGGAATTTGAGTAGAACACCAAATTCGCTCCTGACCCTTCCAAAGGTATAGGAGCGAATTTCTCATAAACATGTACTTTCCTCCCAATTTTAAAGCAAATTGCCCTCAAGGTCTTTTCCTAAGATGGTTTGAAGCAAAAATAGCATGAACAAGCAAAGCTAAGAGGAAACTTTATCAATGCCTAAGCTATTTACCAATTTCACTCCTGACCCTTTCAAAGGGTCCAGAGCGAAATTCTTAGGACTCCCTATTTTGCCTAATGCACTAAAAGACCTTGTTTTAAGCTAAATCGATGGCGAGTTGACTTGATCATGATAAGAGGAGGTTTGATAAGTTAAAGGCAAAATAATGATGAATGGAAGATGAATGGTGTCAAAGGAAGAATTTCGCTTCTGACCCTTCCAAAGGGTCTCGAGCGAAATTTCCTAAACCTCTATTTGCTTCTTGTTTGGGGTCGAAATCTTGGTTCCTAAGGCATGGTTGAGAGAAGATTGATGTATACTTGCCTTGAGAAGTGATGTGAAGCAAAGGAAATGATGAATTTGAGACTAAAGACAAAAATTGCTCCTGACCCTCTCAAAGGGTCCAAAGCGAATTTTCCTAAGACCCTCCCTTTTGCTTCAAAATGGACTAATTTCATGCCTTGGAACCTCAACTAGGACGTTATCATGCCTTGGAAACAATTGAAGTAAAGAAAATGATGAGAAAGTGAAGGATTTGAGTCTAAAGGAGCAAATTTCGCTCCTGACCCTCTCAAAGGGTCCATAGCGAATTTCACTTAAGCTCCTGACCCTTCCAAAGGGTCCAGAGCGAAATTTTCTTAGAGGTCTTGTACCTTGCTCAAACCTTGGAGCTAACCTATTCCTAAGCATTTTTGAGGGCAAAAGACTTTTTTTTGATGAGAGAAAAATGGTAAATGAAGTTCTATGAAGGAAAATTGAGCAAAATGCCAAATTTCGCTCTTGACCCTTCCAAAGGGTCCAGAGCGAATTCCTCTTGAGGATATGTACCTTCCAAAGGTATCCAAGCAAGATCTCTTCTAGGCCTTCCTGGGGGTCAAATAAATGATGTCTTCATGAGAGAGGGATTGAAAGATGAAGATCAATGCAAATTGAAGTAAGAAGAAGGAAGAATTCAACCTAAAGGAAGAAATTCGCTCCTGACCCTTCCAAAGGTCCTGAGCAAACTTGTAATGTCCCCCTTCTGGGATTTACAATAACTCAGTCCCGAGACAACAATTTCAACTTAAATTGAGAGTTGTAATATATTTCTGAATATAATTCTGTCAAACTAGAAACATTTTATTATAATATTTAACTCAAAATTCAAAAAATAGCTCGGAAGACAGACTTATCTTGGTTCACTTAATAACTTCCCCGAGATTGTTGTGCCCAAGGTCTGTTTTATCTCTGCATGGAATCCTTCTTCACCGGTCTGATAATATATTCATAATGATGCTCAGAGTCTAAATAAATCTGCTAAATCCTGAACATTCAGAACTTTTCATATGTATCTGATATAAATTCTTTTCTAAGCATATACTTTCTCCTTCTAAATTATTTTCTTCAGCAATTACATATCACACTTGGTGTATTCCTTCGATTTGTCTTTCTTTTTAAATTCCACACACAACACCCTTATGTCTAAATTAATTTCCTTTCTCCGTGTGAGACCTCTGATATATCTGCTTTAAATGTATGCACACCACACGTACCACATTCTTCACATTATTATTCATACCACATCTGCATACTACACACTCTAAAATATATACATATATATTTATATATATAGTTTTTACTTCTATACACCACACATATTTCTCACATTGCGTCAGTCAGATATTTTCTGTCTGAATTATATTTTCAGAATTACTCCCCCCTTGATGGAATGAGTTCGATCTTCATTATGTATGATGAGAAATGATTGTCTCCTAATAGTTGTGTCTCTTCATAATTGTGTCTTTCCATTCACGTCCTCTCATAGCAATCAGTTTGTTTATCTTAATCACCATTCAACATTAACTATTCTAAATCGTTGTCCTATTAATAATGATTTATGTTCTAAATAAATGGTTCGGTGGTTAATAAGAAAGTCTGATAACTTATTAATGAATTCGATTGCCAATTAAGGAAGTCTCCAATTAAAGACGGCACTTCTCTCTACCTCCTTACAATCGTGGCTCTACATATATGTCTCAGGTGAATTGTCTCTGCCAAGTAATCTCAATGAATTATTAATATTAATACAGATGTTATGTCTCGTGGCCATAAGTAGATGATACGTGCCATAGGCACTGCTTCAGATGAGGCATCCAAATTTCCTAAAAGAGAGTTATTCCCCCCCTTAATTTTTTCACTCCAAGAATTATACAGATTGGTCTATTGTGAGGGGACAATCTCTGACACCAGTAGTATCTTTAATTTAATAATTAACTTTATTTATTGCTTTCTATTATATATTGTTTTTATTGAATAGTTGTTTTTCTGAATTTTTTTATTATTATATCCGTTTTCTGATTACTTTGTTATTTTGTCAGTAATATAATATTGTAAAATTTATATTATTATTTGATAAATATGAAATTAATATTAATATTTATTATTTAATAAATATAAATTATATATTAAATCTTGTTTATTATTATTAAGATTTTATTTAGTTCATTCTATTCATTTATTTGGTTATATATATATAGTTTTATATTTTAATTGCATTATTATTTACTATTAAATCCTATTTTAGAGCAGCATTATCAGGTTTAGATGGGGACACCACAAAACTTCTTCAATGGACCTTGTACCTTGCCTTAGCACTTGAATGACCCCGTTCCTAAGCAATTTTTGCGAGCAAATGACTTGTCTACACCTAGAAGGAGCGCAATTATGAAGTCTAATTCCTTGAAGAATGAGTTATGATTAAGGAATTAAGTGAAATTGCTAAATTTGCTCTTGTACCTCTCAGAGGGTCTAGAGCGAATTTCATTATAGGGCTTGTCCTTCCAGAGGGTCCAGAGCGAATTTCATTATAGGGCCTGTCCTTCCAGAGGGTCCAGAGTGAATTTTATTATAGGGCCTGTC
Source organism: Cryptomeria japonica (assembly GCF_030272615.1). Classification (NCBI taxonomy): domain Eukaryota; kingdom Viridiplantae; phylum Streptophyta; class Pinopsida; order Cupressales; family Cupressaceae; genus Cryptomeria; species Cryptomeria japonica. The sequence goes on along the minus strand of NC_081413.1, from coordinate 721,054,034 downwards.
CTTGGAGACGGCCCAAAGCGAAATTGATCCTAATGCCTTCTTGTTGATGATTTAAGGTAAGAAATGCTATGTTAGAATGAATATATTATGTATACTTAGTCATCTTTTGTTTGTTTTGCAGATTAATAAAATCAAGCTGGAGAGAGATCAGGCTAGGACAAGGGCGACCTCTTCAAGTTTCATCATCATCAAGGACACTTCAAATGCGTGAGAGGACTCAAAGTGCTTCCAAGTTGAAGGACTTCAAGTGTTCAAGGAGTTGCAAGCAATGGAGCTAACCATCCTCAAAGACCTCATTCTACCACATGGAGAAATCACAAAATATCAGAAGAAGGATCTTACAAACATTTCAAGGCGATATGAGCTACTAGAGGAGGAGTGACTTGACTGTGAAGAGGCCTCATCGAGCATAGGAGAGCCAAGGAAAGGTACACCATTCATCAAGTACATCAAGGAAGGAGGAGTATCAACCAAGGTCAGTGCAAGGGAACGTTGAAGAAGCAGATAGTTTCAGAAGAGTTAATCAAAGTTAGCTTCTCATCATCACCACATTAAGTATCAAAGGAGATACGACGTTCCTTGATTAAGCAAGTGCCAGACAAGGTGGCATCCCAGTCACTATTCCTCCAGTCAGATGGCTCCACATTAGCATGTCCAGATTCAGTGAACCACGCTTATACATGAAGGCACAAACTCTGATGTACCTACCCCGGTTTCCTATTGGTTCACAAACATTGAATGTAATTTTCTCATTGGCTAAGGGAAGTTTGTTGTAACAAACCCTAATTAAGGTTTTCATCTTGAAATCCTAGCCATTGGTTGTAAATCAATCGGAGCCATTGAAATGTAAAGAGCTCTCTATATAAAGCTTTGACTTTTCATTTGTAAAGGTTAATAGTGGGTTAATAGTGAATAGTTAGTAAAAAAAGGTTAGAATAGCTAGTGATCAATAGAGAATAAATAGCAATTAGAGTAGATTAGGAAGAGAAGGCAAGAAATTGTTGTCTTGATTGTAAATGAACTCCATTTTCATTGAAGTTATGGTGAAGTGTGTTGTTTCTTTGCAATATGCATGGTATCTTGTTGAATCTTCATGTTAGATGGTAAATGATTAGATTAAATGAAGGAAGTTACTGAATGCACTCGCGTGGAATCCGCCTAGTCCAAACCACTGGCCTCTTACTGATTGTAAGGGCGCCTTGTGTGGTCAACTGACGTTGAATGAACTTAATCTCGAATTGTTATGTCTATTGTTCATGCATTAACTTGAATGGTGATCAATGTCTGATGGTGTAACGATTTGAACATATTCGAAGAAATCCCTTAGAAGATTGCACTGAGCTGGTGTCAGATTGTTCGGTCTTGTAATGTCCCCTACTAGGGTTTGGTCTATTTTAATCATAATTAATCTATTTCAAAGTACTTATGACTTAAACTAACTTGATTAAGAGTCAAGTCTATCTTAACATGAAACAAATCTGTGATATCCTGTCTTTCTTTAGTCTATCAAATACTTGCTAATTTACCATACTAGATAATTAATCTTATTCTGATTCATTTATAAGTCATTTACATATTTAATTATATGAATTATTATTTGTTACTGCAGAACAGTTTCTAAAAGATATTATATTAATTATAATCATTATAGTAATATCATAACAATATCTATATTTATAACCCTTATATTATTCCTTATTCTGATTGGAATATATATATATATAAATAAATAAATGAATTAAATAATATTACCAATAATTTATGTACTTTCTCTATAAATTATTGATACTACCACTGGTTAAAAATATTGGTTATTAATAGATAGTGTGGCTGGAGAAAGGCAGACAGATTTGACGCATAACAGATCTGGTCTGCCATTGTTATGATTTTAAATATTAGTATTATACATATTGCAATCTATGTTAGTATTATTATTATATTCTGCATACAGACATTATCGGGCTGCATATATTAAGCCTACTTTAAAATTCATTCTCTATACATACCCCTCAGGACAAGTATGTTACTGCATGTAACTTAATAACAATTCTAGTCTGATTTAATTGATGGTGATCAACAGGGATGTAATCTGACCTCCTTTTATGAGCACATACTAGATATGATAATTCCCAATCTATTCCATCGTTGCCCATATTCCTTCCCCAATATGTTCTCCCTACGATCTTCAAATGTTATTTATATCTTGGTGTCTATGTAGAAAGACGCATCCTTTTATAAGAGACGCACCTTACCCAAGTGAATTGATTACTACTAAGGAATCAGCCTTGATTATATTGATTTGTTAATGCTAAACAAATTCGTGAATTCCCACCCTCTAGGGAATGACTTGGTCCTCTCCAAAATATCCGTTGACTAATCTTTCCATATTATAAATACGATGTTCATGATCTGCTACTTATTTTCCCGTATAGAGAAGAACCACTACTTTTGACATATCGCTTGTGTATTATGGCCATTTATTCATATAGTCGACTGTCATTTAATTTGCTGTTGTGAATAACTTTGTGAACTGCGTATTAATTATTTACTATGTAGCTGTCACATAGAACCATATATCTATGTCTGGGTTACCACAAGCATCAGTGTGTAATGCTTGGACTGTATTTATATATACATCGCAGATTATATTCATATACTGTGTGCTCAGAATATGTATCTGCGTCTTCAACAAAGTGTATGAGTATTCTGTACGCAGAATACAAAGTGTATATGTGTTGTAGAATATATCTTCATCAAGATGTGTATGTATTATATACTCAGATATATATATATATATGACCTGTATATACTGTAGGCTGAGTCTTCTATATATTACAAGCAGATATAGTAATCTACTTCAAATTTGCTGCTATAAGTAGATGTCAATTCTTTGACATCAATGAGCTTTTGGTTCTTATTAACTGCAGCTTTAATTAATAGCTAATATTAATAGCTATGCCTGATTATTACTATCGAGTAATTTGAATGTGCAAAAGGCAGATTATTAATAAATAAATAATATTATCAATTTATAATAATATTATATTAATTTAAGATTATTAATAAATAATAAATTATGTTTCATGTAAGTAATAAATAATTTGCTGGTAATTATTATATTAATTAATAATTATTATTTTATTAGGATATATATATATAAGGACCAAGGAGGGACATGACAGGTCTGATGGTGAGACCTAGCCCAGTAGGACCTGTTGTGACGTATTCACACATCGCCCCATTGCAAATGGAGACCCTTGCTTTTTGCTTTCTAGGGTTTGTTTTCTAGGTCTTTTAGGGTTTTGTCTATTAGCCTTTGCAGGATGAGTGCTGTCGAGGGGATCATTGGATTGCAGGCTTTGCTTGAGCCAGGGTGAGTCCACAGGGCCCCAGAATTAGGGTTTCTTTGAGAGTCTTCCTTAGGGCCTGGTTTTGCTCTCGTTGCTAATTGTGTCTTGCTTTGTGAGTGGGTATCATTTTTGAAGGTCCGAGCTAGGTCGAGTTGGTGAGTGATGAAGTTTGAAATGTCATCCTGATCTTCAAATGCCTTGAAATTTGGCTAAGTCTGGAATGTCCCGATCCTGAAATTTGGCTGTTTGGAATGTCCTAATCCTGAAATTTGACTAAGTTTGGAAAATTGAAGAATCCTCCAAAAACTAGATTTTGCAATATAACTCCTGGAGGTCCGAAACCACTCTCAAACATCCTGAAAGTATATATGGGATATAACTTAAAGTATAAGTCCTCCTTCTTTCTTATACTTAAATGTTATATTCCATAAAATGATCCTGACGGAGAGACCAAAATGTCAAATTTCGCTCCTGACCCTTCCAAAGGGTCCAGAGCGAAATTCTCCATAAGACATTCTACTTTGACCAAAACCTAGAAATAACGCATTCCCAGGCTTGAATGAAGGTAAAAAACGCTTGTTTGAATGAAGAAATGTGAAAATGAAGTCAAGGATCCAACCCAAAAAGTGATTTTCGCTCCTGACCCTTCCAATGGGTCCAGAGCGAAAATCTTTGTAGCTCTCATTTCCTTTCAAATTTTGACTAAGTGTTGGTTTCTAGGGCATGTTGGTGAATGAATTGGTATGTTTTTGCCTTGAGATGGAGTTGGATGATTTTGAAGAGCAAGATTTTAGCCTAAAAGAGAATTTCGCTCCTGACCCTTCCAAAGGTTCCAGAGCGAAATTCACTATAAACCTCTTTTGCTACTTTGTTTGGGATCCAATCCTTGTTCCTTAGGTGGAGAATGATCTAAGTTTGCTTCTTGAGGTGGTTTGGAGTTGGAGAAATGGAGAATCAAGCTCAAATCATGATTTTCGCTCCTGACCCTTCCAAAGGGTCCAGAGCAAAAATCTTCATGGACCTCATTGTCTTCCTTGTTAGGCCAAGTTCTTAGTGTCCAAGGCATGTTGGAGGAAGGATAAACATATTCTTGCCTTGAGGAATGAAGGAAAGCAACAAAAGATGAAATTTCAACCCTAGAGAGGGAATTTCGCTCCTGACCCTTCCAAAGGATCCAGAGCGAAATTCCTTGTAAACCTTGTTTTTTGACCTTGGTTAGGCTTCAATCCTTGTTCCTTGGATGAAAAATGATGCAATGTATCTTGTAAGGAAGAGTGGGATTGAAAAAATGAAGGATTTTAGCCAAGAAGGTGAGTTTTGCTCCTGACCTTTCTAAAGGGTCCAGAGCGAAATTCCTAAAATCCCTTATTTTCCTAGCAAAGTCAAGTCAAACTTGGGTTTTTGTAGCTTGGATGGGTGAGGATAAGTGTTGTCTTGCCTTTTAAGGTGGATTCAAGTTGAAATGATGGAGGAATAAGCCTAAAACAAGATTTTCGCTCCTGACCCTTCCAAAGGGTCTAGAGCGAAAATCCTAAAACCCATCATTTTCTCCAAAATTTGTACCAAGCCATGCCTAGACCAAGGTGAGGGATGCCCTTGAGATTGTCCTTGAATTGATTGTTGTCTCAAAAAATTTATGATTTTGGGCTAGAAAGGGAAATTCGCTCCTGACCCTTCTAGAGGGTCCAGGGCAAAATTGTGCAAAACTTATCTTTTCCCTTAGTTTCATGCCAAATCTAGTGTGGATCATGATTAAAGAAGGCCTTAGGAATGACTCCAAATTGTCAATTATTATCAAACTTGAAGGAATTGAGCCAAAAAGTGATTTTCGCTCCTGACCCTTCCAAAGGGTCCAGAGCGAAAATCTTGAAACCACCTATTTTCCTTGCAAGTCTAGTCAAACGTTAGGTTTTCATGGCTTGGATGGGTGCAAGGAGACATGTTCTTGCCTTTTGAAGTTAATTGGTGTTGAAAATGATGGAAATTAGCCCAAACCAAGAAATTCGCTCCTGACCCTTCCAAAGGGTCTAGAGCGAAATTCTAGATAGGTCCTGTCCCTGGCTAGTTTCTTGAGCGAATTCTCCTTTTTGGGCCTTGTGAAGATCGAACCAATGTTGCCAAGTTGAGAAGTGGGTTCAATATGGGGGATTCCAGATGAAGTGAAGTGAAGAAAGTGAAATTTAGTGTGAATAGGCAAGCAAAAAGTGAATTTCGCTCTTGACCCTTCCAAAGGGTCCAGAGCGAAATTCATCAAAGTCACTATTTCCTCTTTATGTCAAGACAAGATTTTGATTCCTAAGGCATGAAAAGACTAGAGAGAGGTTGTTTAAGCCTTGCAAGATGAGTTGAAGTGAAGGAAAACAAGCAAAGAGAGAAATTCACTCCTGACCCTTCCAAAGGGTCCAGGGCAAAATTCTCCAAATCAACCATTTTTCCCTTGAGTGAAGCTAAAATGTTGATACCTATGGCATGGTTGAGGTTGGGGTGAGATATTCTTGCCTTGTAGGGTGAATTGAAGTAAAGGAAGTGTAAAATAAAGCCTAAAGAAGGAATTTCGCTCCTGACCCTTCCAAAGGGTCCAGAGCGAAATTCTCATTATCACCTAATTTGCCCATGTGAGAAGCTAAAAGGATGGATCCCTAGACTTTTTTGGACTAAAACAAGCATATGCTCACCTTCCGGAGGATTTTGGAGTGAAAAAATGGGGTAATTGAGGCCTAATCAAGAAAATCGCTCCTGACCCTTCCAAAGGGTTCAAGGCGAAATCCTTTGAAACTGCTATTTTTCACCTTGTTGGGGCCAAGCGAGGAGCTCATTGTGAGGTAACGTTGAAAGGAGGTCTAAATGAGCCAGGAATGCAAAATTCGCTCCTGAGCCCTCCAGAGGGTCCAAGGCGAAATTCTTATTCCCTGGAAAGAGTCTTGAACTAACTTCATTTTATTATCTTTTGTTGATGATTTAAGGTGTGAAATATTATGTTGAAATGAATTTATTATGCGTCCTTAATCATCTTTTGATTTGTTTTGCAGATGAAAGAAGATCAAGCCAAGATAAGGACGACCTTCTCCAGTTCAGCATCATCAAGGACGACCTCCTCCAGTCCGGCATCAACAAGGATGACCTTCTCCAGCCCAGCATCATCAAGGACGGCCTTCTCCGGTCCAGCATCATCAGGGATGACCTCTTCCAGTTCAGCATTCGAAGGAAAGGTACACCATCCATCCTGCATGTCGAAGACAAAGGAAGTTAAAGCAAGGGTTCGTTGAAGAAGCAGACAGTTTCAGAAGAGTTAATTAAAGCTAGCTTCTCAACAACATCAAATTGAATATCTACCAAGTTACAAGTGTCAGACAAGGTGGCATCCCAGTCATCACTCCTCCAGTCGGGTTGGTCCACTTCAGCATGTTCAGATTCAATGTACCTGACTCGTGGGAGATGGCACAAACTTCGATGTACCTACCCCGGTTCTCCATTGGTCGAATATTCTAGAGAAGACATGTGTCCAAATAATGCAATTATTTCATTGGCTAGAATTGAGTTTGTTGTAACAAACCTTAATTAGGGTTTCATTGTAAATCTTGGCCATTGATCTCAAATTGATCTAAGCCATTGAATTGTATTGTGGGCACTATATAAGCCCTGGCTCCTCATTTGTAAAGGCTAATAGTTAGTCAATGGTTAGCTAATAGAGAATAGTTAGTTAGGAGTTAGAAGGTGAATAGTTAGAAATAGTGAATAAGTCAGTTAATAGTATAGCAATTAGAGTAGAATAGAAAGATAAGGCAAGGATTGTTGCCAAGATGTTGTTGTAAAAGACTTGTAAACTTCATTGAAGAAATGGTGAAATCTATGGGTCGATTCAACAATTTGCATGGTCTTTATACTTCTCAGATTTGATTTCATGGTATTAGATGAGTGGAAGAAATGTGTTTGATTGATGGTGAAATTTGTATATCTATACTACTAGCAGTTTGTTGATTGCAGACTTGCCTTGTGTAGTCAACTGGAATCATTCAGCGTAAGCCTAACTTCAATTGTCGCTTCTTCACTGATATGCATCAACCTGATGGTGTCTATGCCTGTAGCGATGATCTGAACATCATAAAGCTTTCCTCTGAAGATCGCACTAACCTTGTGGAGATGGTCCTAGGATGTCAAAACAAGACTTAGTTAGAATTTCATCAAAGATCATTCATTGCTCCTACATTCTTAGTTTCAAAATTAGATCATTTCCTCGCCCTCATCCTTTTTTCCTTTTTTCAAAAAATCTAGGCTAGTGAAATCCTGTGTTCCAGCAATATTCAAAGCAAATCAGACGTTTAGGTCATCAAGTGTAAGTCCCCTTGTGATTCCAGCAAAATCACATCATACCACAGAGAGCTTATCCACGAGTAGAGATCCTACAAAGCAGAACCTTGGAGTTGCCTCGACAGATCCTTCGGTGATATCTTCAGCAGTCGGGAACTTTGTTCAAGAGAGGATAAGGTACCTTTTAGGTATTTTATTCTGTGTTCGCATGTGCATGAAAAACACATCAACAGGACCCCACCTAGTCCTTCATCTACCTTCTTACATTCTAGATCTTAGAATAGATTCTCTAAACCCTATGCTTTCGATATTTCTTTATCTCCTAGTGAGTAGATAGGACTTGAGTTCCAACAGATTAAATGTTCAGGCAATCAAATGTAAGTCCCCTTGTGATTCCAGCATAATCACATTAAACCACAAGATCTTATCCACATGTAGAGACCCTACATACAAGAACGTTGGTGTCTTCTCGAATGATCCTTAAGCAAATCTTCAGCATCCGAGAGATTTTGTTCAAGAGAGGATAAGATACCTTGGTATTTTATTCTGTGTTCACATGCGCATGAAAAACATATCAACACTACCATAATGGATATCAGATCATGGCATATCCATGGATATTAAGACTCATAATATCCACCATGATGATCTCTTGCAAAGTTATAATGGACTATTTATTGACATCAAGTCTCATGATATCTACCATAATGTCTAAGAGATATTAACTATCATGATATGTCCATAGATATCAAGTCACATGATATCGATCATGATAGTAAAATTGATCATTGTAAAGTCGTCACCTCACAATATCAATTAGATACAAGTGTTCATTATTGAAAAGTCGTCACCTTTCAACAATGTCCACAGGGGCCCATGAAGTCACACACATGACAATAAAGAGTTTACACATTAAACATCTTTAAATATTAGTACAAATAAAATAATTAGAGACTCAATCTCAAATTGAATTTACATTTTCAACCATACCAAGTTTATCCTGAAAGTGTTCAACTTTTATCTTGGAGAGTGGCTTGGTGAGGATGTCTGCTGTTTGATCACTTGTACTAATATACTCCAACTGGATCACATTCCTTTCTACCATGTTTCTAACATAGTGATAAGGAATCTCAATGTGTTTTGATCTATCATGAAACACTGGATTCACTGAGAGCTTGATGCAACTCTGGTTGTCACAATGGATGAGAGTAGGATTCAAGGGCTGACCAAATAGTCCTACAAGCAGTTTCCTAATCCACACTGCTTCTCTTGCTCCCATGGAGGTTGCAATGTACTCAACTTCTGTAGAGCTCTGTGCAATTGAGGATTGTTTTCTACTGATCCATGAGATCATTGCTGATCCTAAACTGAAGCAACATCTTGATGTGCTTTTGCGGTCAACCACCCTTCCAGCCCAATTTGAGTCAATGTATCCATGTAGATCTAGGTCTACATGTTTGTATCTAAGACCATATCCAATTGAGCCTCAAAAGTATCTCAGAATGTGTTTTGCTGTAACAAGATGTATCTCCTTTGGTTCACACATAAATTGGCTAAGTGCATTCACTACATAACAAATATCAGGTCTAGTGTTGACCAAATACATCAAGGATCCAATTATCTGTCTGTAGAGAGTGGGATCTGCAAATTCTGAGTCTATTGCTGCTTCCTTCAATTTGTGCAGATTTGTTTCCATAGGTGTAGACATGGGTCTGCACTCCATCATTCCAAACCTCTTCAAAATGTCAATAGTATACTTTCCCTGATTCAGAGTGATGCCATTTGTTTGCTGCCAAACTTCTAATCCAAGGAAGTAATGTAGGATACCCAAATCCTTCATATCAAATTGTGAAGCAAAGTCCTTTTTACATTGGGTGATTAGGTGATATTCTCATGTGATTAACAGGTCATCAACATATAAAATAAGAATTAACATATCACCATCAATTACCTTAAAGTAGAAGTTTGGATCTGCATCATTCTTGGAAAAACCTAACCCCAAGAGGTAGTGATCAATTCTTTCATACCAGGCTCTAGGGGCCTATTTGAGTCCATACAAAGCTTTCTTCAATCTGCAGACATGTGATTCAACCTTATGTATAACAAATCCTTCAGGTTGTTCTAGATAGACTTCCTCCTCAATTGTGCCATTCAGGAATGCAGTTTTCACATCCATCTGATTGATCTTCCATCCCTTTGATGCCGCAATAGCAATTACGGCTCTAACTGAAGTGTAATGGGCAATGGGGGCAAAGGTCTCTTCATAATCAATTCCCTCTTTCTAAGAGAAACCCCTGGCAACAAACTGGGCTTTGTGTTTTTCAATGCTACCATCTGCAACATGTTTGATCTTGAAGAGCCATTTTGATGATACCGTAGATTTTTATTTAGGTCTTGGTACGATGTCCTAGACATCATTTTTTATAATGGACTGATACTCTTCTGACATAGCATCTTTCCACACTTGATGATTGAGAGCCTCTTTAACACAGGATGGTTCTGAATTTATGATCTCACTCATCAAGGCAACATAACTAGAGAATCTATGAGGTCTCTTTCTTTCCCTGAAGGTTCCCTTTGGTGCTATATAATTCTTGGCTTCTTGAATCATCTTCCTAGTTCAAAGAGGTCTCTTTCGGTTTTCATTATTGGGTTCATTTAAGGGAGCAATTTGATCTTCATTATCAATTTCTTCAGGAGTCTCCCTCTAAATCTTAGGAGCACAATTCTCTTCCATATTGTTAGGAGGATCTTGATCAGATCTCTTGAAAGCAATGTCTTCCTAAAAAATGACATCTCTGCTAAGTTCAATTAATCTTTGACCAGGTATGTATATCCGATAGGCTTTAGATGTTTCACTATAGCCTACAAACACTCCTTTTCTGCCCGAGGGTTCAAACTTAGACCTCTTTTCTTTAGGTATATGTAAGTACATAGGACAACCAAAGATTCTTAGATGACTTATATCAGGTTTGATGCCACTGAATGCTTCTTCAGGTGTTTTGTTGTCTATAAGTGAATGAGGACATCTATTTTGGATGTAGACAACTGTTCTAGAGGCTTTGACCCAAAATGAAGTTTCTATATTTTGATCATACATCATACCTCTAGCAACTTCTACTATAGTCCTATTCTTTCTTTCCCCCACCCCATTTTGTTGGGGATTATAAGGTATAGTAAACTCCCTCCTAATTCCAGCATTTACACAGAACTCCTTAAAAATGTCTGAAGTATATTCCCCCCCATTGTCTGTTCCTAATGTTTTGATTTTCTTCCCTGATATGTTTTCTACAGGAGCTTTGAATTCCTTGAACCTCATAAGGATTTCTTCAGACTCTTTACATTTAAGAAAATATATCCAAGTTTTCCTAGAGAAGTCATCTATAAATATTGCATAGTACAAGAATCCTCCTATGGAGGTTACAGATATGGGTCCACATAATTTAGAATGAATTAGTTCTAATACATTTTAAGATTTGCTATTACTAGTGTGGAAAGTTCCTTTTGTATTCTTTCCTAAGGCACAACCCTTGCATGTTCCTTCATGATTTTGGTTTAGCTTAGGCAAACCAATCACCATTTTCTCTATGGAGAGTAGAGCATGAAAAATGGAGATGCCCTAATCTTTCGTGTCAAATCTCGTTTGAATTTGAAGTTCATGGATTAGGGCTTGAGTGGGAGTAGTGCATAGTTTGTAAAGGCATTCGTGTCCGACTCCTATAGTATGAGCCTTCTTGATTATGAAGTTCTTTGGCCATGCTAGAACTTTGCCTTCCATAAAGGTTATCCTTTACCCTTTGTCTTCAAGTGTAGAAATGGATACTGTATTTCTCTTTATCCCTGGCACAAATAATACTCCTGTGAGCTGAAGAGATATGCTTGATTTCAGATTTATGTTACAGGTTCCAATCCCTTTGACTGGGTAGTTAGAATCGTCCCCAATGGTTACTTCCTCATCAGAATTCTCTACCATAGTGTCTAGGTGTTCTCTGAATCCGGTGATGTGACACGAGGCTCCACTATCAATCACCTAGGTGTTGAGGCTAGTTGAGACTTGGCTTGTGTCATGTCCCCTTTCTAGAGTGGACATCAGAGACGGAGGAGTTGGCCTATCATTGGAGTCTTGTAGGTTAGCAGAGGTTGATTGGGACTCATTCAGTGCATAGAGTGATTGGATTTTGGCTTTACAGGCAATTTGGAGCCAGGTTGGAGCAGTTCCTAGATTTTAGGGGGTATCCCTAAATTTTAGGAGGTCGTGACAGTTGCTAGCCATGAGGTTATTCATGACCTTTTTGATGGTTTTAGTTTCAGGAGATTTGGGTGTGTTTCCTAGTTTCTAGGAGCATCCCTAGATTTTAGGGATGAGAGTGCCAGTTGATCCATGATTTCCGACTTCAGTCACAGACAGGTGGCAGGTTTTGTTTCAGGCTTTTGGAGTCATTTGAGCCTTCTACAGCTATTTGGGATATATTTTTAATATATTTAAATATTTCCTAAGTTAGCGTTTAATTATTTAAATAAGGCTATGTTTATAGCCATTTTGGAGTAATAAGGGGTTTTTGGCCTCATTTGGATGCGTATCCCTTGGTGCAATAGCTCGTTGGAAAGGTCTTGGACTTTTCTAAATATTTCTCTTTTGACTCAGATCCTTTTGGTGAACGAATTTCTTTATATTTGAAAAAAGGTCATTTTCTATGCACTTGGCAACTTAAAATGAGAAATATAACATTTTAACCCTAAATGCCCCATTGAGTCACTTTTAGGGTTCGAGCTAAGTGGGAAGGTGTTATAAGGAAGTTGAGACCTAATTCTTATTATCTTTTATACATTTTACATCTTGGATTTGAGATTTGGCTCTCGAAGAGCTTTTCAGCATCTGGGACGCCAACCCCAATGCCTTGCCTGTTTGGGACGTAGCCCCCAATACAGTGGTTTGGATTTGCTTGCAGCTATTAGCATCTTAGAGATTGTACGACATTCTTTCTGGAGGTTCAGCGATTTTGACAAAGTTCAGCATGGGGTTTGGGGTTTCTAACCAGTTGGGTGTACTTGGCAGCCGTACGGCTGTACTTGGCAGCCACTTTCCTTCCCACGTGCAGCACTTGGAGGGCTGGAATCTTGCCGCAGCTTCATTCCTAGTTATGTTACTCTTTTAGCATTCAGGTTAGGATTATTCCTGATTGTAATCTTCCTGAATTATTGGAAATCTTCATCTGGTCAAATATTTGATTTTATATCCAGAAATCTGCCCTGAATCGAATTTGTTTTGGCTGTATATGAACTTCATTTTCAGTACTTTGTTCATGTACCTGTACTTCATTATTTACTTGTTGAAAAATTATCAAAATACAAAAAGAATCCAACCCTTCTGCAACTTTTGTCTATTTCTGAAAGAAAATATTAATAAGCAGGAAAAATCAATTTAAAATAATAAAAATTACAGCAGATTAGTAAAAGAGATCCATCAGGGATCTTTCAGCTTGATAAGGCTAAATAGAAGACAAACTTCTCAGGTTCATTCTCCATGCTAGCTTTTTCAATTTCAACAATGGAGGCTTGTTGTTTTGGCCTATCCGGACACTTCAGGGCATAATGTCCATACTTATCACATCTGAAACACTGCACTTGGGATATGTCCATCCTCCTTTTCGAAGAGCCTTTTCTATTGGTGCCCTTGTCCTTCTTCCTCTTGAAGTTCCTCTTTTTCCCTTTCTTGTGAGAGTGAGTTCAACACATGAATATCTTCATTGGTGATATTTTGGTCAATCCCTTTGGTGATCAATTTGGATTCTTCTTGAATGCAATCCTCTTCAACCGATCAAACTTGGGGAGCTTTAAACGTGCACTTATTCCTTGAATAAATGATTCCCATGAAGTTGGGAGTCCATTTAGAGCCATCAACGTTAATTCCTTGTCGTCAATTAGATGACCGATTGTAGAAAGTTGGTCCCTTAATTCAGTGATCCTCATAAAATATAATGTGATAGTTTCTCCCTTATTCATCTTCACATGATGGAGTTGTCTTTTCAATGTGAGAGCTCTGCTAGTATTGTTTATTTCATACATGTCTTCAAGTGATTTGAACATGTGGTATGCTATGTCATACTTTGAAATAACTGGAACTATATGTTCTCTAACTGCACCCACGATCATTTTCATGGCTTTTCCATTGTTCTTGTTCCATTGAATTTTCTCAACATCATCGTTTGGTTCAGGTATGTTTCCCTTTATAAATGAATCTAGTTCATTTTCTTTTAAGGTAAGCATGATCCTAAACTTCCATGATACAAAGTTAGACGCTCCTTCAAGACGATCTTCGAATCTAACTCCGCTTGCCATTATAAAGAAAGGAATGTGATTTTTCTTAAGAGCAAAATGATAGTCTAGATAATCTACTATCTCAAATCTAATCAGATCTTCCTTGACCTTGTTCTGATACCATGTTTATGTAGATCAGATTTCTTAGTAGATAGAATTAGAGGTATCTTTTACTTTTTATGTTTCACAAATGATGCTCTTACTAACCTATGAATCTTGCAGGTTGCTGCAAGTGTAAGGAGGAAATAATAAATGCACACAGTAATTTTATTCGCCAAGTATGATTCTATTGTTGAGTGTGAAGAATGGACCGATCTTCAAAGGCATGTACTTATCGATTGCTGTAACACCTTTCACCAATCTATTCGTGGATTATATAAATGGGTGAGAAGACACATCCATGGATAGACATGTCTCCACACGTGTGGAGACATGTCTCTCCACCGATATGTCTATTCATTAATTATTACAAACATCATTCTGATTCATAATCGGTAGTTTATAATCCATTAACACAACCAATTCATTTACAAAACCGATTCATTATCGATAGTTAACAATTCATTTAACATAACCGATTCACAATCGGTATGTTAAAATGAAGAATCATTAATCGATATACATTATCGATTATGGTAAATCGATACACATTATCGATTATGGTAAATCAATGAAAGTAGTCGATACACACTATCGACAGGGTTTAGATAATGCACGATATTCAATGCAGATTGGTGAACACAGATTTATACGTGGAAGATGATGATCGATGTATGATCAGCCATTTAATCATTCAGTCGAATTTAGTTTATTCATGACATGGTTATTAATGTATGTATATTAATAAATATAATAATAATAAACTCAATTATTATTATTATTATTATGTATATTGGTATACATATATAAATCATTCCAATGATGTAAGTCTCATTCATGATCATACTTATCTGACTAAAGCTATCATCTTTAACATTCTCAAATGAAGAATCCAATCTGAAACCCTCAAGCTCCAAAACCCAGAGAGGAATCAGATATCAAGTAATCAACAATAACGAATTTGATTTCTCAAAAGGGGTGGCTTTATGCAAAATCCACGATTTGCCATTTAGGGTTGCTTTTAGGGTTGTAAAAAATTAACAAAATGGGCGCCCAACTATAGAGAAAATTAAAAAGTCACTTAAATAAATTTAAGTGAAATATTTTATTAAAAAGTCAATGTGACTTTATAATAAACGTCATTAATTAAATATAACCTCTAATCCACTGAAAAATTAATATCTCTCTCAATGTGACTCCAAAAGATGAACTGTCAGAAGCTGGAGATAAAGCTCACAAAACCCATGTGACCAAGGGCCTGTCTAAAAATAGCCAACTTCCCATCTAAAAATAGCCAAAATGCTATAAATAGCAAATCCCTCAATCGGAGTCAGAAACTGCTCAAACGAAGCCTGAACTGAACCCAACATTGAACTGAAGAACATCATCCTCCATCCACTGTCTCCATGACCCTCTATCCATACCCTGTTAGCCTATGAGGGTCCAATAAATAAGCTAACTCATCAACTCTAAAGTCCTCACTAAGATTGGGACATCACATGTAAGTAGTGTTTTGTAAAAAGGGTTTTGGGTCCCTTCAAATTTTGTTTTACTTTGAATAAAAAATATTCTCATTCAATACCAACTATCAACCTGCTTGTCACCCTCAATGTCATGATCATTTTTGTTATCATCATTATCTTCCTCTAATTGTGACATTATGCTCCCATGACAATAACCTCCTCATTTCAAGACTACCAATTTGTTTCTGTGGTGTTCTGGCCAACCAAGCCCCTCATCTACAAAATGCCATTGTGCATGTTCATGTTCATATACACTGTTCCATCTAGCTGAGAGTCCAAGTTGAGGTCATCAAGGCTATCAGCACTATCCCTAAAATCCATCTGCTAAGGCAGAAGTTGCCAGCGCATTTCCATGAAACTGCTGATTCCCACAGGCCTAGGTGTTCAACTTGCAGAAAAATAAAATAAAATTTCCAGATTTGGACAGAAAAATAAGCAATTAGACTGATGTAATAGAAATTTCACAATTGTTTTGCAAAATATTGAGCTATTGGATTTATTTTATAGATTTAATCTGAAAATTTTCTTATATTGTACATAATCACTACTAATCCATACTAATCATTGTCCATCCACAACTCATCATTTCACTGCCCACCTATACCATGTACTGTTCATCTATATATGTACTGTCCGCTCACACATGTTAATGTTCCTCCAAACATGTTAGTCTATTTGGACAGCAATGTCTGCTTATTCCTTGGACAATGATTTGTGGTAACTCTCAGCTTCTTAAGGAAATTCTTCGCCTTCCAAATGGATTGGATCAGTGTACCCTCCTCTCCTAGGGCATGCTCACTCAAATACAGTCTTCTCTCTCCAAAGGCTTCCTCACTCTGAATTAGTATACCCTTCATAGTATGTACTTTTCCTAGTGCGTCCTTGCTTTGAAACTAAATGTTGAAAGAATGAATACACAGAATTTGAGAGTTGGATGGCCAATGTCACACACTTCAATTAGTCTGGCTTGTATCTAATATTGAATGAAGAAGTTACATGGTAGTTGTAACTTACATTGTAAGTTACCTTTTAGTCATAACTAAACAATGTTTTGTCAGTTACATAAATAGTCTAATATTAAATTATATCTAATAAAACAAAGTCTCAAACTTTAGCCATTCAGGTATTTATTGTACAATATTTTCCATGTATCTATGTTGTTGAGATGTCTAAACTTTTGTATTCTTTTCTTAATATAAGATGCATTTTTTTCCAAAGAAAAGAATTAGGCAATGACTATGTTGTATTTTTATGACCTCATGCAACACAAAATAAAATACTAAGTATTATATCCTCTCTTGAACAAAGACCTCTCAAATGCTAAGCTATGTGATCAAATGAGCTGACTCCATGGTTCCTATAATTAGGTCTTGACTGTACAGTGTATATGTGGATAGACTCAGTGTGTTGATTGATTTTGCTCAAATTGCAAGGGGACTTACGTTTTGCTTGAAATCTAGTTAGAACTCCTTCAATGTGACTGGAACTTGATCATCTAATATTGCAATCTTGTGATGCTTTCTCCTAAACTTACTTGAATTGAAAATAGGATAAAAAGAGAAAGGGTTTAGAGAATCTATGTTAACTCCCAATGACAATAATGAACGATGATTTGATAGACAAATCCTTCATGAAACTACTTTCTACTTAACCAGAGATAGCTCACAACGCCATAGAAAGAGTGCGATTTCCTAAGGTAGTGAAAGATCTTCATATTGTAAGTAATTTCTCCTTGTTGGAATCATTTTAAGCACCAAGTCACCACCTCTATGTCTTTTGCCCAATATGGTGGTCATACTAAAATCATGGATTCCTTGGGGTGAAGAAAATTAAGCACTTGAGGACTAGTCACACTCTACTCTCCAAGTCTTGGATTTTCACATTTGATCATGAAGTCATGGAAAAACTTGCTTATCAGCTTTCATACATCTTGATAGTGCAACATTCATTCGACCTAGCTCTTAAAGATTTCCAAGTTGTGGATTCCTTGAGGTCAAAGAATTTGAGCATTTAAGTTGGGGATTCCTTAGGGTCAAGGAATTTGAGAAGTCAAGGTGGGGATTCCTTGACGTCAAGGAATTTAACTTTCATCAACACTCGTAAATTTTTTGATATCCATTTTTCATCCAAGTCTTGATCGATTCCTCTCTTCCTCATCCAATCCTTGAAGCGCTTCCATTTGCTTGAGAGTTGTTCATCATTCATTAAACCTATCTCATGACTTAACCTATGGGTTGCATTGTGAATCCTTTCTCAATGAAGCTCTTGACTCCTATCCAATATGTAAGCATTTTTGACAAAAAGAAGCTGAAGGTTGTTTGCTCATCTTCTCACAAGAAAAAGGTTAATGACTAAAGAAACTACTGCCAAGAGAAGCACACTAAGCAAAAGAACTAACCTACGAGCAAAAAGGTGGGGATCCCCATTTGCAATGGGGCGATGTGTGAAAACGTCACAACAAACTAAAGAAATGTCTCCTTAAAGAAGAAATCCAATTTTCTAATCAAGAAGAATATGAAAACCAAGTCTGTGTATATATAGTGTCACCTCTTTGCCTTGCCAATCAGCTTTTCTTCCTTGTAAAATGCCATACACCATTTTTAAATGCACGTCATTGCCTAGTTAATTACAGATAGATCCTACATCCATGACAAGGCAGGTATCTATCACAAAATCTACTACAACATACATCATGCATCCATCCAAAGCTTGAGATTTTAGTCTACAAACTCAGCTAGAATGTTCCCATAGAACACATAATGTTGCTCATGAAAGGTTTGCAAGAGAATTCAACAAAGACAGTTGTGCACTAATTTCATTTATAACTAATAAGGAAGGTCTTAGATTACTCTTTAGATTCATTTGTGATGCACTTTCTTGCAAGGTGTTATATAGCTATGTTAATGTGTCCAAGTAACATCTTTTGTGGGAATAGAATAACTTGTTTCTTGATTAATTGATTTGGGAGGCCAAGGGACAAAGTTGCCAAATGTTTTTCACTAACCATCCTGGTCTACACTATTTCAGCAGCACTCAGCTTGGGAATGCACCAAGAAAAAAACTTGAGAAGTTGTACCTGATGTAGTAGCAATCTTGCTGCCCTTTGATGTTTTGTGAACAGTATCATAATTGTATTCTTTCTTTCACAATTTAAAGGGTTGTTATGTCCCCACTTTTAGGTTCTCTTGTAGTGCAGCAGGTGTTGACTTTTTGGGTTCGTGTTAACAAGATAAGAGAAGGAGTATTTCGATGTTGCCAATGTGTTCAAATGTATTAATGGAGATGATTGACATTTTCTGGAGTGATTTCGCACAACTTGTCCAAGAATTACTTTTCGATTTCGCCAATGTGTTCAAATGGATTAATGGAGATGAACGACACCTCTTGGAGTGATTTCGGACAACTTGTTCGGGCATTACTATTTTTAGTAAGTCTCAGTTCAAACACTAATTGGTCAGTTGGGAGTTTAGGCTGAATTACTATTTATAGCAGTTACTATTTATAGTAAACTCTATTTTTGGCAGTTGGTCATAGCTTCGATCTCCTCTCAGCTGCAGCATGCAGTGTCTTCAATTTCAAGGTTTGGATAGTTTTGGCTATTTTTAGCATGTTACTATTTATAGTAAATGTTATTTTGGGTTAACTGGTCTCAATCTCAGCCTTTCCTCAATTTCAGAGTGCAAGGTTTTCACTTTCGGGACTTGGTGAATTTCTTAAGGCTGGGAAATATTATACTGTTTTTTCAGTTAAATATTTTAATAAAGCGATTTATCACTTAAGTGAAATAAAGTGAATGTCAAAGTTAAGGATAGAAAGTAATATTTTAATATCATTTTATGTGGCCTTTTAAAGTGAAAAGAAATTAAAAGATCTAAATGATATTTTAAAGAGCAAAAAAATCCACATTTCCAAACAAGTAGCCAAAAAAAGATATTTTTGAAAAATAGCAGAAAAAACAAAAAAAAAGTGTTTTATCGAAAAATAGCCAAAAATAAAAATTGTTTTATCGAAAAATAGCCAAAAACAAAAAGTGTTTTATTAAAAAATAGCCAAAAACAATTTTTTTTTTTTTAAAAAAGCAATGAAAAAGGAAAAAGTGTTTTTTTTGAAAATACAACTAAAAAAAAAAAAATGTTCTTTCTTATAATAGCTCTCAAAAGTTATTAAAGGAGGTCTCATTTGAAAATATGTTGAAGATGATTATTTCTGATATTTCTTTTTATGGGAAGTAGTGTTCCACAGAGACGCGTCCCCCCAAAAAACCATGCATCCTCCATAGGGAGACATTTTTGAGACTTAGGGACTTGGGGGAAACATCCCCACACAGCACCACCACTTCCGGCACCTCTTCCACCTCTACCAGGGATGCCACCAGATTGCTTGCTAAATGCTATTACATATTGATTAAAATGTTTAACTTCGTGAAAACTAGTTGGCATTTCATGGGGCATTCAAAGAGATGTTATACTGCAGATTTTGCCTTGAAGATTTCAATTCAACTCTATTTTTATATCAACACCGCACACCCCCACCCCACTGCACTGCTGCCGTCCCCCCACCATCCCCAAATTTAAGCCCTTGGTCCCGTGGTCCTCAAAACCCGTCCCCGCATCCCCCCGTTAGGAAACTGTGTAACATTGATGGCAAGAAAACCCTGCATGTGGTTCCCGTTCAACTCAGCCTTCCGGAGGACGAAATCCCTTCTGAAGAAGATTGGCTACAGTAATGGAAGATCTACTCTGGTTGATTGTTGGAAATATCATACTGTATTTCACAATGCATTCAAAATTTCAAAGGTTTGTAGTTTTTTGTGTGTGGTTTCTTTCACAAATAGGTTGCAGGAGAGTTTGGCTTGGATTTGTTTAGGGGATTTAGAGGCACATACTCCACCATATTCCAAGTGCAGGTTTAATCGATTTCTTGGTGTGGGATTTAATTCCGTATTCTTGGTATGGGTGTATTTCTCCATTCTTGGTGCTGGTTTATACTTAATATTTGGTGTGGGATTATTACATCTTTCACGTGGATTTATTCTTAATCCTTGGCCTGGTTATCATTTAGTTGAATTCCTGATTGTGGGTTTGTTGCTGGGTGAAAATTTGTCTTACCAGTAGCTGCAATTCAGACTTTTCATCATTATTGGCTGCTCAGCTTAATCTGCATGTCTCTACTATAAATAGTTTGAAAGGTGGTATGCTGGGCTTTCAATGGAAGTGCTCATTTACAGTTTGCAACATTTTCTAAGACTGATTTAAAGGTCAGAGAATTACCTTTCCTGCTCATTGTGTTCTGCTGTAGTTTATAGCAGATTGTTGAAATTTCAGTTTGTAATGAAATTGTATTTGAAAACATTTTGCCAATATATGAACGAATGAAAGTTTATATCCATAACATTACAGAGCAGATTCAGAAGTTTATCAACCGTACTTGTATTGCAAGTCTTTGCCATAAGGTTAAGAAAAGGAGAGCTCTTTATTCCATTTATGTATGCCAATTGTTTGTTAAAATGTCATGGTAAAGAAAGTATTCAGTTAGGGTGCCAATTGTTTGACAAAATACTTTCATAGCTGAGTGGGTGAATGAAGTTCAAATTTTTAAGTGCAAATAGGGTGGGACATTACAAGGATATTTTCTCTAACCTAATTTATAGAAGTAAATGAGAGAAAGTCTTAACTATTACCCAAACTGTCTGATGACTCTGGGTGCGAAACCCAGGTGACTGTGGCAAAATCATTGTGTTGATTCAGACTTGGAAGATCTCTTTCGAGTTCGGGCTCAGACTTGGACTAGGGAAATAGGGTTGGAAATGAAAAACTATCTCTGTCAATGGTCGCTAGAACAGTTGGTAGTTCTCTCAGCCTTTGCAATTAGATCGGGGTTTAAATCTTGCTAGTGACATACATGCCACTGCCCATTCTTCAATGTAAGTGGATTCTGGTGCAGGTTAAAACCAGGAACTAAATACCAATTATCAAAAAAACAACAATCTAACTAATTACCAACTATAAGATCAAAAACCAAAAACTGATCAGGGAGTCTCAACACTACGTGCAAAAAGGTCCACGCACATCGGGGTATGCTTCTTGATGCTTCCGAGGGAAAGATTATATTGGAATCGCTAGTCTATGTAAATTTGTCAATTGTCAGTCAAAACAGAAAAACTAATCTGGCATGCTGAATGACAAGTTCGGTTTTGACCAAAAGAAACCAATAAAATGCTCGGGCATGCTGAATGAAACGTTGGGTTGGACCAAAAGAATCTACATAGTTTCAACATCTCCATAATTTCAATAAGATAAAAGAAGAAATTAATTACAATTTCACTTCTCAAAGCTAATACGGTCCGTGCCAAAAATAGTATACCTGCTGAAGTACCTATGAAAGCACTGCAGTTGGAGTCCATCATAGTGAGCACAAGTCGGGTTCCGTTGAGCAGAGTCTCGTCATTATTGATATCCTCCAATGCCAACTCAATGGCCTTCTTAGCTACTCTCCCAATAGTGGTATTGTAGGCTACAAGAGCACCCACATTTACAGTTGCAGGTCTCGTTCCATTTTGTGCTAAGCAGAGGAATATACAGTCAGAAAAAATCACTATGGAGACAAAACCCAGTACCAGCACCAGTACCCTATTAATGACCATTCTGACAAACAGTAATTAAAAAACGCAACCCAGATCTGATTTATGCATCCAGCTTAAGATGGTATCAGTGAATTAGCATAACAAATAAGCTGATTGATGTGGCATTCAAATTTTGGGTATATTTGTAGAAATCTGAGAAGCAAAAACCGTTAGACCTATATTTCTTGACCATGCTTCCTTCACCTTGTCGTGAGTGGCCAAAATGGAAGGTGCATAATGCACTGGAGGATGAGGAGGCAAATTAGGAGGTCCATACAAAATTTAGCTTTGAAATATGTAAATGTAGGGACACTATCTGGGGTATACGTTGAAAACGAACTTGAATTCTGTTTTTTCAGAAACTAGTTTACGAGATAGGAACGTTCTACGGGTTTTCTCTTCGTTTAACATCAACTGGTACCAATTTTTGAGTCGCAAGAACGCTCATCATTTTATTAATATTCAAATAGTAGATACAGTTTGCAATTTTTGGATTAAATTGTGTGAGAACAATTTTATCATTCTCATTGATATAGTTTTTGCAGGTTTTTTTTAGATTAAATTGTGTGAACATCATCAAAATGATAAACAAGACAAGAAAAGCAGTTTTTAGATTAAACTGTGTGAACAATTTTTACTTTCAATGGATCATACTACATGATCCTTCATCAAAATGATAAACAAGAAAGGAAAACGATTAGTAGTTTTAAGATTAAATTGTGTACAAGATTCATCATTAAAATAACAAATAATAAAGGAGAATGATAGAATTGTTCAGAGTTTAATCCAAAAACTGCAAATCGTATCGTTATAAATTATGAAAATCTCATCTTTAATTAGTAAATAGTAAAGTTATTTTTATTTAAAAAAAATATTTATTAAAAATATTAAATTTTAAAAAAAGCAGCATTATTTTTTAATGATCATTTTATCTAAGGACGTTTAAAATGTCTTCTATAAGGTGATGGATCACTTTCCAAAATCATTAATATATTTTATGCATTTGAATATGATAATACCTGTAAAGGATTAGAAAAATTTATTTTAGTACAATCTTTTTTTCAAATTATTTAAAAATGTGTCTATAATGGAGTCTAATATTTTTGACAATTTGAATGAAATTAAATTCAGAGTTATTCAAAATGTGACAAAGTTTTAGTTTCTTTATAATATATATTCTAAGCCTAGACATTATGCATCCATTATCAAACATTCCTTGTGGTTTATTAAAAGTTAAAACTTTTGTGGCAACATAACTGTCCATATACCATTATCCTTATGCAAATAAGGGATACAACAATGGGAGTGATCTTTCTACTATCATGATGGCTAATTGATTGATAATGTTTATGCTTGCTCACCTTCATCTCTCCTCTTTTGTGACTATAAATTAAAAAAAAAAAAAAAACCCTTTCTTACAATTTCAAAAAAATTGTCTTTCTCTTCAAGTTAGATACACTTAAAAATGTGTCTCGAAATTGCTTATTTGATTAAAAAAATATGATATGACATCATATAAGCTGAAGATCTTGTAGCATCCTAATAACTAAGCTCAATAGTCATCCTTGCATTCAAATTCTTGGTATTTTTCTACCCTTTGCACTTTTCATTTCCCATGAGCAAATTAACTTCTACTCCAATAAACCTTGGGAACATGTCTATATTATGGTTGCTTTATTCATATAGCTTATATAGTTTATAGATGTTCAAATTAGAATAAGGGTCTTACACAAATGATCATTGGACACTTTCTTTAAAAGAACTCCCATACCTATTTATATATTATCTCAAAATTTCTTCAAGGTTGAAAAATCCCCTTTGTGCCAACTAGTTGCCTTGTAGCTAGTGTGTCACTCTGAGAATTATAGGGCCTTAAGATACATAGATCTTAATCCTCAAATTATTTGTTTTAAAGGAATCCACATCCTAGTCCACTTGATGATTTAATTGATAGTTTAGAAAGTAATCATAATAAAATATTGGTTGTAGACTTAGCATGTATCAAAAGCTACTAAGAAAAGGCTAAAAGGAATGTATTGGTCCCTTTGGACTCCTCCACCAAGTTCAACCTTGTCTTAGAGAGCTTCAACTTCCTCTCCTACATCCACCATTTTTCCTCAAGCTAATCAAGGATCTAATTGTCTCATTCAATGGACCAAAATAATATTAGTCAACAAAGAGCTAAGCCCTTTATTGCTTTGGATTTTGGAAGTCCATTAAATATCACACAATTGGACGATATTCCCATTATGGATTCTAAAGAATTTCCCTGTATAATGGATATTTTGTCTGTACCCCCATGGATTGTATCCATGATGTAGTTACCCATCTATTCATATCATATAACTAAATAAATTGTGGCCCTAGAACTACTACTACTACATCTTTTAGATGTAAACCCTTAGATTTATTCAACTCTTTGTCTTTTGGGGTAATAAATGATTGGGATTCCCTAAGCACATTGATATATAATCAATTTAAAGAAAAAGGAGACTATATGTCCTCAATTGACAACAATTGTAATAAAACTAGTGGATTCCACATTAGACTTTGATAGGTCGCTTCTAGGAGTGAAATTTTAGGAACTATTGGCATGATGAGACATTTTGTTGCCCACTCTACTTGATCATGCCTAATCAGTTGCCTCGTGCTCGAGTGACACCACTCTAGGTCCTCCATCTAAAAGTACCACTTTCTTACCTTGATGCTTGAACCTTATTTCTAATTTTTGCAAGTTGAAAGAGAACTCTACAAGTGACAACATCTATGTCATGCCAAGAATAGCATTATTGTTCCCCATGTCCACCACATAGAATTCATTTAGCTCATAATCACCCAACTATGCTCAGAATGGTAATCTTAAGAGTATAAGAAAACATGTGTCCACTAGTTACCATCACTTTGAATCCATCATGTTCTTCCATTTGTAATCCCCTCTTAGTTACAAACCTTTCATCAATGAAATTATGTGTAGCTCACGTATCTATTAAAGCAACTACTCATTACCCTTGTATTACACCTCATACTTTGAAAGTGATTCCTTTTGGGCACTAGTAAGTTGTGCAACAGTCCTATCATCCTTAAGCTCGTTTTTAGATGTATTTTCCTCCTCACTACTCTTTAAATCAAATTGTTGATCTAATTTTTTTGATGCAAATTCCTCAGCAAAAAATTACTCCAACTACTTAGTTGTTTCCTTCATATTGCATTTTTGTGAGGGGTCCCATGGCTCCCTTTAATGGAAATATAATTTCCTCCTTTTGAGGTCATTTAGTTGCTCACTATCCAACCCATTTGAATCATTCTTGGGCTGATGTGTTTCCCTTTAGAATTCTTGCTTGTCCATGTCCTCTTTATTTTGGAATCTCTTAGACTAAAATTTTCTTCTAAAGGTAGAAGCCTCCATATCTATAGTCTTTTTTATGGCCTTGTGTAAGTTAGTTGGATTGAGAGCTTCCATCCATCCTCTCAAAGGATTTGTCAACCCCTCTACGAAAAGCACCATAAGTCTTCTCTTTGACATATTAGTGGCTAACATTGCAAGCCTTTGAAAATCTACAACACATGTGTCAACTAATCCCTATTGTTTCAATTATGCCAACTCTTTGAAATGCAACTCTGGATCCTTATCGAATCTTTCTATCAAGTTGTCTGTAAAATATGCATAAGAAGTAATCCTATCGTGCCCCATGGTGATCATCCCACGATACCACCACTCATGTGCAATGTCATCAAGATGTATAACCATGTATTTAATGGCCTCTTCCTCTAACATAGGATTAAGCTAAAAATAGGTATCTATCATTTGGACCCAAGATCTAGTTGTAGTCTTCCTTGAACCATCATAATAAGAGTTGATTTCCCCACCTTCTTCCATAAATCAAAGTTTTGTGTTCTATAACTAGTGCAGGGTCTATGTTTCATTCTGACATCAATGTAGTCACTTAATGATATAGCAACTTGGAACTCAATGCCTCCACTCTCCCAATTATATCTAAATTGATCCTACAAATTTGTTATTTGAGATTCATTATCAACTAGTGTTGGTACTCTAGGTGGAAAGGTAGGCATAAGAGGTCTCAAATAGATGGTTCTAGTTTTCTAATTTGGAACTCCACCATGTATTGAGTTCTCACCTTAGCCATTATTGCCTCCATTAGTGTTTGCACCAATATTTATACCCATTTGACGAGCCATCATTTTTGTTAATAACTCCAAACACTAATTTTGTTGTTGTGCCCTTTGTTTTATAGTGTGTTGCCCTCTAACCAATGCATCTAGCAAATTTAGAAACCTCTCTTCTCCTTGATCTTTAGTATTCCTGTCAACCATATTTTTTGTAGCTTGTACTTTTATTGCTCTGTGATCTTCTATTGCCCTCTATTCTTCTGCAACCAAATTTGTGTTTGACCTATTTCTATGTGTGTTATAATGGTATGTAAAAGGTAGTTGATCAAACCCTGACATATCGCTATTTTTTTCATTGTGTACTCTCCAAGATGGCAAGATATATTGCTCTAGTACCACTATGTATGGTATGCAGCCATGTTTGTGGTTTTTTTTTTGGTTTTGGAATGTGTTTTGATTGTTTTTGTAATATTCTCAAATGACAATTATAGTGTAGATAAATAGGAAATATTGCAACAACTTTCAAACTCATAAAATAGATAAAATTTAGAAATTACATAGTTGAAAATTCTAGATTTTATTTCTAATCTATAAATACAAGTTTATTCAAAAATAATAGCAGCCTAGTTCATAAATATGCAATACATATTTAATTCTAAATTACCCATAAAATGTAATGCTTGTCTAGCTTGAGCTACACCCAAAATACACCAAAATGGCACTTTAAAATGGATGTTCACATTCAATATTTGCTCCAAATGCTACACTAAAGATAGGAAGGAATGTGCAAGTCCAAATGCTCCCATATAGCAAGTTATCACTCTTCAAAACTCCTAGATGCCTAACAAAGATTGTACAACTAGGTCTAGGAGGTGTACAACTAGCTTAGGAGAGGTATGACCAACCAATGCAAGGAAAATCCAACTGAAAACTCCCTCAAATTCACAATTTGTAACTAAATGATATTCCCTCTATTATCTATAGCTCTAGATTGATTTTTTGCATCGATGAACCCTTCATGAAGCTCCAATGTGTTTCCTAAATGAAAACATTGAGAAATTTTGTAGATAGTGTCTTTTAACTACGTAGAGGATGTCTCCAAGGGTTTTTGTCGTTACAAACCAATAAAACAATTTTCTCTAGAAGAAATAACAATATTCAATGAACCACACTACCTCTGCCTGCATCTTAGTTGATATTGACATCTCCTCGCCTCTCCCGGGAGATGTGGTTCTCATGGTTGGGGATCGGCCTTGGACACAACCAATGGAGTTTGAGAGCTCTCCTTTCGCTGTCGGAAATGTTTTTCTATGGACCATCTTGCTTCAGACTGCTCCATTTCACGCCACAAAGGTGTTGCTACTTGGTGGAAGGATGCTACTACTAGTCATTTGAATATCCATGTTGTTGATCTTGGTTCAGATAGCTTCTCCAGGGAGGTTGAAGTGCCTCTTAATGTTGTTGATGTTGTGGTCAATTCCACTGTTTTGGCTCCTCCCACTGCCCTTGACTTGCAGCTCTTTTCTACACCTATTGGTTCTGCTCCAATGCTGCTCCTCTGCAATAGCCTGTTGTTTTGCAACAGTCTCCTTCTGTTCTACAACAGTTGACTGTTGTCCCCCATCAGCCTTTTGTTGGCTCTAGTGATGGTTTCCAAGCGATATCCTTGGTGCTTGGTCATTCCCTTGATGGTCCCAATGAGAGTATTGCTTGGACTATTGTTTGTTGCAAGGGTAAGGGGAAGTCCTCCCCACCCCCCAAGGCTTGGGTGTCCATACCCCTCCCTGAGTTGGTTCTGAGTTGTTGAAGGTTGGACAGGTCTTTTTCTTTTGTCCAACCTTGCTCACTCTAATGTGTTGTATTTTTACTACCTGCGGGCTTTTGTTTTTGATAGTCTCTGACTATGTAAAGGGTCAATGCCCTAGTCAATGCTACTTTTTAATCAAAAACAATATTAAATATCCAAACTCAGCATGTTTAAATGACTCCTCAAAATGCTTTTTATATTTTCCTCAAGAGGTTTAAGCCTCTTCACCAAGCCAGCTTCATTAAGGAAAAGTCTCGTTTCTTTTAATTCTCTCACGTCTCATTAAATATAAGGGGTCATATATTAAAAATAAGTTATTTTCACTTTATTATTGGCCCCCTTATAGTCCTTTATTAAATAAACCATAATAACAATAAAGACAAATTAGTGAGATATTCATCAAAATTGAACCCACCAACAATCCTAAAATAAGTAACCCTACCAACTCATCCAAGTTCTCAAAATTGACTTACTAAAAATAGTAAATATTGGATGTCTAATCCAAAATCACTCTAAAAATAGGTATTTTGTTCATAATTCTGATGGAAACTCAACTAACCATCAAATATTGTCAAACTACTAGATAAACTACCTCCAAGGTTCCCTAACCTTAACTCGATAGCCTAGGGAACCAACTGAATAGGCTAAAGGTCCACCAACTCAACTAGTTAAGAAGAGGACATTACATGAGGTCTCACTAACCTTACCAAGAAGTATTCCATGCGATACTCAATAGAATTATTCTAGTATCAATGTGTTATGTCTTTAGAAAATTAAGATTGCTTCTTTCATGCTTTCTACACCATGTTGGGTTATTTGGCCAGCTAGAGTGTTTTCGCCTCCAATCATAAGGTTGGTCATGGAGGGGTTATTACCCTTTTTGTGTCATGGTGGCCTTCTTATGTGATTGATCATGGATGAGATCCTACTGAGCAACTTGTTTGGATCCTCATGTCAATTTGGGATCATTAATGTTTATGCTTACAATGATGCTATTGAAAGATCTACCCTTTGGCGATAGATTGCAAATTCAATGCCTCCCGCCACTTGGGTTTTGTGTGGAGATTTTAATATGGTTGAGGTGGCATCTCACAAAGAAGGTTCCTTGCATTTTGTTGGATAACTGATGAATGAGAGGCATGGTTTTACATGCACAATAAATTGGGTCTTTATGATCCCAATCCATACCACCACCACCCTCAAGTAGTTTGGCACATGTGGAGCAATTTATGGGCAGGAAATGATAGTCCTTAAACATTTTGATTGTCCCATCATTATGACACATTTTTTCTCTCTTTTGTCTCCTATCAAGATCTTTTGTTAATACCTCTCCTCAAGGTTACCTTGTCAGATCATTTTCCCATTAAGTTTAGCATTAATTGGCGAGTGGGCCAAGAATGACCTCCCAAATACAACTTTTTTTAAACACTTCCTTGCTTAATTCAAAAGACCACATTGACCAATGTGTAAAGGGTTTTGGAACCTTGAGTGTCATCCTACTAAGCAATCTGGGTGGATCGCTTAGTGGAACTATGGTATCCCATGAATATCATGGTTCCTTCGCATTTATGGTCACCAACTTGCTATTTTTCATACCTAAACCTAGTGATCTAGAGAATATTTGTAATCAATGATCGGTCACGCTACTTAATGTCATCTAAAAGATTATAGCTAAGGCCTTGGCTCTGAATATCTATCATTTGCTTCCTTAGATTGTTCATCCTGAGAAAATTAATTTTATTAAATCCAAGTTTATTTTGGATAATATCATTTCCATTTGGGAAGGCATGAAATGGGTCCGACACTCTAAGCAACAAGCCCTCTTTCTAAAAAATGACTTTTTTAATGCTTATGATTGCATTGAATGGCCTTTCATTTTTGTTACGTTAGGTGCTCTCGACTTTGGTCTGTGCTTTATTTAATTTATGCAAATGCTCTTTGGGGATGCCTCTACATGCATCACCATCAGTGCTGACTAGTTTGTAGCTTTTGGGCTTCAACATTCTATTTGTCAAGGGTGTCATCTTGCTTTGTCTTTTTATGTTCTTGTTGAGCACTAAAAGAGTTGGGTATTTGTTGGCAAACTCTATCTCTTCTGGGAGAGTTAGAGGAATTGCCCTACCTAACTGACCTAACCAATTAATTAATGGGAATTTTGCAAGTGACTATTCTCACACTCATTGAAGAGGAGTAAAATATCAAATAGCATGTTTGATGCCTCGACAATTTATGTCTAGATTCTGGTTCTGCCATCCAGTGGCATAAAACTCAATGCTATCAACAATTATTTATTCTCATGCCTTACTAGATTTTAGGGTATGGGTGGATGTGGATTGGACATGAGGAAAATTTTCATTTTCTAGGTATTCTCTTTGCCTTTCAAGCCTCCTTGGATTACCAAGAATTGAAAAGAAAATCTCTTATTGGATTACCAAGCCACTTTCGATGGTTGGTAAATTTCAGGTTTTCTCTAAAAAATTTATGGCCACCCATGTATATTATTCTTCTTGTTGGGCCCCCTCTAATGCCTCTTATATAAAGTTGGAAAAGCTCCTTCATGATTTTTTATGTGCCTCTTCTGAAGACCACAAGGGTTTCCACCATGTTGCTTGAGATTTTTGTTGCCTCCCATGCGAGTTCGGTGGTCATGGTCTTCTTTCCACCTAGAGACAAGGGTCGACTCTTTGTGCCAATTGGATTGTGTGTGTTATTTATGGTAATGAGGCTTGCAAGATTCTTCTTAGACATTGCATTTCTTCAAGTTTTCTGGCCCATAAGCCTCCCTAGAAGGGTTTGGTTTCAAAGCCTTCTTGTTATGAAAGAGGGTGTTCATATCGAGGGCACTTTTCTTGCCAAAATTATCTAGTGTGCCTGGGATTTGATAAGCCCTAGCTTTGATGGGTTGGCTCTAGCTTTCGAGACGAGTTATCTTTCAACTAGCATAACCTCTGGTGGTCTCCTCTAATTCAAATTCAAGGACTTCTCCTAGCTCGTGTGCATTGGGTTCGTGCATTGCAGTTTGATAAA
Source organism: Cryptomeria japonica (assembly GCF_030272615.1). Lineage (NCBI taxonomy): Eukaryota > Viridiplantae > Streptophyta > Pinopsida > Cupressales > Cupressaceae > Cryptomeria > Cryptomeria japonica. The sequence continues at coordinate 721,022,852 of NC_081413.1, read as the reverse complement.
AAAGTCATTCATACACCCTGTGATTTGTTCTCCAAAGCTACTATGAATCTCCATTCTTGGGAATATTTGAAAGACCATTATCATCTTTTACAGTTAGATCGAGAGATATATGACACATTTTTGTTAGCTCTATCACTTAATATGGTACACAAACTTGGCATTCACTCTATTAGACCTTGGTGAAAGAATTGGCATTAGCATCCTAACACCGCTTTCTACAATTATAAGTCATGTTTGGGTTACCATTGGATCTATCTACATCTTCCCATAGTGCTTGCTTTAAATTTATGATGGCATTTGCAGTCACCTCTGTCTGTTTGGCAGCAATATTTTCACAACATCTGATCAACTGTCATTGAGCCTAAACTTGCCCATTTTTCCTAGTGCATTCTTTTCCAAGGCTTTCTTGCAGGCGCTCGCCTTAGGCATATGGCGATTCTGGAACCTCATTGCCCATTCTACAACCAAGCAGTCTTTCAAACACCTTTTCTAGTTTTGCCACTATGCTCAACATTTATGGAGTTGGATTCATGACTTCTTTTGCCCCTTTCGACCACAACCTTTTTCTTGGCAGGTGGTTCTTTTGGGGGATCAACCTTGCATTCCCTTCAAGTATACCTAGATTGAACATGCTTATAGAGTGAAAATTATTTTATCCTTGTGGAAAGATAGGAATGTTGTTATTTTTGCTCACAACTCTATGGATACTTTTGTTTCAATTTTTACTAAAGCCTCTATTTGTAAAAATGTTATGCTTTAGATTCAAATTCAAGCAAAAAAATTGGTGTTGGATGTGGCCCGTCTTTAGGAGTTACTTGATCACTAGAGTAATGCCCCTTGTACTATGGCCAGGGTCCCCCTAGATAGTTCTAGTTCCTACAACAACTCTCTACCTCACAGTCATAGACATGGTTGAAGCTTTTTGACTTAGCGTTCTTAGTCCATCAAATCCTTCATTACCACTCTGATGGTAGGAGTGGCTTGGCTTAGTGGCGCTCTACCTCTCCCTTGCATAGAGGGTCTACCTTTGAGTGAGGTGGGGCCATCTAGTAGTGGTGGTTGTGAATGGCCTTTGGCTAGTGGTGGTGGTGATTGGCCAAACTCTTCAAAGTGGCTACCTCAATTGGCTCTAACAATTTCACCTAAGACAAATGAAGATAAAGAGGAGAGAGAGACTAATGCTGACGAGGGGTGATCCCTTCCTAATGTCACCCTACATGCCACTAATGTATGGGGTAAATAGGATGACCAAAATCCTCCTCCACCTCCCACTATTGTTGCTCTCATTGCTTAGGCGACTTTATTGTTATTTCTACTATCTTTGTTTTCGGGCATTGCCCATGTGACTTTGAGAAGTGACCTCGTGTCCTCTTATATGTTTGTGTGGATATGTGTATATTTAAAAATTAATACAAACTAATATACAAATTCATCAAAAACATCTAGAACAACTAAACCTATTTTTTTAAATTTCTTACTAGAATTCATTATTTTTAAAATTAATTTAATACTAATTATTAAAGTATTACTTTTTTTCTTACGAGTTAACTAGCACTTCACTACATTGAAAATAAATTAATACTAATTATTTAAATATAAATAGTTTTTTTATTTGATAAAAAGTGGGATTGGAGCCCACACTCAATAAATGAACAAATAAAATAATAACAACTGATTCAAACCAACAAATAGGGAGCACAAAAAATAATAAATGACTAGAGGATCCTAAAAAAGCTTAGAAAGCACTAGAAAAGCACAAGAAATAGAGAGCACTAGGCAAAACAAATCATCACAATCATAAAGGCTATATAAACAACCACCCACTAGGAACAACTTACTTAGTATTCTTAGGTAGGAATCCCATGAGGGGGGCTTAAGCTCTATTTTTAAGTAAATGACAAAAATAGTTTTGGAGGGAAATAAATTATTTTTACTTATTTTTATTATGCAAATACAAAGATATTATATTCATTAGACCACCAGCTTCCTTAAATTTGGGAGCTTAAATTTTTAAGCTCAACTACACTACAAAATTCATGGGATCACCAGTTTAAATTTTTTTCTAAAATATCTCAGCAGTTCCAACTCTATTTCTAAGGAAGCCCCCTCCATGAAGGCAAAGTCTATCCAGCACCCAGAATTTACGATGCTTCTCTACTTCAGATTTGTGACCCTTCCTAAAAATGACACTTGCAGTTTGGCATATATCAGATTTTTCTAACTGGAACAACCACATCATCAAGATCCAAAAATCAAAGTAATCCTTATCTATTCCATCCATGAAAGGAAAAGAACCATCAAAGTCGGACTCAATACCAGCCACCTTAATAAGTTGAACATAACTTGGATGGGCTGCAATCAACAGTGAAGGAGGAGGCTCCTTGGGGGCTACTCAAGTTGAAGAGGAAGTTTGTGCCATAGTGGGGGAGGCCACAGTCAGCGCCTCAACTGAAGGAGTAGTCGCAGAAAAGTCTTGGGTAGCAAAACACTTACCTTGATTGCGCCAAATGAAATCGGTATCAGGGGAACCCGACTTAGAACAATCAACAGCCTTATGCCCAACCGTGTTACATTGATAGCATCTGAAGGGGAGACCTTCATTATTGAGGTATTGGGCCCAAGTGCCATGAGCAAAATGAAGTAAATTAGAATGGTGCACCAATTTGGAGATGTCGGTAATGGCACAAACCCTAGTATAGTGACTGTAAGGGGCAACAAAATCTAATTTCACAAAGGAGCCAATTTTCTCAATCATGTCTTAGTGGAGCTCAAACACACGCATGATTGGCAAAAGGTTATACAATCTAATCCAGATATGAACCAAGGTAATCTTAGCAGCAGTTGGATCAAAGAACATAGATCACTCAGTGAAGGAAAGGCCCGAAAGGCCAAAAAAACCATGGACCATTATGCTTAACAAACAATCAATCCTCCACTGAGACAAATCTAAGTAGGAATAAACCAAAATCAAGGATATCGATAACAGGAGCAGAAAGATTGCTCAAAGTTGTCTTCATCCACTCGACAAACTGGTCAATTGGAGGCATCTTGCTCAAATAGCGAACAAGGAGATATCTGGAACCAATCTCATTCGAAACCTCAACCATACAAGAACCAAACAAATGAAAAACCATTGGTCCATTCACCAGACACAGTTTGGAGTCCCCTAGAGAGCATATTTGCCAACCAACTCAAGAAGCATCAGGAGAGAAAGAGTCTGACAAAAGCAGATCTAGCAGAGGCTTAGGGTTATCCAAAGTACCCTGAGATTTATAGAAATTCGAGCTGACGTGAAATGGATTCTGTCTATTCTTGCACCCATTGATGAGGAGAGGAGCCAGAGTACAAAGGATCTGGGGACGAAGGAGAGTGAGGAAGACAATCTACCTTAACCACCTTTGAAACCCTAGGGGATTGGACTTCTTTGCACCCTTTGAAGCCTTGGCTGGTCTATTCTTATCTTTGTCCTTTTGAGCATCCTTGTCTCCCACCACAGCCAAATGCCCATGCATCTCCACTGGAACTTGTGTTGGCTCCTGTCCTTACCTCCTTATGAGCTGCAAAAATCTTCGCACATCGTACATCCTTGATTATTATACAAATTATTTTACATATAGAAACTTATTTAAAAATAAGCATTATATAAATCTATCTAAAACTAATCACATTTGAAAATTGATTTAATACTGATTACTTGTAAGTTTTGTTAATATCTCATATGGGTTTAGTTTTATTTAGATTAATTGTTCATCAGTTTATTTATTAGGTTTTTCTGTTCCGGCAGTTTTGTATAACAGTTTACAACTGTTTTTGCCTCCTCTTTATATCTGCTTGTTTATTTTATTTTGAATGTACATTTTTTTTATGTGAATACAAATTATATTCAGATTGCCATTCTTTCCATTCTTTTTTCTATCTGTTGCTAACAGAGATTCAAGATTGTTATTTTTTCCCTGGGCTAACAATGGTATCAGAGCTTTGGAGTTTGGACAAGAATTTTATATTTTGTTATATTTGGTAAAGTTTGGCAAGAGATTTTGAGCAATCCTATAAATTTGCAAACTATGCAAATTCTATATACATTTATTTTCAATTTACAATGTAGTCTATTGTTTCATTGGTTGGGGAAATATTAACTGGAAAATATACTTGGTTGGAATGACATAGAAAAGTGGAAAATACATTAATTTTTAATGATTTATGGTATAAAATATGTGATGAAGATACCCAACCTACAGAACCAACAGATGTTAAAGAAAAAGGAATTTGGAATTATAAAAATTCAAAAGCCTTGGCTTTGATAAGAGCTTCAGTTAATGGAGATGTATATCGTCATATACAAGGATGCAAATTTGCTTGGGAAGCCCTTGACAATTTAAAGAATTTATTTGATTCTCATTCAAAATTAGAATTTATTTAGTTACAATTAAAATTGTTCAATCTTGAATTAAAAAATGGCGATGTTATGAGTTTGGCTTCTAAAATTAGAGCCATAAAACAAGATGTTAATGCTAGTGGTAGGAAAGTTGATATTTATCTCATTGCTTTTATTAAGGCACTCCTTCCAACACATTCTACTTATCTAGAGTCCCTTCAAGCAAGTAACCAATTGAAAACCATTACTTTTGATTTATTGGTTGAAAAGTTGGCTGAACGTGAAAAAGCTTTTGGAAGAAAAATAGATAATACTAATGAAAATGTTTGTTTTGCTCACCAAGAAAAACCTCTAAATAAGAGCTCTTCAAGAGGAGGTTATAATGATAGAGGCAAAGGTAGAGGTCAAAGGAGGAAAAATGATAATCAAAATGATAGGCAACATTTATATTGTAAAAGATGTGGTAGAAAAGGAAGTCATGAAGCACATGAATGCAAGTTGTGATGGGATAAGATAGAAAGTTTTAAAGAAAATACTTTTAAGCAAAAAGATAAAACAAAAGTTTATAATGATGATAAACATTCAGATGATAAAATTCCAGGAGCAACCCAATTTGCTTGTGATAGTGATGGTGATCAATATGTGCTTTCTGTTTTTGACTTTGCATCTAATTCCTCATGGTATGATTCTTGGATCTTAGATACTGGAGCCACACAACATATGACATTCCGACGTGATTACTTTGAGAAATTTCATGAAAGTGCATGTGGTCCAATTTATTTAGCTGATAAATCAAGTCTCAAACCTATTGGAAAAGGAACTGTTCAATTTAAGTTGCCTAATCTTCCAGACTTTGTGTTTCATGATGTATTGTTTATTCCTCAATTGCAACGTAATTTGTTATCACTAGTATTGATTTGACAACAAGGTTACTTTATTCTGTTAAAAGATGGGCAAGTTGTTGTTAGAAAACAATCAAATAATCAAGTTGTATTCACTGGATGTGAGGATGGGAGATTATTAAAACTAAATGGCACTTCTTTTTCTAAAATTTTTGCATATCTTACTGAAGAAGGTAGTCTATCTCCTATTCTTTTATGGCATGTAAGACTTGGGCATATTGGTTATGATAACATTCATATCTTGCAAAAGAATGGTGTTGATGGCTTACCTGTTTTGTCTAAAACAATTGAAAAATGTGAAGCATGTATTCTTGCCAAGCAACATAGAAATTCTTTTCCTCGCTCCACTTGGAGAGCACAAAGAAAATTGCAGCTTATTCATTCTGATTTATGTGGGCCTTTACCAGTAAATTCTATGGGAGGATCTAAGTATTTCATGTTGTTTATTGATGATTATAGTTGCATGACTTGGATTTATTTCTTGCAACAAAAATCAGAAACTTTTGAAATTTTTAAAAGGTTTTGTGTTATGATTGAAAAACAAGCTCAATCTCAAATTGGTACTCTTCGAACAAATAATGGTGGAGAATTTACTTCTCTAGTTTTTGAGGACTATCTACGTCAAAATGGGATCCAACATCATCTTACTGTTCCAAGTATTCCTCAACAAAATGGTGTTGTTGAATGAATGAATAGAACTATCATGAATATGGTTCGTGCAATGTTATATTTTAAAAGAATCAAATTACATTTTCGGGTTGAAGTAGCAAGAACTGTAGTTTATCTCCGTAATAGATCTCCATCATCTGCATTACACCAATCTATTCCATATGAAGTGTGGTTTGGATATCCTCCTTCTGTTCGACATCTTCGCATTTTTGGTTCCACTTGCTATGCTTTAATGCCCAAGGACAAAAGAAGTAAGTTACAACATCACAGTATTAAGTGTATTTTTCTTGGTTATTTAGAATCTTCCAAAGCATATCGGTTGTATGATGAATTCAACACAACTTTTTTTATTACATGTGATGTTGTATTTGTTGAAACCTCCAACATTGCTGAAAATGATGAATGTAAATTCAAACACCTTGATAACATTACAAATTTTTCTCCTTTGATAGAAAACTCTTGTGAGATTCCACATATAGAATCCATATCTCCAAGTGATCTAATTCATGTTGCTCCATCAATAAATGACCAAGAAGAAACCAATCATGATGAGCTTGAACTCTTTGAACTATTAACCACTAATACAACATCTAGTAATGAAATGGTCACATCTTTTGTGCAACCAAAGCCTTCTCATAAGTGGACAAAACAAGTCCAACAAACATTGAAAGATTTAAGACCCGATGAAATAGGTAAAATAGGTACAAGAAGCTCTTACAAAGCAAGGCTCCAAGCTGAAACCAATAGTGCAGATAACTTGGAGACTATTGGTGAACTCAATCTCATAATTGACTCTGAACCGTCATCCTATAATGAAGCCAAAAATACTATAGTATGGAGGAAAGCTATGCAAGATGAGTATGATGCTCTTTTGAAAAAATGGCACATGGCAGTTGGTTGATCCTCCACTTGGTTGTAAACCTATTGGCTGCAAGTGGATTTTCAAGAATAAATATAAAGCAGATGGTACACTTGACAAACACAAAGCCTGACTTGTTGCCAAAGGTTATGCTCAAAAGGAGGGCATAGATTATGACGAAACCTTTGCACCTACAACAAAATGGACCACCATTCGTGCTTTGTTGGCCCTTGCAGCTCAATGTGGGTGGAAAATTCACCAAATGGATGTTAAAACAACATTCTTAAATGGTGATCTCAAAGAATCAATTTATATGACTCAACTAGATGGGTATGCAGACAATGGAAAAGAACATCAGGTATGCAAGCTTGTCAAATCATTATATGGTTTGAAACAAGCTCCTCGAGCCTAGTATGAAAAATTTACCGAGTATCTCTTAAAGTTGAATTTCTAGCATTTTGAATTTGATGATGCCACACTTTTTGTTAAAAAACTTGATAAGATTATTGTCTATCTTGTTGTTTATGTGGATGATTTATTTATCATTGGTCCTGATGAGAATAATATTCAAAATGTGAAAGAACAACTAAAGCAAGGTTTTGATATGACTGATTTGGGCCATCTTCATTACTATTTGGGTATTGAGGTAACTCAAACACCTCATTTTATTTTTATCACCCAACAAAAATATATTGGTGAACTTTTGCATAAGTTTGGCATGGCTGATTGTAAACCCCTTAGTACTCCTATGGAGCAAAATCTTAAGCTCTCTTTAGATGACCCTTTAGCATTGGTTGATGCAACTATCTATAGGAAAGTTGTTGGTAGTTTGATTTATGCTACAACTACCCATCCGGATATTTCTTTTGTTGTTGGAGTTATTTCAAGGTTTATGCAACAACCTAGAGAAACTCATTGGTTAGCTGCCAAACGCATTCTTCGCTATTTGCAAGGTAATCAACACTATGGGCTCAAATACTCCAAGACAAACCAATTTTCTTTGGTTGGCTATTCCGATTCTGATTATGCGGGTGATTCCACAGATGGAAAATCTACATTTGGGTATTTAATGTATCTTGGATCTGTTGTCATCTCTTGGAGATCTAAAAAGCAATCTGTTCCAGCTGCCTCTTCTTCCGAAGCTGAATATATGGCCGCCTTTGAAGCAATTCGGGAAATCTTATAGTTTCAAAGAATTCTTGAAGACTTGCAAACACCACAGATTTCATCAACTCCACTCTTCATTAACAATCAATCTACTATCAAACTGGCTAAAAATCCAGTATTTCATGATCGCACCAAGCACATCAATATAAAGTTTCATTTGATTCGACATTATGTGAAAGATGGCATCATATACCTTAAATATTGCCCCACTGCAGATCAACCAGCAGATATTCTTACCAAGGCTTTGGGCAGAGAAAAGTTTGAGAAGTTCAGAGAAATGCTCGGCTTAACCCCTTCAGATTAAGGGGGGGATGTTAATATCTCATCATGGGTTTAGTTTTATCTAGATTAATTTTTCATTAGTTTATTTATTAGGTTTTTCGGTTCCGGTAGTTTTGTATAACAGTTTACAACTGTTTTTGCCTCCTCTTTATATCTGCTTGTTTATTTTATTTTGAATGTACAGTTTTTCTATGTGAATACAAATTATATTTAGATTGTCATTCTTTCCATTCTTTTTTCCATCTGCTACTAACAGAGATTCCGAATTGTTGTTTTCTGCCTTGCCTAACAAGTTTAACTATCAATACTTATTATTTAGAAAATAATTACAAATTACTATTTTTTAAAACTATTACTAATTGCTTTTCAAAATATGAAACTACTAATAATCACTAATTACTTTTGCAAAATTATTTTTCTATATAAATAATACTTCTAATAAATTATGGGGTTGACCTCGCAGTGCAACGAGAGTGGTAAGAGTAGTTTTGATATTGCTTCCTTGATTTGAATCCCTTCTGGACCAATGCTTGGTGGAGTAGAGATGGAGATGGTTGACATAGGAGTAGAGAAGGGCAGGATATCATAGTAGAGATGGTGACAGGTGATAGATAAATGGGGGAGGCGACAATAATGATGGTGTATGTGGTAGTGTTAATACTACCTTGCAATGTCGGTCCCCCACATTGGTCAATTAGAGAATTGATGCAACATTAATGCCTTGGGGATAAGGCCCCCCAATTGTGACCTCACTGGTTCATAACTCTAGTCAAAATTGTTTACCAATAAAAAATACTTCTAATAAAATACACATTTTACTATTTTTAAACAAACATAAAAACTAAATTTAATTATATATCCAAAATAATAATGCATTTTAATATATATATATATATATTAGTGATAAAATATATTTAATATTAATTTTATATATGTGTTGATTTAGAATTTTTTGAATAATAAATTAATTAATTATTTAAAAATCAAAATCAAATTTGAAACTTCAATTTTAAAATATCATTTGAAACTAACATAAATTAAAATTATATTTTATTCTTTTCTAATATCTATTAAAAATCAATTTGATTTCATTTCTTGAAATTTTATAAAATCTATTATAATTGTTTAAACTAGTATACCTATCTTTAGAGAATATGGGTAAAGTACGCCAAAAGATTCAAATCTGTTCATTATTTCACTTAAAAAATAATTATATTATATATTGTAATTAATATTAAGTTATTATTATATTATGATATAAAAATCTATTAAGACTAATTATTATTATTATATTATGTAGGAGGCTCGCAGCTAACCGTTGTGTTGTGGGGTCATCCCCATATTGAAAGTTAACTATTAGTATGATAGAGATAGATATAATTGATTAATAGTTAAACTTAGAGTGAGTGATAGTTGAATGGAGAAAATAAATAAATTATTTATTTTTACTTTTCATGCATCTAAGTGTCACAAACACATCAAATTTAATGCTTCTAGTTTTTATTAACACATATTTGTGCATCCATTATGTGAGTGCAATACGCCTTTTGCATAATAAAAACTTTATAATTTAAAAAAATAGAAACAAAATAAATTTTATAGTTTGAAATTCTCTCATTCATTTGGAGGAAGATTCACTTACTTTTCTTCTTGTCTCTTACAAAATTCTTGAATTTCTTCAATTCTCGAATGATATTTAAATCTAAGAAGAAGAAACTTCAAAACAAATCATTTGTTAAAGTGTGTCAAATGCATACACGATTCTCCCAAATTATAGATTTTGAGGTTGTAAACCTTTTTTTACCATTGGTAAGAGTAACTCCCAAATTAGAGAGATTTCTCAAAAAAATTAAGGATGCCAAATGCATACAACATCCTTTCAATTTATAGATTTTGAAGTTGTAGAATTATTTTTATCACTAATAAGAGTAACTCCTGAATTATAGATTCCCCAATAAATTTTTAATTAATAGCTCTAGAGAATATGTCAAACATAAAATGTGTGACGTCCATGATACCATTATATTTATTCTTCCATTTTATCAAAAATAAATTTTATAACTTCCATGTCATAAATTTACCATGAATAGAAATATTACCATCATATAATATGTTTTGTAACCTCCCCCTCCCCCGCTATTCTATTATGTAAGCATCATTTTCCATTTTCTACAACACCATGTGCTTAAATTTTAAAATAATATTTTCATAAAAAAATTAAATTTATTCTCTCAATTCTCTTTTCATTTTATTTCTAAATAGCTAACTTTGCAAATATATAAGTTAATGAAATTTGTGGCCTATCAATGGGACTTATTGAGTTGATCCGAAGATTCAGGGCACTATTAAAGTGGATTGGAGAAAATCAAAACAAGGTCGGGTTAAAGTCAATGTTGATGGGGCATCAAAAGGTAATTTGGGGCCCTCAGGAGCAAGATATGTGGCTTGTGATTGGAAAGGTGATATTTTGGTTGTTGGTGCAAGAAGGGTACCAATAGGGACGAATAATGAAGTTCAAGTTCAAGTTGCATTATAGGAAGTGAGGATGGCAAAATGATTAGCAATCTCAAATTTGCACCTAGAAGGGGAGTCTCTAATTATAGTAAATGCTTTAATTTAAGAGGAGGCTATTGAATGGAGATTAAGTAAATTCATAAAAATTATTTTTAATCAGACAAATAATTTTAAAATTTTAAAATCATCCACACCCTTCGTGAGGTCAATATAATGTTGCGGACACTGTCCAAAGCATTGATATCATTAAATGATATGCAAGGCAAAAAGATTTGGTAGTATTTCTAAGGGGTTGAGTTGGTGTATGAAGACAAATGTATGTTGACATGTGGGAAGGAATGATGGTTTGAAATAACTGTGATGTGAGGAGGGTGATTTAAGGATAATTATTTTGGCAGAGTTCATTTCAAAGCAAGATTGGTAGAAAGTGATTGGATGAATTAAGGGGTTATGAGAGTTGGTTCAGTGTGGAGAAAATGAAGGCCAATTTCTCACTTCACCAAAAAAACAAATGGCCTTCCATGGAAAAATCACTAAAAAGAGGTTGTGTAGCATTTTTAAGCATGAGGATCTTGTCTTCCTCCAAATCCGTGAAATACTGCTCGGGGAGAATTACATGCACTTAGATTTTAGGTTTTATACTGTTATACACCTAAAATCATCACCATTAAACAAAAAATCAATAGGTAACCACCCAACCTATCTAATTGTTGGCAAGAGACACTGCACCATTTGCATTTCATGATTTGTTCATATCGGAAGTGTGACTGAGTTTTGTTTAGGTCTGGTGAGATAGAACAAGACATTTGGCAAAATGTAGTATTTTGGCTAGCAGTTCATTTCTTATAAATATCTTGTGTTGTAGAGCTAGAGGAAGACAATTGGGTGTCTAGAGTACCTTATTCCAGGTTTGTGGTCTCCGGTGTTGATTTTGGAGTGAGTTAGAAGTTCCAGTGTACAGTTTTTTGGATAGAACAGTGTTCATCAGTAGTCTCATGTGGATAATCATTGTGTAGATTATGTGGATTGATTTTGGTGGTTGTTTTTGTGTTTGAGGATGGTCAACTGACATATGGAAGTGTGTGGACAATTCTTTTTGGTTCGCATATGCATTGAAGCTTGGATTGAGTTGACAGTTCTTACACATTTCATTTGTGTGTTATGTAATTTTGGGCCAACATGAAGAAGACCTTATCTCATGTTGCAGATATATAGGAGCGATTGATATTGTCATTTTTGATATCGGTGGTTGTGTGGAAAGTATTTGTGAGCAATTGTACAGAGTTTCACTTGCACAAGTAAAGGATTTGTGCTCTGAAATATTCTAGAACATCAGAACAGAGCAGTATAGCAGAGCAGTGTAAGATTATGTACTTTGTGCTTAACTAAAACTGTATTTTGGCATTTTCAGATGTTCTTTATCAGTTTAGACATTCCAATTATCTTTTGTAATCATTTTTGTAAGGCAGTGAGCCTTTTGGGGCTGTAACCCTTATTGTATTTTTAGCAGTGAGCTCTAGGCAGTGTGCCTGAATGCATGTGCATTCCCCTTATGTAATATTTCTATACCATGGTTTTTTTCTTGACCGGTTTTTTCAAGTATAAATCTGGTATTATGGTGTTGTGGATATTTGCTTTATGTGTTTTTATCTTTCTTTTGTTGATTTGCATTGGATGGTTAAAGAATCAGATTAATAATGTTAAAGAATGCATAACACTGATTCACGCCCTTTTGAGTGTTCATTGATTCTAACAATTGGTATCAGAGCCTACTTCCTTGGAAGAAGCCTAACAAATTGAGGAGGATCTAGGAAAGTAAATAAATGGATTCTCGTAATCTTCATCATCATCTTATTATGGCACTTAAGGATCTTGATTAATCCCAAGTCGAGGTTTGGAAGATGAAAGAAAATCTTAGAGATGCTGAAAACTTCATCCAGACATTGAAAGATCAGTTGAACAAGTCAAGAGAGAAGAGAAAGGAACTTGTTGATTAGCTAAAGGAGAAAGAAAACCAAAGCATTGATGGCCATGCCCTGAAGGAGAAGACAGAGGAATGTGAGAAGCTTGCAAGAGAGAATGCAACCCTGAAGCATGAGATGGAATCTATAGTGATGAAATTGACCAAGGAGATTGAGGAAAGAAAGAAGAGTAAAGAGAATCTTTTTCAATCCTTAAAAGACAAATATGATGAATTTTGCAGACTTGATTATGAGAATGGCCAATTCAAGCTCTTGACTTGCAAGAATCCAGAGAACATGAGGAAGACCTTGGAAAACCGATTTTTATTTTTAAATATGATCTTTGAAGCTACAAATGAGTATAAGGAAAAGTTCAAAATTAGTTCAGCCAAACTTGATGAGACACTTGAAAGTCAAAAGAATGCAAATGACACAAGAGGTCTTGGATTTGAGAAAGGTGAAAGCTTTGGATCTGGTCAAGACAATACCAAATCAACACATCAGAAGAAAAATTCTAGAAGGCCTCTAATAAGGCAACCTAATGCTCATAAGTTCAATGGTAACTATTTTGTTTGCAATAAATTTGGTCATACGGATAGTCAATGCAAAAATATGATGAATAATAATGTTCCATCCTTCTCCGGTCAATGTTTTAAATACAACAAGTATGGACATAAGTCAAATGAATGCAGAAGTGTGATGAACAATTTTCAAAATAGAAGGAATGTTAAATGCTATGCATATGGTAGGATTGGACATGTTGTTAATCAATGTAGATCAAGAGAAAATTAGATGAACTTCAGGCCTATGCAAGGAAATGTTGCTTACTATGCTTGCAACAAATTCGGTCACATTGCAAAAGCAAAAATATGAATAGGAATGGTCTAGCAGATAAGAACAAGAATGTGAAGGAAGATGAGAAAGGCAAAGAGAAAGTCGAAGAGATCAAAGATTAGATGAAGAACATGGGTTAAGAAGAGTGATTTAGAAGTAGGAAGTGGGTCTTCACCTAATTATGATATTGGAACTACATCTGGTAACTAAGCTAAGGCATCTAACCTTGGGGGAAGTTTTCATGAAAATCTTATAAACCCCCTGTTTGAGATTTGTGCCCGATTCTGGTAGGTTGTGAAAGTTGTATTTGATGATTATTGATCTTGAGAGGATTTTTTGAAGTGTGAAAGATCTGCAAAAGATTTCTTAAAGATGCAAGGTATCCAAAAGTATTAGTGTAAAGTGTAATTATTAATACCTAAAAGTTAGGTATGCAGAAGATAAAAGGTGACCTAATCACTTCATTTCTCACTTTTCATTAAAAGCGACAGTGTTTAAGCAAGCTTTGAGAGAAGATTTCAGCAAGTTCAAAGCAAGAAGGTGATTCAGAAAAGAACCCTAATCTGGTTGTGAAGGTATTTATTGGTGAAACCTTTCAAGTTTGAAGTTTGAATTTCTAAAATGGTTGCTTCTGGTATGGTGACCCCATTAGTAGTGGATATCACCGAGAGAGCTCAAATAGATATCAAGAAACATCCATTTATCTCCATGAAAGATGATTCGAAGAGCGCATTCTCCTTCGTACCAAACGATGTTTTGCATATTGAGGATGTTAGAGTTATCACACATTGCAATATTGAGGAGCTTGGAAGTGCACAAATGTTGAATCTATACACCAAGCAGATGGCTAATGGGAATTCCATGCTAAAACCTAAATTTCAAGTACTGGAGGAAAAGGGTTTTGCACAATATGTTAGATTTTCAATGTTTGATGAACTTGAATAGGTCTGGTACATGCTAAGTAGAATGCATGATCAATTCATGTGGTTGAACAAGCCTTTCACATTCACGAAGAACGCCATTAGGGTTGTAACAAGGTTGTGTTCATTTGGTAAACTGCCCTCGTTGAAGGCTGTGAAAAACCAAATTGTCAAGGATGCAACTGGATCTAAATTTGACCAAAAAGCAATGACAATCAATGCCATTTTGGAGTATGATGTTAAGTTTTTCTCAATGGTAATTGGATATAAGGTATACTATTATAGCAGGGAAAACTTTATATTCGAGATAATAATTTATGCCACATATGAGATGATAAGGGAAAAAAAGAAGTATGATCTGTGTGAATTGCTCCGGAGTGAGCTGATAAAGAATTTGAAGAAGATCAAGGAAAATAAGAAACACCCATTCAAATACCTAACCTTGATCCTATGCTTATTTTTCTACTTCATGAATGAAGTTTTGGGAGTTGGACAGGTACAATGGGCTTTTGACAGACCTGCGAGAGTGCAATTGAGAGATTATCTATATAACACTGATTATTATAAGGGGTGAAATGCTAATCTATGGGGTCACTTCAAGAATTTTCAAAAGGAAATGTATGAAAGGGAAATGATCCCTAAGACAATAGTGGAGAAGTATCAAAACACAAATTGCTTCATGGTGGACACAAACCAGTGCTTAATGTAAGTTGTTGATCCCCAAACTGTATGGATCATACCCATGGGGTATGAGGTTGATGAAAAGATATTGTAACTTTATGTGCAACACTTGTTATGCAAGTCAGTAGATCCATCTGAAGAGAGATTTGGAACTTATGCTAATAAGAGCTTGAAGCTGCACCAACAATTCAAAAAACTGGAAATTCAAAGGAAAGTCAAGAAGGAAGTAGAAGCTTATGCAGAGAGCATCGGGGTTTCTAAGGAGGCAGTTCGAGAGGCAAGAAAGAGGAAAATCCTCTCTTAAGAACAAACTATTAAGGTGAAGAGAGTTGAACCAGAAGTATATGCTCTGAAGCCCAAGAAGACTAAAAGCACTACTCCCTCCTCCAGTCCTGCAAAATCATCAGTTAGTGAGTTGTCTGATGGTGAATAGAAGAAGTCAGTAAGATTTGTGACTGTGGATGATGAGGAGACAAAGTCTAATGAATCTATGAAGGAGGTTGAGCAAAATGCATCTAAGGCCTCTAAAGTTGCCAAGGAGAAGCCTTCCGGTAAGAAATCAAAAACATCCAAAATAGACGAGGCAATAAAGCAACTAAGATTTACTGTTAAACCCCCTATGTCACTAAATGAGATTGTGAATGAGGTTGTGAAGAATGGAAATTTAAAGCCATTATCTGAATGGTATGACAATTTTAATGAAAATGGTAAAAGGACTTTAGAAGAAGCTACATTAGAATATTTGAATGTATATAGAAAAGCTCTAATAGAAATAATGTCAGAAATACTTAAGAGCTTGTATGATTGTGTAGGGGAAAAAGCGAGACTAGGTTAATATGCCCTAATCCTACCTTTTGACACACATTACGGAGTACGAAAGAGCCTAGAGATATCGCACAATTAGCTACTTCTTTTTGTGAAAGAGAGAGCCACGGGATATCTATTAGGATTTCTATTCCCTTGTTGAAATTGTAAGATCAAATGATGTAAGTTCAAACCCTAATCCCAAAATGCAAGTATGAACTAATAACAAGATTGCAGAATTGAGATTAAACAATGAACAGCTGTAAATACAAGGATGAAATAAGAATGCAGATGTGAACCCGGAGTCAAAATCAGACTGAAAATGTTTGGGACGGGGGTGCGGGCGCCACTGTCCTGATTCTGTCCTGAAAACTACACCGGAAACTGTCGTTATGCACTTTGGAACACTGTCGGAAATTGTCAGAAAAGTTGTCTGTCCGGAGGACTAGGGCGCCCAGCGCCTCTGTCCCAGGGACCAGGGCGCCCAGTGCCCCTGTCCTGGCAGGACCAGGGCACCCAGCGCCCCTGTCCCAGTCTTCTCCTCTGCAATTTGATACAAAGTGCTGTCTCAACCTGTTCTCTCCGGATCTGTATCCTGTGGCGTCGTCTGAGTCCTGAACCTGCACTGATATCTAAAAAAGGGTGTATGGACGGCTATATAGGGTTTTGCCTTAGTCAAACCACCATTTCAGTGATTTCCACCTCCACGAATAGCCAAGTTGTTTTGTAAAATGTATTGTGTGTGCAGACGTAGTGTGTGTGCAAGGTCCTAAAATGCAAGAAAGCAAACTAGAGCAACCTAGAAAGTAAACCCTAATTGCTTGTAAATGATAATGTAAATGCTCTAAATCAAGATGCAAAGTGATCTAAAGCATGAATAAATGATATATTGAAGCTTATGCAAAGATATGAAAACAACATGAAATCATACCCAACCCTCAAGGGAGGAGTACAAGCCAATCTTCAGTCGGTAATCTCCTATTGTTCTTCAATGTCTTCCAAGCCCTAAGTGGATGAATGAATTTGATAAATGCTTGATAGAAGGATGTTGAATGTTGTTGAAGTCTTCAAAGATCTGCTCTTTCGCTGCATATGAGGTTCCTGAAAACAAAAATCGGATCCCTTTCAAATGAAGAAAGAGAGCTCTTATGTAGGAAACCCTAGATCGTAAATTCATCTTTTGGCCGACCTAGAGATTGAATATCCCACCAATTTCTTGGGGTTAAGCTTTATTTTATGATTGGATTGTGCTCCCAAAATTTTGGGAAAAATGTCCGGGACCATGTGCACTCCGGGCGCTACGGTCCCGACAACTTTTCACCAAATTTTCAGGGCCGTCGGATATGATGATTTTAGAGAGAATCCCAAAGTTACAGGTGATTTCGAGATGTTTTGACCCTGAAACCAAGCCCCCAAGTTCAAAATAGGACTTAATTAGGGTTTTTGATTGAGTGATGTATTAGAGGAATAAAATGCAAAGGGCATGCTTTAGCGAAAGGTCCCAACTTTATGATGCAAAGGATGATGAAATAGGACCTTAGACCTAATTAATTTGATTAATTAAGTGCTAAAGGAGAAATGCAATGCAAAATGCAAAATGCACTAAGGCGGGTGCTAAACTAGGTGTGAAATTGTACCACCCTAGCAAGTGCGTACAATTTACGATGCTACATTTAGCCCCCACTTTAGCGGTCATATGAGTACTACGTGCATATGCAAGATAAAGTACAAAAAAGTAAACATTATTTGAAAAAGGATATATCCATAAGTTGTCGGACGAAGCCCCCAGCGGTATGTGCAGTACACAGTTAGGAACCGCACCCTACAAAACACACGTTAGATCACAAAATTACCTAATGCTTACTAAGGAAAGTGATGAAATCTGTGAGTAGCTATATGCCCCCCCTGTTTCGACTTGCTTATTAGAGAGGTGAAACAGGGTAGCATGTTTACTTACGACAAATTGTGTAAGAGAGTATTGATGAGGGGTGTTCACTAAATAGGCTTCATCAGAGCACTTTTTGGAACATCCCGAGAGTAGGGGAAGGAAAATACGATTCCAACACAACAAACAGTTCGAAAATCGCATCTCCCAAACCCAAGTTATGATAAAATGAATGATAGAGGAAAATTAGGGTTTCAAAAGTAGAGATAAACAAATGAAAGTATATACCTTGAAAGTGACACTTGCATTTGTCACTTTGTTGATTTCAGAATACTATTCATTGCAGCGGAGCCCACATAGCCATCATCATGCCTTCACGACGACCGGAACTTCCCACGAGGATTGAGATCCTGCGCCAGGCCATGATCGACGACGAGCCACTGGACGAGGTGTTTGACTGAACGTTTGACTTTTGATTTTTTCGCATTTTGACTTTTCTATGATCATATGCGGGCCTTGAATGCTGACCCGGGGCCCACCCAGGGCGCCATGGTCCCTGTGGGGCGCCCTGGTCCCCCCAGGGCTCCGGGGCGCCATGGTCCCTTTAGGGCGCCATGGTCCCTTTAGGGCACCATGGTCCCTGACAGGGGCGCCATGGTCCCTTTAGGGCGCCATGGTCCCTGACAAGGCGCCATGGTCCCAATCAGGGCGCCATGGTCCCAATCAGGGCTTGGCGAGGGGTTTCAGGGTTGGCATATGATGTTCGACAGTTTGCATGAGCGATTTTGATGATCGAGTACTGATTACGGTTGTGTTTTTGTGTTGCAGGGTCTCCCATACATGAGAGAGCATACAGCGGGACATATTCTTCGCAGTTTGCGAGATCAGATTCCATGGCTGACTCAGGCAGAGAGAGACACATTGTCGATTGTGGGATTATGGTATGTGATCCTCATGCCAGCCATTCGGTTCCATCCTACGATGCTGATGGCATTGATGGAGTGATGGGATCCTGACACATGCACTTTTCACCTTCCAGTAGGGGAGCTGACGGTTACTTCTGAATATTTGTCACTTTTCACTGTATACTTCGTCTTCCTATCAGAGGAGCGACTGTTACATACGCGACTGATCGATCAACGGAGGATCATTAGAGAGAGCAAGTGTATTGCATAGGGAGAGTCATGCCAAGCGAGACAAGAGGTCGCATTATGGTCAGCTGGCTCTTACATCCTACAGGGGAGGTACCCCTTCTGAGACGCCTTATGATCGCCATCATAGCACTAGCTGTCTGCCCTAATGGGTGAGGGACGCACATGCATGGGGGTCTCACATGGTGTATCAGAGCGATGGAGAGACACAGGAGAGTGTATGCCTAGGGTCGGAGTATGCTTGCACATCTCTATCACGACCTTGAGGAGTATGTATTTGGATAGGGTTGCAGTTTGATGACATGCACACTTCTGCAGGTGTGGATTTTAGAGCACTTCACATGCACCAGGCCTGTCGGCTTTCCGCTGAGTACAACTAGCAAGCGACCTAGGGTGTTTGCTTATCCACTTACCAGCGAGTGGAGATTTGGAGATTTGTTATATTGGAGAGTGATTTTTGATAGACTGACAGCCGAGGTGACAGTGTGGAGACCCTACCTACGGATGCACAGATGGGATGGGATGGAGAGACAGTTAGCATGTCTACAGAGGAACCACCTACTACAGGGACAATATTCACACATCATAGTCCCATTCTACTTCAACTGAGTACGGAGGTAGTTTGGGCTAGAGCAGTGCGTTCCAGCCGATGTGCCCATCTATACTCGACACTCACGGGTCCTTCCCAGACCTAGAGCAGTAGCGAGACCGACGATAGATGACATCGAGACTATAGATATAGAGGGATCTGATCAGGATGTAGTCACTGATTACTCTGCAGAGCCTGGAGCATAGCACAGGTACGTCTCATGGTTTATGAGATCATATCCAGGTCCTATCTTTCCACCAGATCATCCGACAGGCCATCCAGGCCCATGGAGACATGGAGACCAAGACGAGGACCAGGAATCTAGGTCAGAGGAGCTAGAGGAGGGAGAGGGTCATGAGGAGGCAGGAGATCCTAATCCACCTACAGGCAATCAGCCCAGGGCCGAGGAGGAGGAGGAGGATACAGATAGAGATGAGGATGAGGAGGATGCAGGTGAGGATGCAGATGAGGACGAGGATGAGGATGACGAGGAGGACGACGAGGAGGAGGATAGAGATGATGAGGAGGAGTCGGATGTAGCTCCCCACCATTCAGGAGATGATACCATAGCTCTGGATCCTCCTCTTATTCCCCAACAGGGGGAACATGAGGCGATACGGAGACCCGTTCCTAGTACCATCCAGCCTACACCCATCGTGCACAGATTAGTCGAGTGAGGGGAGCCTAGTAGATCTCAGTCACAGATGCTACCGTATCATGATCCCTACTGGCGTGAGGGAGACCCAGGTATAGTAAGTTTATATTGATTGATTAATGTTTTGATGATATAGAATGGTAATAACAAAAATCTGTTCTACTGCCACAGCTAATGTGCAGGAGTGGCGTTCCCTGATTCAGCAGGCAGTGACAGACATTTCCATGATAGCACAGATCCCCAGTTCCTCACAGATTGCTTATAGGCCTCAAGGGAACGCGGGTCGGCATGAGGACTTGTTTTCCCCATTCCGAGTACAGGTAGACATATGGAGGGAGAGAGAGAGAGTCCTATCAGAGGACCTTCAGCGGGCGTGGCGAGATCTAGCAGCAGCTCAGGCCGAGGCTACCACCTATCGCGCGATCCTTATGGATAGGGATCATAGGAGTTCCTCTCGGAGTCACTCACGGTTTGTATCGCGCTACACACCCATGGGTCCGCCTTCACAGCCAGATCAGGAGGGAGTGTCCAGTCGACACTCTCCAGCCACTAGCGCTAGGGATAGGAGATGATTTTATGATGTAAGAGAGGTCACATTTTGGATGTACAGTGACCTATATTTGTATATGATCCACACATATATATATGTATATATACATGCTTCTCTTTTGCCTCAAATGTGTTGTCTTTAATTCTTAAAACAATGTATATTTTGTTTTGATTAAATCTAATACATTTGGTAAATGTACATGTATGTTCAGAATTTAATTTCCATGCGATTGATTTCTCAATGCTCCATGATTAAATTGATACATGTGTGACTTAATTAAAATATTTAATCAAGTACTACATTGATGATAAGAAAGAAATATGCATTAAGTCTAAGAATCATATAACTAATGTGATTTAATTTTGAACTTAAACACAACATGATACGATTCTACTTAACACATAAAGACACTATATAATATGCTAGCATAATGGAAATGTAAATCTTTTACAACTTACATAAATGAATTCAAGACAAACTATAAAGTAAAGAGACGCGCTTGTCAAGAACGAAGCAATAGAGAGTAAACACCATAACATTTAATTCCATTTTGCTCTAATTAGGAGATACTAACATATTATCCAATGTTGAAGAATTGAAAAGAAGATAGATGAGGAATGAAGAATTAAGCATAATATCTACGCAAGTGCATAGCATTGATAGGTTCTTTAAGAGGCGTACCATCTACATCTGCTATTTTGTAAGCACCTGATCCATAATCCTCAATAACGATATATGGTCCAAGCCAATTAGGACTAAATTTTCCCTTTTCTGCAGGTAAGGCATTCACATTGCGCTGATTCTCATAAAGGACCAAGTCACCTACTGAGAAGGAACGTTGAATAACCTTATCATTATAGCTTCGTTGTAGAGTTTTGTGATACGCTTGAATATGCTCAAGAGTGTTTATATGTTGTTCATCAAGCATCTCAAGCTATTGAAGTCGTTGTTCTCTATAAGAGTCATCATCTACTATACCTTTGAGAGAAACCCTAAGTGATGGAATCTCTAATTCTAAGGGCATAATAGCGTCAGCACCATAAACAAGATTATAAGGAGTAGTCCCCGTAGCAATTCATACACTCGTTCGGTAGGCCCAAAGAGCATAGATTAGCTGGTTACTCCAATCCTTACCATGCTTATTCACGGTTTTGCGAAGAATTTGTTCAATTATCTTATTGGATGATTCGGCTTGACCATTTGACTGAGGATAGTATGGTGTAGAAAATCGATGTTTGATATGATACTTCTTGAGGAATTTCTTCACGTCCTTGTTCTTAAACGATGTCCCATTATCTGAGATTATAGTGGAAGGTATCCCGAATCGAGAAATGATGTTTTCTAGAAGAAATTGACAAATCACTTCAGCAGTAGTAGAACGAAGGGGAATAGCTTCTACCCACTTCGTAAAGTAATCTGTTGCGGTTATAATGAAGGTGTGTCCCTGAGATGATGGAGGAGAGATTTTACCAATAAGATCCAAACCCCATGCGGAGAAAGTCCAAGAGGCTACTTAAGAACGAAGTTCTTGGGTAGGAGCATGAATCAGATTATTGTGTTGTTGACATTGATGACATTTCTTAACAAATGAAAAAGAATCCTTCTGCATAGTTTGCCAATAATATCCCATACGAAGCAGTCTATGAACCAAGGATTTGCCCCCAAAATGCCCCCCACAGGCACCTGAATGTGCCTCTTCAAGAGCAACGGGGATTTCCGATTTGTTAAGACAACGAAGGAGAAGGCCATCATAACCCCTTCGGTAAAGGACATTAGAAAGAATGATATATCTAGCAGACAACTTGCGGATTCTAGCCCTAGTGTTCCTATTAGCGGAATCAGGAAAGGTACCATCAGTCAAATATCTTACGATATGCGAGAACCATTCATCTGAATCTACAAAGTCACAACATGTTATCAGACTAGAATCGTCTACAATAGCTGGAGAAATAAGGTTGTGAATAACAAATTTAAGATCAACCACAGGGTCCTCTAAAGATACAAGAGAAGCCACACATGCCATTGCGTCCGCATGTCGATTATCTTTTCGAGGAACAGGTTCCATGGTATAAGAATCGAATTTTTGTAATAAAGAGATGGCAAGGTCTTTATATTGTGATAATTTGTCTTGTTTTGCTTGATACATTCCTGTTACTTGTCTTATAATCAATTGCGAATCTCCATAGATATGTATGTGTTTTATGTTCAGAGCCAAGGCTGCTTTTATTCCCGCTATAAGAGCCTCATACTCAGCAATGTTATTGGTACACAGGAAATTTAGATGATAGGATAAGGGAATAGATTTCCTTGTACGAGAAATCAGAACAACACCTGCCCCCGATCCCGTACGACACTTAGAGCCATCAAAGTATAACTCCCAAGTTTCATCTTTCTCTATAGAAAGAATAAAGTCATCGGGAAATGACTCAGGGTTAGGGAAGGAGAAAGGTGAAGGGGCCTCAATTAAGTGATCTATCAACGCTTGTCCTTTAATTTGCTCTTTGTGAAACAAATTTAAGGTCAAATTCAGTTAACATCATAACCCACTTAGCTAGGCGTCCTGATAAATCAGTTTTAGAGAAAAGATGCTTCAAAGGATCAAACTTTACCATGACGTGGACTTCTGAATTTAAAAGATAATGTCTCAATTTTTGAGTCGCAAACACCAAGGCCAAGCATTGTCTTTCTATCGCAGAATATCGGGTCTCATAATCGAGTAAGGTACGACTTATGTAATAAACTGGACATTCCTTACCATCTTTATCATGTTGTGCCAACAATGCTGCGAGAGCATGAGAGGAGGTAGCTGTATACAGAAGGAAAGGTTTAGAAGGTTCGACAGGTTGAAGAATAGGAGGACTAGCCAAATACACTTTTAAATCTTCAAATGCTTGTTGACAATCCTCATTCCATTGAAAAGTGATATCCTTTTTAAGAAGTTGAGTAAAAGGAAAGGTATGATCCGCAAGCTGAGACACGAACCTACGAATGGCTTGAATCTTTCCTTGTAAGCTTTTAAGTTGAGACACATTTCTAGGAGGTGGCATGTTGACAATAGCATCTATTTTCTTAGTGTCCACCTCAATCCCACGATGTGAAACTATGAATCCTAATAGTTTTCCACTATCCACACCAAAAACACATTTTCGGGGATTCAAGGGCATGTGATATTTATGAATTCTTTCAAAGATTTGACGAAGGATTTTAACATGATCCATGCGAAGAAAGGATTTGGCTAAAATATCATCAACATAATCCTCTAAAATCTTATGCATATAATCATGAAAGATAAGGGTCATCGCTCGTTGATAAGTTGCACCAGCGTTTTTAAGTCCAAAAGGCATCATTATCCAACAAAACGTACCCCAAGGAGTGGTGAAAGCGGTTTTGAATTGATCGTGAGGGTTAATGAAAATTTGATTGTATCCTGAAAAACCATCCATGAAGGATAACAAGGCATGTCCTGTCGTAGAATCAACTATCATGTCAATGTTTGGAAGAGGGAAATCATCTTTTAAAGAAGCCTTATTTAGATCCTGAAAGTCGATACACATTCTTATTTTGTTGTCTGGTTTAGCCACAGTGACAATGTTTGAAATCCATGGGGAATAGTCAATAGGGCGGATAAATCCAGCCTCCAATAATTTTTCAATCTCAGCCTTAACAAGCAGAGCCACCTTGGGATTCATTTTTCGAATCTTTTGTTTCACGGGCTTAGCATCAGGAACTAAGACAATATTATGAGTAACAATCTTAGGATCTATACCAGGCATGTCAGAGTATGTCCAAGCAAAGATCTCGGGGAATTCGTGCAATAAATCTTCATATTGTTTTTGTTCCTCTTCATCCAAATTTTTCCCAATTTTAATAACTTTCTCTTTATTGCAAGGGTCCATCTTAACATCAATGGTTTCACTTATGAGAAGATTACTTTGTTGAGGAGTATCCTTTAACTGAGGGAATTCTTTCACAATCTCATCATTATCAATCTCTTTTCCAAAATAGGCTTCAGTGTTCAAACAATAAGGGAGTCCCCTATTGTGATGATAACGAGGAAGAGTGTCATAGGCTCCCAAGAACTCAACTAAAGCATCGTCGGTAGGGAAGATATCCAAAGCACAGTCACCCGAAGGATCCCCATCAATATACTCAGGATGTTGTATTGATAGAGATGTAGAGATAGCATTAACACTAATACATGGTCTTTTAGAAGCTTTAGTACGTTTGCAGGGATTATAGCCAAGTCCAAAGGCATAATTGTGAAAATTAGTCTCTAGAGGAACTCTTATCCCTTGTTCATGAGCACCACAACCTTTTCCATGATACCCATGCTTAGCAAAAATGCGAAAACCACGACCGTAACGATCAGCCATTTCAGGAAGAGAAGGTGGTTTTTCATAAGACAAAGAATCAAACTCTTCATAATTAGAGGTGTGAGGAGAAGAAGTTTGAGAAGCGGCCACAAAATTATTACTCATAGATTCAGGTAAGGTTGATTGATTTTTAGCTTCTTCCTTCTTTTCAACTTTAAGCTCTCTAGAAGGAACCTTATATTCACCCACAAAAGTGGGATTGAAATCAAGGGATCCCCAATCATCTTCTTCGAGGATCTTCTCAGGATCAAAATCCTTCTTAGGTGTAGTTTCAAGTCGAGAAGAATCTTCTTCAGGAGATCCAGACTCATCCAAAGAATTTTGATCATCGGAGAGCGAGGATTCATCGATAGGTTTCTTGTTTAAAGAGTCATCACTAGACGAGGATGGCTTAGAAGAACCTCCTTTGGAAGTAGATGTTTGTAGACAAGCTTGAAAATTAGTATCACCTATCAAAGTATATGTCTTATTGTTATAGACGAATTTAACTTGTCTATGCAATGTAGAGGGGACAGCTTGCATGCTGTGAATCCAAGGCCTCCCTAATAACAAGTTATATGTTAAATTTCCCGACATAACATGGATAGGAGTAGGCAAAGTAACAGGTCCTACTGTGAGAGGTAAGGTGATGATACCTAATGAAGTCTTAGCCACATTGTCAAAGCCACGAATGGGACAAGAATCAGGCTCAATAAGGGATGTATCCACATTCATCTTATGCAATAGATTAATGCTACACACATTAAGGCCAGAGCCATTATCTACCAGTGTTCGTCTTATAGCAGTGTCATTTATGATAACCACAATCATCAAGGGATCATATTGATGTTGAATTTCACTAGTAGGCAATTCATCTTGAGTAAACACAATTTGAGCTTTAGGATTCATCACAGAGTTAACCAAAGACACTATATTACTAGATGTATTCAGTGGAGGAACATTCAAATCTTTCAAGGCATCTTGTAACATTCCATGATGAGCGGAAGAAGTTTGAATGAAATCCCAAAGGGATATCTTAGCAGGGGTAGCTTTAAGTTGTTCTATGAGATCATATTCCTTACCCATAACTTGCGAAATACGGGGAGCTTGAGGAAGAATTGGTTGAGGATTAGGAAGAGAGACTGGAATAATAGGAGGAGGATTAGGTTGCCTATTATTTCTAGTGTGATAAGTGTGGGCAACCGCATGATAACTCTCTCTAGTTATTTGCTTGGCATAACTATAAGGACTTATAGATTTTCTTCCTTATATGGTGATAATTGGTTTATTCGGGGTACGAAAGGAATCATGATCATACCCTCCTTGAACAGTAAGGAGAGGTGACTTAAGAACTTGAAAGGTGGGAGAAGGATAAACACCTTGGACTTCAAAAAGAGGCTTGTTATGTTCATTCAAGTTTATCATGTTAACCAATTTAGAGGTCTTGTTCTTGTTTAAAGATTTCGATAAAGCCACAAAGTCATCAAGAGCATCATCCAACAAAGCATGATCATATCGGTTAAAAGGCTTATCTTTTGATTCAAAAGGAGACATCTCCTCATAGAGGGGATTATTGAAAACAACCATGTTACTAGATTCAGGGGAAGAGTTGATAGGAATGTATCCTTGAGAGGAATCATTCGACTTATCTTTCTCATCACACCTAAATGGCATAGTAACAAGGTTTATGAGTTTTTGGTAAAATGAAGGTTTGGCATCCTTAGGGTTTAAAAACTCATCTAAAGCTTCATCTAATTCGTCTTGGCTATACTCATAATAATCATCAAAAGCATGAACATTTTGCAAATAAAAATCTGACATTTTGAAAAGATTGCATAAAATTTAAACACACAATGCAAAGAAACACACTCTTTTTTTTTTTTTTTTTTTTTCTTTTTAATGAAAATGAAATGAAAACACACTAAATCTAGATCTAGATCTAACAAATGCAATGCAAGAGGAAGCAATGATAGATTCACGTCGGGTTCACCAAAATGTGTAGGGGAAAAAGCGAGACTAGGTTAACATGCCCTAATCCTACCTTTTGACACACATTACGGAATACAAAAGAGCCTAGAGATATCGCACAATTGGCTACTTCTTTTTGTGAAAGAGAGAGCCACGGGATATCTATTAGGATTTCTATTCCCTTGTTGAAATTGTAAGATCAAATGATGTAAGTTCAAACCCTAATCCCAAAATGCAAGTATGAACTAATAACAAGATTGCAGAATTGAGATTAAACAATGAACAACTGTAAATACAAGGATGAAATAAGAATGTAGATGTGTACCCGGAGTCAAAATCGGACTGAAAATGTTCGGGACGGGGGCGCGGGCGCCACTGTCCTGATTCTGTCCTGAAAACTGCACCGGAAACTGTCGTTATGCACTTTGGAACACTGCCAAAAACTGTCGGAAAAGCTATCTGTCCGGAGGACCAGGGTGCCCAGCGCCTCTGTCCTGGCAGGACCAGGGCACCCAGCGCCCTTGTCCCAGTCTTCTGGTCTGCAATTTGATACAGAGTGCTGTCTCGACCTGTTCTCTCTGGATCTGTATCCTGCGGCGTCGTCTGAGTCCTAAACCTGCACTGATATCTGAAAAAGGGTGTATGGGCGGCTATATAGGGTTTTGCCTTAGTCAAACCCCTGTTTCAGTGATTTCCACCTCCACGAATAGCCAAGTTGTTATGTAAAATGTATTGTGTGTGCAGACCTAGTGTGTGTGCAAGGTCCTAAAATGCAAGAAAGCAAACTAGAGCAACCTAGAAAGTAAACCCTAATTGCTTGTAAATGATAATGTAAATGCTCTAAATCAAGATGCAAAGTGATCTAAAGCATGAATAAATGATATATTGAAGCTTATGCAAAGACATGAAAACAACATGAAATCATACCCAACCCTCAAGGGAGGAGTACAAGCCAATCTTCAGTTGGTAATCTCCTATTGTTCTTCAATGTCTTCCAAGCCCTAAGTGGATGAATGAATTTGATAAGTGCTTGATAGAAGGATGTTGAATGTTGTTGAAGTCTTCAAAGATCTTCTCTTTCGCTGCATATGAGGTTCCTGAAAACAAAAATCGGATCCCTTTCAAATGAAGAAAGAGAGCTCTTATGTAGGAAACCCTAGATCATAAATTCATCTTTTGGCCGACCTAGAGATTGAATATCTCACCAATTTCTTGGGGTTAAGCTTTATTTTATGATTGGATTGTGCTCCCAAAATTTCGAGAAAAATGTCCGGGACCATGTGCACTCCGGGCGCCACGGTCCCGACAACTTTTCACCAAATTTTCAGGGCTGTCGGATATGATGATTTTAGAGAGAATCTCGAAGTTACAGGTGATTTTGAGATGTTTTGACCCCGAAACCAAGCCCCCAAGTTCAAAATAGGACTTAATTAGGGTTTTTGATTAAGTGATGTATTGGAAGAATAAAATGCAAAGGGCACGCTTTAGCGAAAGGGCCCAACTTTATGATGCAAAGGACGATGAAATAAGACCTTAGACCTAATTAATTTGATTAATTAAGTGCTAAAGGAGAAATGCAATGCAAAATGCAAAATGCACTAAGGCGGGTGCTAAACTAGGTGTGAAATTGTACCACCCTAGCAAGTGCGTACAATTTACGACGCTACAATGATGTTTTGGATATGAGAAAGGTAACTGCAAGGGTAGAAGAAGATAGATTAAGAGAATATTGTTAGAGTAAAGTAATTAATTAACTTTACTCTCTTCTTAAGATTTCCCTTTATGCACATATTAGTCATTTAATAATTAATATTTAATTGTTAAATGCACACACCTTAGGGCTAGGTTTTCCTTTCGGTGTTGATCTCCTTTATAAAGATCGATCTCTTGTATTATTTATTCTTCTTGATTCATTTTTTCTCTGATAATAAATCTTTTCACTTTGTCAAAGCCAAAACCCTTGTTTTCGTTCTCTCTCTTTCTCTGTGACAGGTTTCTTGCATGCAGGTTTCTTTGGGTTCTGTGGATTTGTATTTCTCAAATCCTACATGGTATCAGAGCCATATCTATTGTAGCTTGTTTAGATTTTTGAAAGATTTTGAGATCTAGGTTTTGGTTGCATCAGATCTGTGTTTTTGTCTTCTGTTTTTATTTTGGAATAGGGGTACTTTTTTTGGAGCACTTTGAGCCCAAACGAACCTCACCGTTGAGCTTGCAGCGCCCAAAAACCCCTATTTTCATAGAAAATTTGTCCGATTTGGACACAGTTGCTTCAGAAGGCAAAAATTTTTTTGCCCCAAGGCTGTACAGCCCTAGGGCACGCAGCACGAGGCAGAAAAATAAAAAAAACATCAAATTTTTTTTAAAAAAAATGCAATTTTTTTGAAAAAAAGGGCACCGCCAATTTACAGCCCCGCACCGCCGGTGTGTAGCCCAGCGGCCACCACCGCCGGCGGTCCCCACCGGCCGCGGCCAGGCAGCCACCGTCGCGCCACCGGCGAAGCTTGCCTCCCCTGAGCCGCCCGAGCACCTCCCACCCTCCGCTAGCACTAGTAGCACCACCCATGCTCCGTCCCCGCGCCACCAGCCCTGCGCCAACCCTTTGTCGCCCAGCTAACCAGGGCCTATTTTTTTAAGCCCCTGAGGGCTAGAAGGGCCATTTGGATTTTTTGGAGCTGTTTTACAAAATTGGGCATAACTCCGACGTCCGATCTCTTTTTTTCGAAAACAAATAGGCGTTGGAAAGATGACTCCAAGCCTGTTCTAATGGTGCAGGAATTTTTTCATATTTTTCCAATTTGATTATATTTTTTTGCAGTTAAAGTCCGATGAGCCTTTTTGCACTCCGAAGGGCATAACTTGCTCATTTTTGCTCCATTTTTTGAAAGCGAATAGGCGTTGAAAAGGTGGTTCTGTGGTCTTTCCAGATCTATAGTCTATTTCATTAGTAAATTCTTCAAGTGCTCATAATTTTGTCTCAACCCGTTACTACTTTCTATCATTTTCAGGCTTTCAGTTTGTACTGGGGATTAGTTTTTTGAATTGTGGGGGGGTGTTTTTTTCTTGCTTTCTATTCTTTACATTAAAAAACTAGAATATAAAAATACCAAAACAAAACATTCAAACCCCTTCTACATCTTCTATCTAGTTCTGAAAGACCACTTAATAATAATTAAAAAATACAGAGCAGTTGAGGCACAGTTCATAGTATGGTCGATAGACCTATTGACTCTCTCACACTGCATAATTACCACACTTGGAAGGGTTGCATGATGACTCTTCTCCAGTCTCGAGGGTTATGGTCCTGTTTGGATGAGGTTCAACCTCAGTTGACATGTCCCTTTGAGGTTATGCAACACAGGAACAATATGGATTAGGCTATGGGATTGATGGCTTTACACATTTCCAACAGTCTCCAGTTTCATCTTGAGGGTTGTCTCACTCCTCGAGCCATTTGGACCAAGTTTGATGGACTTTTTGGTACTGTCAATGAGTTCAGAGCTTTGCAGCTTGAGGTCGAGTTAACTTCCTTGGTACCTGATTCATTTCCCTCTATTGAGGACTTTCTGATGAAGTTCAAACAACAAAGATCTATCTTGCAGGGTTGTGGTAAGACTAAGACCGATACAGAGTGCATTTTCCTGATTCTCTCCAAGCTTCGGGGTCCATTTTAGATCTTCTCTTCGACTTTCTATTCCACCATGGATGCCTTGGGTGCTCGTCATGTCATGCCTTCTTTTGAGGTCTTTTGTGATCGTCTGACTTGTGAGCAAGCTAAGCTTAAGCAGTTGGATTCACTTTTAGGTTCACAGAACCGAGCATTGGTAGCCTAGTCCTCCAAAGGTAAACATAAGCAAAAACTGAAGCCTAAGAAAGATTCAGAGGCTAGCGAGAATCCCTCCAAGCCACCACCTAAGTCTGATTCAAAACCACAGTTCAATTCTAAAAAGGGCAAATCTTCAAAGTCTGGTGAGTCTTCCTCCAAGACTAAGAAGAACTCCGGTGATCCTTGCAGTTTTAGTGGCAAGGAAGGACATCCCATTTCCAGGTGTTGGAAATGTTTAGAGGCTTTGGAGGAAGCCATGCAGCAGCATAATATCAGTGCACCTCAGCCTCCTTCACAACCCACTGGGAAAGGTCATGCTCTTTCTGCACAAGCATTGTCCTCAGCACCCACTTGGATTCTAGATTCTGGTGCCTCTCACCATATGACACACACAGCGGATTTGCTCACCGTTCTTGCCCCTACAGGCACTAGACATATTGCAGTTGGTGACTCAGCACAACTTTCCGTTCAGGGGTTTGGAACTGTTTCATTGGATGGTGGTTGTTTACAGGATGTGCTTTTGGTTCCTGACATTTCGACAAACCTTCTATCCGTTTATCAGATTTGCCACTCTGGCTCTGGTAAGACAGTTGAGTTCTCACCTCATGATGTGGTTATTCGAGATCTTCATGATCCTGACTTGGTTGTGGCTACTGGGAGTGTGGATTCTTCATCTCACTTATATAGCTTTGATGGCTTTGAGAGTTCTGACACTGTTGGTTCCTCTCTTATAGCACATGCAGATTCAGTGAGCAGGCTTTGGCATGAGCGTTTTGGCCATGTCAATTATAGATATCTACAGTAGATGAGTACACAGGCACTTTTGATTGGGCTTCCACAGATTTCTTGTACTGATGGTGTATGTCGTGGTTGTGTTCTTGGCAAACATCATCAAGATCCTTTTCCTAAGGGTCAAGCCTCACGTGCTAGGGCAGTCCTAGAGTTGGTACGCAGTGATCTTATCACTTTTATTGCTGACTTCTCCAGATGTACATGGGTGTACTTTATTAAGTACATGTCTGATGTCTTTGACTCATTCCGGATTTTTAAGACATTTGTGGAGAAGCAATCTGGACTTTCTATCAGGAGGATACGCACAGATAATGGGGGGGAGTATGTTAATCAGGCTTTCAGAGATTTTTTCACTGAGCATGGTTTACAGCATCAGTTTACAGTTCCTTACACCCTCAGCAGAATGGTGTTGCTGAGAGAAAGAACAGAACCTTATGGGAGATGGCAAATTGTATGATACAGTCTCGAGCTATGAGTTCTTCATTTTGGGCTGAGGCGGTCAATTGTGCCAACTATATTTAGAATCGGATGCCGCATAAGGCATTGCGACATATGACTCCTGAGGAGGCTTGGACCCATGTCAAGCCTGATGTTTCTTCATTCCGAGTTTTTGGTAGTGAGGCTTGGGCATTTATTCTTGATGCTCAGCGGAAAGCCATGGAGAGGAAGAGCCAACCACTCATATTTGTTGGCTACTGTGAGGATGTTAAGGCATATAGGTTGTTTGATCCTGATTCCAGAGAGGTCTTGTTTCGACGGGATGTCCAGTTTTATGAGTGCTATCCTCAGATGGATTCTCCATCACTAGCTTCTCCCTCATTGCCTACTCCTTCCTCTTCATCTCTTGAGGATTACTTATCTCTTGAGGATGATGTAGATGATGATCCACCATCTCCACCACCACCAGTTGCTCCATCTTTACCGAGGTGGGCCTATGACATTGTTGATGCAGCTGGTTCTTTGGCAGGTGATCCTTCAGATACTCGTCGCACTCGTGCTCAGACATCTGGTTCTAGTCTTTTGAGTCATGCAATTTCAGCTGATCCTCAAAAGTTTTTAGAGGTGATAGGACACCTTGAGTGGGATAGGGCCATGGATGAGGAGTATTCTTCTTTGATGAAGAATCATACCTGGGATCTTTGTCCTCTTCCTAAGGGAAGAAAGTTGGTTCGGTGCAAGTGGGTGTATCGTACCAAGTATGCTACAGATGGTTCTATTGATAAGTATAAGGCATGTCTTGTTGCAAAGGGGTTTTCTCAGGTAGAGGGTATTGACTACTCTGAGACCTTTGCTCCTGTCACCAAGATGAATTCTATACGCCTGGTACTTTCACTTGCAACTTCATAGGGATGGACAGTGTTTCAGATGGATGTGAAGAGTGCCTTCTTGCATGGAGACCTACATGAGGATATCTATATGGAACAACCTTAGGGTTTTGTGTAGGACACTTCTTTGGTTTGCAGACTTCGACGTTCATTGTATGGTCTCAAACAAGCCCCCAGGGCTTGGTATGAGAAGATGGACTCCTTCTTGCTTTCCTCTCACTTCACACGCTGTCATTCTAATCACACAGTCTATATTCAGCGTCAGGAGGGTGATCTTTTGATTCTAATGCTATATGTAGATGATCTCATCATTACAGGTAGCTCATCCTCCATGATTCAGAGTGTTCAGAGAGCTTTGATGGAGCAGTTTGAGATGACAGATCTTGGTCTCTTGCACTTCTTTCTGGGTCTATAGCTTATTCAGTCTTCGGATGGGATTTCCATATTTCAGGAGAAGTATGCTCTTGATATGCTTCAGTGATTTGGCATGCTTGATTGCAAGTCTGCCCCCACTCCATTTCAGTTAGGTGTTGTTTTGTCTTCCACTTGCTCTACTCCTTCAGTAGACCCCACTTTATACAGGTAGTTGGTTGGGAGTTTGTTGTACCTGACACATTTTCATCCTGATCTTTCCTTTGCGGTTGGCCTTGTCTCTCGGTTCTCCCATGATCCTCATGAGAGCCATAGGCAAGCAGTCAAACGTATTTTGAGGCACATTCAGGGCACCACTCATTATGGCATTCACTACACTTCAAGATCCCCTCACATCATTGGCTTCACTGACTCCGATTGGGCTGGTGATGTCAATGATCGGAAGTCTACTTCTGGTTTCATTTTTTGCCTTGGTTCTGGTCCTATCACATGGTCTTGCAAGAAGCAATCTGCTATTGCATTATCATCCATAGAGGCTGAGTACCGTGCAGCAGTGTTAGCCAGTCAGGAGGTTTTATGGCTTCGGTAGTTGATGACAGAGTTTGGGTTTCCTCCAGATTGTCCCACTCTTCTTTGGTGTGACAATCAGAGTGCCATTCACATTTCTCGCAACCCAGTGGAGCATCAGCGGACAAAGCACATTGAAATCCACATGCACTTCATCAGACAGTTGATTCAGGATGGTTCTCTCATCTTGGAGTACATTCCTATAGAGGAGCAGGTTGCAGACATCTTCACTAAACCTTTGGCATCTCCGCGCTATCTTCAGTTGCGCTCCATGCTTGGGGTGAAGGAAGTTGTCCTTGGGGGGTCTCAGTGAGGCCTTCCTTCCTTCATGTTTTCTTTTCAGCATGATTCTTTATCTCTTTTTGGAGAGGAGTTTTTTCCCACTGGGTTTTCTCCTTTACTCCGCTTTATAGAGATTTTCTTGTATTCGGGTACCTGATCAGGCCTTGTTGCCGGGACCCTCTTTTGCATTGTAGTTCCTTTGCTTTCTTCTGCATTGTAGCTCATCTTAAGGGGGGGTGTTAGAGTAAAGTAATTAATTAACTTTACTCTCCTCTTAAGATTTCCCTTTATGCACATATTAGTCATTTAATAATTAATATTTAATTATTAAATGCACACACCTTAGGGTTAGGTTTTCCTTTTGGTGTTGATCTCCTTTATAAGGATCGATCTCTTGTATTATTTACTCTTCTTGATTCATTTTTTCTCTGATAATAAATCTTTTCACTTTGTCAGAGCCAAAACCCTTGTTTTCGTTCTCTCTCTTTCTCTATAACAGGTTTCTTGCATGTAGGTTTCTTTGGGTTCTGTGGATTTGTATTTCTCAAATCCTACAAATATGTGCTAGTCAATTTATGCTTCATAATATCTAAGGAAGAAATTGCAAGAATTCTTAAGTTAGCAAAGAATGAGTTATGAAGTAAAACAAGAGTAAATAAGATAATGATTGGAAAAATTGATGAAGTTATAAAAGACATTGAGACAATTTTGAGGAAGATATTACTTCAAAATTAATATGTGGTTATCCTTGAGAAAACTGGGGATGATCCGAAAACTGAGTAGACAAAGGTTGATACTCCCTCTATTCTGGAAGTGCAGACAGATGATCAGGAAGAAGTAAATGTTCTGAAAGATGCCAAAGATGAGGATGCACCAGATAAGGGTGAAGGAGAAGCAAGTAAAGCAAATGAGGTTGAGGATGCTTAGAATCCTCTAGTTGACACTGTTGATCCTATTGAGACAATTGAGAAGAATGCAGTCCCAGCTAAGGCTGATGCAAATAAGGTAGCAGACAAGGAGAAGGTTGATGTTAAGGTTGAAGTTGATACTGAAGTAAGGGAAACTGTAGAGGCAGTGAAGGGAAAATAGATTTTAGATGACCCAAAATTTGTACAAGGGCCAATTAACCTCGCCTCTCTATCTCCTATTCAAAAGATTCAATTAGCTTCATTTGCTCAAGCCAAGGCAAGTGAAGATCTCCTAAAATCTCACATTGAAGATAGTAAACTACTTACTCTAGCATCCAGTATTCTTGAGAAAATAATGCCTTCCTATGTAAAGATTAAGTCAGATACTCCATCCGAACAACTGAAGAGTTTGATCAACTCTGTAGATACTCATTTTGAGTCGTTGGAAAAGTTAGTTGAGGTGAAGGTTCAGAGTGAATTCAATGCTAAGAGGCTCAGGACATTGAAAATAATGATTGTTGATGACAAAGCTACATTGGATACATGTGTCAAGAGAATGCAAGATGGCTTATCTGAAGGTGGTAACATCTATAAATCATGTCTATCGCTGTCCAAATTTACCGAGGATATTGAAAAGAAGGCCAAGTAAATTGAAACTTAGTTAGCCCAGATATCTTAGCCAGTTGATCCACTGTCAGTTTCTATGAGTGGTCATGAAGATTAGGTAGGATCTTTACTTGACAAGATTAGGAGTTTGAGCCATCATAGGGAAAGAATAATTGGCAGAGTGAGTGAACTTCAGAGTCATATTACTCCTAAGTTGGACACTATGCTTAGTGCCTTGACAGATGCTCAAAATGCTTAGGCTACCAGTGAACCAACAGATCTCAAGGTAGTAGAGACGCAAGCCTATCTATTTAGTGGGATCATAACCATCTTGGAGATTCTCAAGAAGGGCTGGGATAATCACTTGAATTCATTGAAGAACTCTTTTGCAAATATTTTCAAGTTTTTGTAAGTAAGGGCTATGTGTATATATGTATATAGAATTTTGGCTTGAATTTTAACATTCGAAACCCCATCTTTGGCATTGATGTCAAAGGGGGAGTATAGGTCAGTAAAAAATGTTGATCTTAGGGGGATTTTTTAACTTTTGGAGTTTGGTTGTTAGATTTTTGGTTGTAGTGTATAATGTTTTGGTTTTGGTTCTGACACTTAGTCATTTTGCACTAAGTATTGCCATCAATGCCAAATGGGGAGATTGTTGGCAAGAGACACTACACAAGTAGTCATATGTTGTAATTGATGGCACCTAATGCTAATGCACCCATCCACAATTCATTATTTATTCATACCCAAAGAGTAATTGAGTTTTGGTTAGGTCTGGTGAGATAGAACATGACATCTGACATAATGCATTATTTTGGTTGGCAATTTATTTTTGGTAAATATCTTGTGTTTCAGAGCTAGAGGAAGATAGATGGATGTCTGGAGTACCTTATTCCAGGTTTGTGGCCTTTGGTGTTGATTCTAGATTGAGTTAGAAGATCCGGTATACAAGTTTTTAGATAGAACAGTGTTCATTAGTAGTCTCGTGTGGATAATCATTGTGTAGATTATGTGGATTGATTTTGGTGGTTGTTTTTGTGTTCGAGGATTGTTAGTCGACATATGGGAAGAGTGTGGACAATTATTTTTGGTTCACATATGCATTCAATCTCGGATTGAGCTGACAGTTCTTACACATTTCATTTGTGTGTTATGCGTTTTTGGGCCAACATGAAGAAGACCTAATCTCGTGTTGAAGATATATAAGAGTGATTGATATTGTCTATTTTGATATCGATGGTTGTGTGGAAGATATTTTTGAGCGATTGTGCGTAGTCTCACATGCACAAGTAAAGGATTTGTGCTTTGGAATATAGAAAATAGTAGAACAGAGTAGTATAGCAGAGCAATGTAAGATTATGTACTTTGTGCTTAACCAAAACTATATTTTGGTATTTGCAGATGTTGTTTATCAGTTTAGACATTTCAATTATCTTTTGTAATCATTTTTGTAAGGCAGTGAGCCTTCTGGGGTTGTAGCCCTTATTGTATTTTGAGCAGTGAGATCTAGGTATTGTGTTTGAATGCATGTGAATTCCCCTTATGTAATATTTCTATACTTCTGATAGAGTATATTAATATTGTGGGTCTCAATCCCACTGTAGTTTTTCCCTTAATCGAGTTTTATGTGTATAAATTTGGTGTTACGGTGTTGTAGATATTTGATTTATGTGTTTGCATCTTTCTTTTGTTGATTTGCATTAGATGGTTAAAGAATCAAATTAATAAGATTAAAGATTGCAGAACACTGATTCACCCCCTCCCTCTCAGTGTTCATTGAATCCAACACTAATTAATAGACTTAAAAATACAAACAATAAAAGAAATGTTGTAATCAACAATGAATTATTAATCAAATTAAACACAATCCATTGTTGATCGTGAGAATTGAGTCTCCTATTACTCTTCTCCTCCTTGTGGAATATTGGCTCTCAGAGTCGCACATGAAAACTTGCAGAATGTTAGCACAAGAATTCAAAGATGGTGGTTGTTAAAAATGGGAGATTGATGTTGAATTTATAGAATTTGGAAGGAAATTCCAACAATTGAGATTGATATGCAAACTGGTTTAATCAACGGTTGAGATTGACTAAGATAGAATTGATTGGAGGAGATTACGATGAGAACTAATTGCATGACAAGACTAATTGAGAGATGAGTGACTTGATTGATCAGTTGAATAGGGTTGATTGATGAAATAACTGAATGGATGGAACTATTTGAAAAATCTGATTAGGAGTTACAAAAGGTGATTGGAGAGTTAACTAATTTAACTAATTAACTAATTAAATTTATTAATTAATCAAAAATTTGATTGGGAGTTGAACTCAAAGTCAGTGATAGTTAGGATTTTAACACGTGTTATAGGAATTTGGTATGAATTTACATTTGGTTTCCAAAAAAGGCACATGAAATTAATTAGTTTAGAATTAGAATTTGGGAATTTTAAATTTTTTTCCAACCTAGGGTGTGAGATGGACCAATAGTTAGTTAGATGGTGGGATGATAAAGGCTGTGATTTGGCTTGGGTAGATTAATGTTTGAAATGTGGTTCTTGTGTCGTTGCCTTGTTTGTCAGGAGGTGATAGGCATTTCTAAATTTCTCCATATTGAGTTTTACCTCTTCATCACTTCTAAGTTCGCCACCATCTTGCTTTCCATTATTGCAAGCTCTCATTTATTGGTAAGATGAAAGGTGGCACATTTTTTAGGCATGAATTGAGCTACGAAAGGATTTCGTATCTGAGTTTAGTGGATTTTTTAGTTCTATTAATTGATGCATGTCCTTTATTTTTCAAGTTAAGGAAGGGTTGTTTTAGATGGTGTGGTGTGGTGTAGAAGATTGGTTGAAAGAGGGTAGTATCTTAAAAGCACATGATGCAAAGATAGAAGCAAATTTCACTCTACATTCCATCAAACAACAGTTGGCCTTCTTGAGTTGAGTTACAGATAAATGACTAGGTAGTATTTTACCTTTTGAGGACTTTCTGGAAATAATTGAGAGATTATTGGGTGGTAATAAGTTTTTGGTGTTCTAATTCATGTACATGACTAACATGGACATAATTTTGATGTTGTTGGCCGAGGAAATTACCTTTGGATTGAAGTTAGAAGTAGAATGGGTGGTCAAAGCGTGCATTCCTGAACATTCTCAGTGTGGCTTGGTTTCTATGTTGCATAGAGTAGTTCCTAGGAAGGGTATGCAATGTCCTTTTGGAGAAGGTGTGATGCCAAAATGCATTAATGTGGAATACCATTTGGTTTTTCCCTGGAGGGATGGGGCAAATAGAGTTTCAAGGTCTAGGGAAGCCTATGAGGTGTGGGAAGACCTAAAGGTCTTCATTCACACTGCTGAAGTACAGATGAGAATGGCTCAATAGGCAAAATTGAAGCAACAAGGTAAGGGAAAGAAGATCAAGTTTGAAGTTGATGAATACCATGCTAATGGTCTCGGGTTGAAAAAGAATCCAAGTAGGCTTTTTTTGTATTTAGGGCTAACTGTTTTGGTAGTGGCTCCTTTGGTTTGAACTTTTTAATGTTTAGCTGGGTATGGTTGTTTGAATACATACCTTTTTCTGATTATAGTCTTTTAAATTTCACACTGTTTTAGACTTCTACGAGGGTTAATCCCCACTTTTTGATCATGGTGGACAATGTTTGTATCTTAACTTTTAATATTAATATATAGAAATATACATTTATATATATATATATATATATAAAATTATAGTTCAATTTCTATAATCATAACTATAAAAATACAATTTTTATAATTATAATTTTATAAATATAATTTCTATAATTTTTATAATCTATGATACAAATTATATTTAAAATAATTTAAATTTAAAATAAATATTTATAATTATTTATTAAATAATAATTATTATATATAATAAAAATACTCTAATAATATTCTAAATAAAAATTATAATTTCAAATGTGAACTTTTTATACCATTTATTGTTCAAATGTTTGATTGTTCAATTTATAAGTGCGTTAAAAGAATGTGTGCAATATGAAGAGAATTGTGCATATCAATTGCAAATATAATATATACACCCATTTTGACATGTATACAAATGAATATATTATTCCTAACACATTCAAATCAATTAAATGTAATTGTTTTAAGCCTATATTTTGAATGGAAAGCACAATTTAAAAATAAGAAGATCCACATATTACTACAAATATACATCATAAATCAATACAAAATGAATTATATATTTTAGGAACAATGAATGTATTTCTCAAATGTTTAGGTTTAAAAAATAATATACATAAATATTCACAATTGTAAGGATGTGGGATTGATTTGGAAAGCTTTATATTATGATTTTAACGATCATCAATTTTAACAGATGTGCAAAATAACATAGCCACAAAAGGTGGCATGAATGACACAATTTAGTAAAAGAAGCTCCAAAAAAAAATTCTTCATGTTTTAAATATAAAAAAAATTGTATATAAGACCCAAATGAATTTAGCCAATGATATGATCAATTTTTTTTTTAATAAATTATAAACTCAAAAATATTATATTTAAACTATAAAAAATATGAAATTTATATTAAAAAAAATAATACTAAATTGTAATCGATTCAGAGAGTTTGTTTGAATCACTAGTTAACACAACAAATTATAAAATCATTGTAGTAGTACTAGCCTAATGACAAGTACTAATAAGAACAAAAGCAATGTTAAAATATAATACAACAATATATTTTAATAATAAAATATTTATAATATAATATTATAATGATATGATATACTATATACTATATAATATAATAACATATAATAATACTACAATTACTATATAATATTTTAGTTGGAGTTTAAGTGGGTTGTACTTTTAACCACGTTATATTTCCAAAAATCATTAGTTGCAATAATTTTTTAATGTTATTAAAAAGTTTATATAGTTCATAATCAATTTTTCAATATTATCCACCCATATGATAAGACGTAATGAACCAATTAGATTCAAATAAAATGATTTTTTCAATATTTTTATGTTAAAAAAATCATATAGACATTTTTTTATATCTCTTGTCTATTTTGGAAATATTATGTTTATAATTAATATTAATATATTGACATGTAAATGGCTGACAAATTTAAGATATAAGGTAAGAGGTTTTGGTAACACACTCTCGCTACTACACTCCAACCCTCACTGACATTAACCAAAAATTAATGAGAACAACTTTTAGTTATCATTTTGGATATAAATTAATGAGAACAACTTGAAATGAGAGGAAACTAAATTAAATAAATTTGTAAAAATTATTTAATTTGGGAAGACATAGTTAGCTAATTAAATAATTTTAAAAAAATATTTAATTAGGGGAAAACATAAATTAAATTTAATTAAATGGTAAAGACCATTTAATTAAAGTAAATAAATCTTAATTAATTAAATAATTAAAAATATTTAAGTAATTTTAAAAAGAGAAATTGAATAATTAGTTTGTGATGAAAAATAAGATTAATAAAACTAGAAGAATAAAATTAGATTAATTAAATAATTATAACTATTTAATTAATATAAAGGAATAATTGGTAAAATTGATGTTTGCAGGTCTCAGACAATTTTAGATGTCTACATTGTGTCCCTCTTTGAGACGTTCAAAGTAATGTTTCGAAGAAAAATTGAAAAACATACCCTAGTAAAAAAATGCCCCAATATGTTGAGAGATGGAGGCAGGATGCCTCCTCGAGAGATTGTTTGTGCACTAAAGGCATGAATGATCTCTCGAAAGAAAAATAATGTTGTATGAGAGATAGTAGAATGGTTATTTGATTACATCCATGGATTTGATTTGGTAGAAGAAATGGTGGGGTGATTTGTAGATTAATTGATTGATTAGATTCATTCAATTGATGGGTAAAGATCAAGTTGGGTTTCAGGAATGACACATCCTATATAAGACAAAGATAGATGATTGTCTGGTTTTAGGAAGGACATATCTTGCATAAGACCAAAGATATATCAAAATGTCTGGTTTTAGGAATAAGACAAATGATAGATGAAAACTAGATGAATAATGAAATTATTATGAAAGTGAAGAATAATTAGTAAGAAATGAAGAATGATAGGAAATAGAATTGATTGATCGATAGAATTGTTGATATGAAGAAATGAAATTATCACAAACTCTTATGTCTTTATTATATCACAACATTTTCATCATTGAGCCTTATTATGTATCAATGGAGCTTTTTACACCAAGGTATAAGGATTCAAGGATTGCAAAAACAAAC
Organism: Cryptomeria japonica; assembly: GCF_030272615.1. NCBI lineage: Eukaryota > Viridiplantae > Streptophyta > Pinopsida > Cupressales > Cupressaceae > Cryptomeria > Cryptomeria japonica. Next base: position 720,980,783 of record NC_081413.1, on the reverse strand, counting down.
ACATTGCAGACAAAGGGTGGACCCCTCCATTCTAGATGCAGCACTAAGGGTCAAGGTTTGTGCGATAGTCACAAGCATAGCTATCCTTGACTTTCATTTTTGCATAGGATACTTGCCAAATGAACGTACCAACACAAACACCCAAAATACCTTTACTCTAAAACTTCATTAGTTCACACCACAAGCAGCAAACAAAGAAAAAGATCATGAACCATCTCGACCCCTCTGGTCACTTGTGGACATCCTCAAGTAGCATGTCATCAATTGATAAAGATAAGACTAACTAGGACAAAATCCAATAGCCATACTGATCTGTGTCATTGATATGATTGCTTGATGATTGATAGGAATGTTTGGTTTCAAAGATTGAGTACCCTATATAAAACCGATCTATTTGGTTTCGAGTGTACTCTTCCCTGTATAAGACATGTTGATGATTGATTGATAGGGTTGATTGATTCAATTGATAAAATAGTTGATCATTTTGATTGCAGATTTTGAGAGTTTGTCTATTGTTGATTTGATTTGATGGATGGTCTATGCATGCTTTGTATCCGCCTAGATACTCGATCTACGAGGGATAATTTATTGCTTTGATATTTATTTTTTTAGGGATTTTTTTCAAGAATTTTTTTGGATTTTTATGGATTTGTTTTAAGGAAATTTTATGATTATTTTGGGTTTTATCAGGACATCATTTTTTTTGAGGCATTATTTGATTTTTTGGGATTTTTTAGGACATTATTTGATTTTTGGGGATTTTTAAGGACATTTTATGATGTTTTGGATTTTTTCAAGACATTTTATGATTTTTTGGGATTTTTTGAGGAGTGCCTGGATCATTGATTGAGGTAAAAGACATGTTAATAATTATTCTCAAGCAAGATATATTTATTTGTCCTAATATCTAGCAAGGCATAGATCATTATGAATGTATGGAGGAACTAGTGGGATGGAAATGGATAGATGAAAGATGGAGGTAGCTTATTATGGAATCATAGCTGATTTGGTTTCCAAGGACTATCTCACAAGGTGACTGTTGACTATTTTTGTGTCAATTTAATCCATGTAGATAGATGATCTAAGTTTTGCATAACTTGTGTATTATGCACATTTTTTTTGGCAATGGGTAGTTGGGGTCTTTTCATCTATTCGGCCTCCAAGTTCTATTTTTAGGTTGACCAGTCACAATAGTCAAATCACTTAAGTTTCTACCGACTGAAGGGTCCTAAGTCCATGTTGGGACCGATCCCTTTCACCTGCTACCACCTAGTGTGGTTTTCTTATCGCTTTGTCGCATTGGAAAACAACACTTCCATTTTGGATCCCTGTTCCAATCTTCCATTTTTCGCGTGACAATGTGATATGAGATAGTGGGTCTTGGCCTATGAGATAGAGAGGAGGGCTATTTTTGGTAAGGGTTTCAATGGTGATAGGAGGGAAAAGGGTGTTTGGATAAAAGACCATGTCTTGTCCAACTCCAATTGACATGGGACCTCCATGCCATGTCACCTGCGGGGCCCAATTACAAAAAGGGCATTGTTGTTTCGCAATGACAAATCAAGGGACCTTTGGAACAAGATCTTTTGTTTTGTTGTTCTATTTTCACATGATGTCATGATAATTGATGCTCCAGAGGGAACAATAGGTAGTTTGTTATCTTGCAAGGCCAACAAAGGCAAAAGAAGGATCCTGCAGGATAAGAAAATGACAATGCGAAGTATTTCCCTCCCCCTTATCCCACAAGGTGAATAGAGGTAGCTAGATGGTCGTGCGAGGTAAGAATGTAATAGCGATATACAAGTGATATCAGCATGCCACATGGCATGCGTGTTGCCATGGATTTTCACTTAAAAGGTTGATCAATGATCATGACTTAATCTTCAATTAGGTCTTTTTTGGGCATGTATGTGGCAAGATCTAGTGCGTCCATATGCGCGCAAGATCTCTTGATCAATGGTGAACATTTGAATTTGCGGAGTTCATTGAAATTTTAATGCTCTCTGTCAGGGGTGGTTGTCAACTCGATACTCAAGACATTTTGGACTTGGTAGATGCTTGATCTCGAATCTGTTTTGCTTCCAACCACCGAGGATTTTCACCATTACTCCAAATTGGATTTCTACAGGCTTGTTCTAGATGTCGTCCATGCCCATTTAATACATTCTGGAGACTTTCTTGCCTCTATCGTGCCACCATGATGCATCTATTGCATAGATGTCATCTCATACAACCCTTTTTCTCTTTAGAGATGATGACCACTTGCAGAGTTATCCTTGCGCAATCAGATCAACTTGTCGATTTGATCTTCTCCTCTTAGATATTTTGTAACCTAGCTCTAAGGAGGTTAGTGTAGACACCCAAAATTGTCATGTCTAATTAAATAAATATTTTATTTATTTAATTATTTAAGCCTAATTTTTCTATTAATTAAATAAATCTTTATTTATTTAATTAATTCATTTATCCTCTTCTAGCCTTATTTCTCATTTAAATAAATACATTTATTTATCTAAATTATCCTTTTCCTAAATTAAATAAATATCTTATTTATTTAATTGATCTCATTTCTTCTATTAATTAAATAAATCTTTATTTATTTATTTATTTAATTAATTCATTATCCTTTTCTACACATGACACATGTCATTCATCTCTTAATTCATACACTACCTACCCCTTTCATTATTTTATTATTTCTTCTACCTACCCTCTAATCCTAGCCGACCTCCTTTTTACACCTCTCAATCTTATACTTCCATTTCATATTGTGTCTTCTATTTAAGGAGATGCTTTCTTCATTATCAAACCCTAATCAATGATCTTTTATGCAATTGACTACACTACGATCCTACTTGCAACCACATTCCGTTCTTTGTTGAGCTCTTGTGCACATAAAATCTGAGAGCAAATATATCAAGCAAGATCAATGGAGATAGGAAGAATGGAGATCAAAACCCTATTGGACATGTAATGGTATAATCTTTGTGATTTCATTTTATTTGCATTGTCTTAGGTAATCTTCATATGTTATGGTGGATCTTTGTTGTTGTTAGGCTAGGGTTTGGTGGTTGAATTCATTTAGCCTTTCAATCTTGTTATTATTGTTATCCATTTTCACCATATACATTTTGGTAGTTTCAAAATTTTAGGATTTTTGATTTGACTCAATTTTGGGATTTTCCGTTTAGGGTTTCAGATCTGGTTTATTTTGAGCTAACATTTTCAGATCTAGCTAATGAAATTGGTGTAGCTTGTCTTGAAGGCAAAATTGTTTGGTTGAAGGCCCCTATTTCACAAAGTCTTTTGGGTTTTAAAATTTACCTAACTTGTGTGTTTGCAGGAAGGGGTGATTATTTGAAACAATCCAAACTACTAACAACCTTTTGTTGCAGGTCCTTAGCAAGGGTTTTTTGGATTTTATTGTGTGCCTTGTTTTCATAGAATAGCAAACATTTCCATTGGTGCACTAAAATTGAATCATTGTCTTTTGTGTCTTGAGCAATAGGCTCTTTTTGTTTAATCTTTAGAGGGCCTGTCTTCTCGTGTGGTCATTAGGACTACTAGTGAGAAGAGAAGGACCCAAGTGGTAGCAAGGAAAACCCACCTCTTCCAAACCACTATAAACAAATGTATTCATGGTGAAAACTATGAATAACGTGTGCTGATTAGTTCATACTGACACTATGTCTCCCCATAAACCCATTTGATCAAATTTATTTGATCATTTGTAGGGCATAACCCCTACCGACTGGGAGCCTTCTATATTTACAGAGCTGAAAGTGCCGCATGTATGGCCACATGAGCGGATGCCCTTACTAGCACCTTTTTGTTTTAGAAGCCCAAATCCTTCTAGTTACTGGGGCAGGAGGTTGGACCTCTGGTAGTGGCCCACACACATACAGTTCTTAGTAGAGATACAAAGTTTGCCATGGGGAGTTTTCATGGGGACTGATGCTTGGTTGACCCGAGAAGTGAGTGCCGAGGGTGGAGCCAGTGAGGTCAAGCATCTAAGTATCCGCTCTGAATAGCGTAGTCTCGGGGGTAAAACCCTATGTGGGATCAACAACTATTGTCTTGGCCAGCCATAAGAATTGTGCTTGACTTATTTTAAACATTCAAACATTCAAGACCAAACAACAAAACATTGTGTCTTTTGTGTCTTCAAGTGTATGCAAAACAATTTTACATCAAACAACACACTTTTCTTGGAGTCATTGTCGGTCTAAACACTTGCAAACATTGAGCCCTCATCAACATTGTGTCCTCTTGTCACGAAAAATAGTCAAACAATCAGATTTGGTCACAACAAAATGACTTCACATATGGGAAAAAATTGTACAAATTTTATAAAAACGCGTCTGTGTCTGTCCTAACCGCGTTTGTGTCGTATAAACCGCTTTTGTGCCGTATAACCGCGTCTATGAAGGGCATAATCGCGTCTGTGTCCCTAGAATCAACAGTGCATTTCAAACAAACAAAAATCTCAGAAGCACGTCTGTGAAGGACAGAATCGCGTCTGTGTCGGGTAACTGCATCTGTGAAGTATACAGGTGTGTCTGTGTTCAGAATTGCAAAAAATTTTACAGTCCAGCAAACAAACACACTAAATTTCGGAGTTCTTGAGCTTCCTAGGTTGTTTCTCTAGGTTTCATGTAGCATTCGACCTGTATTTGGGTCTCACACAGTCCATCATTGCTTCACATCTTGCATCACATTCACACTTGTCTAAACTCGAGTCAAAAGGTCACTTGCTTGTCCTCATCATACTTTGTCAACACACTACATACAACAACACTTTGCTAAGTGGTCCCTCATCAAGGTTTCTTACCTTTGGGTCTCATTTGGTCTTACTTAGGGTCAAGGTTAGCTTACCTCATCAAGAGAAACTATCCTCTCTTTGGAAGTCACACCCACTCTACTACATACATACTTGGTCTTACACTTTGGACATTGCAAGGACACCTCAGATTCATTTACACTCCATCCAACTCTTGGGCTTCCATACTTTTTCCATTTTCATCTAGTCTCACACATCTTGGTCAATACCTAGTTCATGGTTGAAACCCGTCTTCAAAAATCTAGGAGAGAAACTAAAGAGGCTCAAGAGTCCATAAAGATGAGTTCTTGTGAGTATGAGAATGATATCTTTTTCAATACTGATCACACTACATTACCTGACATGGATGTCTATAGAAACATTCCAAATGTTGAGAACATGGGCACTACAAACAACAATGCTACACACAATGACAATATGGACAACTTTTCAATACATTCAGCAGATGTGGAAGAATCCATTATGAATCCCCATTTCAATCGATTGGTTGAGGAAATAATGAGGAGAGATAGATAATACTTCTTACAAATGATGGCACAAAGTGGAGCCAAGATACCTCATGATTTTGACATGTCTCAAATAATGGAAAATCGACCTTTGCAGCAAACTCACTCCAACATGGATCAAAGGAGGCCTAATAGTGGAGGAAATAGAGGGCCATATATGGTACCTGAATCACCATCATCTTTGCTTCAAAAACCAGAGGTCCCACACACACATGGTCAAGCATATGATACTCACCTTCGTAGACCATCATGGAAGTCTTATGCAGATAGATATGCTCAAGCTACGGATCAACCAAAACAATTGGATATTCAAAGGCATGCTCAAACTTTGGACACAAGGAAACCCCATGTCAAATTTGGGGGCAACACAATAGAACATGACATGCCTGTAGAGTATGGTATACATGCACAAAATAGATATGGTGTCCCTCAACATGAATCTATACCAAGTGCTCCATATATGCCGCATCACTATAGACCTCCTCCATATGAACATGTGTATGATCAATATCATCCATATATGCAACAAGCTCCTCCTCAAATTGGTGCCTCAAACATGGGGTATGGTCCAAGAAGTCGATCTCCACCTAAGTGCAATTTGGAGCAACAAATCAGGGACTTACAAAAGAAAATGGAGGATATAATTATACCGAAGCCAACATACACAATGAGAGACATATGTCCTTATCCATTTGACAAGAGCATTCCAATGCCTCCATTTCCTACACACTTTGTGATGCCTAAATTTGATAAGTATAGAGGAAAAGGAGATCCTAAGGCACACATAAGATAGTTTTTCACAGCTTGCATTGAAGTAGCAGCAGAAGAGACATATTTGATGAGATTATTCCCACAAAGCTTAGGCGATCAAGCTATGGAATGGTTCTCCCAACTCCCACCTGGTATTAAGTCATGGGGTGACTTAGCAGAGGCATTTATTCAACATTTCTCCTACAATATAGAGACAGACATATCAGTCACTACTTTGTGCAACACTAAGCAAAAAGAGGGAGAGTCTTTTGCATCATTTTTACAAAGATGGAGGAATCTAGCCAACCGATGCTCTTGTGAAATTCCATAGAAACAAATGGTAGAAATGTTCACCCAGAATGTTAACAAAGACATTGGTTATGATCTAAGGAAAGCTTGTTTGTCCACTTTCAAGGACGTCATTGAAAAAGGCTTAGCAACAGAAAAGGTTCTAATTGAACAAGGAGTCATTAAGATATTTAAGGAAAATAAAGATGACTTTAAAGGAAAAGACAAGCCAAGATTTTGGAATAAAAGCAAGAACATAGTCAATGATGGTGTTGTTGATGCCAATACAGTGCAACCCAAATTCATCTTTTTGGGATCAAGTTCTACAAACAACCAAGTGAATACTCAAACAACTTCTAGATCACGAAGGAAGTACACTCCATTGGGAGAACCACTTGAGTCAGTCTTCAAAAAGTTAGTGGCAAACAAGGTAATCATAGTTCTAGACTTTCCTCCATATGAACCAAAGGTTAAACCAAATTGGTGGAATGATGATGAGTATTGTGAATTTCATAAGAGCAAGGGTCATAAGATAGGAAATTGTCATCGACTGAAGAACATCGTACAAGATCTCATTGATAGAGGTGACATTGAGATTGAGGGACACTTATCCAATCAAGAACATGAGATGTTTAAGGAACTATTCCCAAAGCATGACAAGGGAAAAGCTAAAGTCACAGATGATCAAGCCAACTATACTAGAGCTCCTTACAACTATGATTCAACTATCAATCACATCTCGATGGAAAATTATGTCTCTACTATTATCATCAAGGACAAAACTCCTGAGAGTACTACCCAACGACCCAAGATTGTCCTAAGAGGTGTTGGATCTTCTTCCAAACCTACCTCTGAATGTCATGTTACAACTCATCAAGGTAAAATTACTTTGCCAGGTGCTTCAACTAAAAATACCACTTCTTCATCAACCAAACCTGAGTATGACCTTGTAGAACAGTTAGGGAAGACACCCGCACTCATCTCCATCCTTGAGCTCTTACACATATCCCCCGCACATAAAGCTATTCTTGACAAAATCTTGAGAGAAACCATCGTTCCTACTGATCTGAATGTGGACCAGTTTCAGGCCATGGTGGGATACCTTTCCGTTCCACATTCCCTTACATTCACAGAAGCCGATGATGCCTCCGTAAGTCAACCACATAATGCACCATTACACATTGAAGCCTTCATACACAAACATAGAATCAAATGAGTCCTGATAGATGGAGGAGCTGGTCTAAACATTTGTATGTTGAGCACCATTAAACAATTGGGATATTCTGATAAAGCTATAAATTCAACAAATCAAATCACCATCAAGGCATATGACAATGAAGAATGCTCATCCAAGGGCACAGTCACCTTGCCTCTCAGAGTTGGGCCAGTTACAAAGGATGTGATTTGTCAAGTCCTGGATCTAGATCTCACTTATAATATATTGCTAGGATGTCCTTGGATCCATGAAATGAGGGTAGTCCCATCGATGTATCACCAATGCATTAAGTTTCCTCACAATGGAGTCAAGGTAACAGTTAACGGTGATCCTAATCTGTTCATATATTGTAATAACCTGAGATCACATACTGAGACCATCATTCCTAGTAATCATGAAGTTGTTCCTTCTTCGGCATACATTGATCCTGAGTCATTGAAACCTTCGACATCAAAACAAGGTGAGCTTAAGGGCAAATTTCAAGACAAAGGCATGGGAGAAACACTTTAAATCAGACCATGTACTTATGACAAGTCATGAGCTCTCCAAAAGAATATGGAAGACCACATCCTAACAAGAATATAACCATCATGGTATTCAAATGGGACCCTACGACCTTTCAAAGATGGGGCGAACTAGAAGAGGAAGGTTTATACAAAATGCTATACAAAGACATTGAAGATGACACAAAAGGTCACATCAATTTACCCTATGAGAAATATGGCAAAGGCTTCAAGATTCTACAAAAATTCGGGTATGATGGAAAAAGCCCTCTTGGGTTACGAAAGGAAGGCATCATGGAAGCTTTACAACCTGAATTGACTGTAAAAAGGGAACGCTCGAAGGGACTTGGTTTTCTGACTTCCAAGATCCACACTAAAAGGATAGAAGAAGCATTACAAATCAAAGCTGCCAAAATTCAACAAGAAGATAGCTATTCCATAGACTCCAACGAATGGGAATGGGGTTCAGACAAATCCTCCAATGATTATGAGCTCACCGAGACATTGAGAGAACTAGATGAACCCATAGAAGAAGAGGAATTTTATAAAAAATTCAGAGTTGGTCAAGAAACAACCTATGAGGATTCCACACAGTCTTTGTCTCAAGGTTCTAGGTTGAAATCACATAGGATGAGAACACCTGTCCCATAATGCACTACTAGTGATGACAATTTGGATTCGCTCGTGATCGAGACTGATGAGGAGAGTGCCATCGATGACCTCGATAATTACCTTGACATACCTGAATATAACCGCATCCTCACTCTTAGTCCTGCTAACTTCGAAGACATTAAAGGCCTTCCCCTTGTTCACCACCAACTCATTGAATGGGATTATGAAGGACCAGCACAGTTTGACACCTTCCAAAATGATGAAGTTGTTATTGACTATCTTGGCATACGAGATGATCTTCCCCCTGGGGACCATAAAGAAGGATACACTATAGAACTCAACAACATGGCATATTTTGGTGAGGGTGTCGGACCTTCCAGTCGCAAAAATGTGAAAATAAGAACAAACCAAGGGTCTTATGGTGAAAACCACACCGTGGCACTATTTGACCCCAAAAAAGTAAAAAGAAAGGACGTATCTGAGGGCAAAAACCTCTCTGAGGCACCCAAAGATGGAAGGCTCGACATTCTCCCAGCATCATATGAGGAAAAGTCATCCATGTTGGTAGAGGAGACTATCAAGACAAACATTGGTACATGAGATCACTCCCACTGAGATGATATGTGTTGTTGGTCCCGAGTCCTAGTTATATGGTTCCATCTTCACATACCTTCGCGATAATATCCTTCCTCCTAATTTATCAAATAACCAACGTCGCACCTTCATTCGCCAATCCTCTCGATATGTCATTTTAGCTGATATCCTATACCGGTGAGGTCTAGATGGCACTCTTCTTAGATGTTTAGAAAGCGATGAAGCTCAGGTTGCGTTACATGAAGTGCATGAAGGGATATGTGGTCCACATGCTAGTGGACCTACCTTGGCGAAGAAACTCATTAGGACTAGATATTACTGGCCCAATATGGAAAAAGACTCATATCAGTTTGTCAAGAAATGTAAGCAATGTCAAATTCATGGAGACCTCATACATGTGCCAGCACAAGAACTACAACCACTTGCGTCTCCTTGGCCCTTTTGTCAGTGGGGACTTGATCTCATAGGCAAGATTCACCCTCCTTCTTCCAATGGTCATAAATTCATTATCACTGCCACAGAGTATTTCACTAAGTGGATTGAAGCCGTGCCTCTCACACAAGTCACTAGAAAACAGATTGCTACATTCATCCTTAACTATATCATTTGTCGATATGGTATTCCTGTTTCCATTATCACTGATAACGGGCGTCCCTTAAAAAATTAGGATGTTCGTGAACTTTGTGACTGTTTCCATATTTCCCATCATTTCTCCACACCATATTATCCCCAAGGTAATGGCCAAGTTGAGGCATCTAATAAAACAATCCTTAAAATCCTCAAGAAGATAGTCGACGACGTTGGCCATAATTGGCATATCCAACTTAATCCTGCACTTTGGGCCTATCGCACAAGTGTTCGCACACCTACAGGAGCTACACCTTATTCACTTATCTATGACACTGAAGCCATCTAGCCTATTGAGGTCGAGTTACCCTCTCTATGGGTCTCTTTGCAAAACATTATCGGTGATGAAGATTATAGAGTATCTCGCTTACAAGAACTTGAACTACTGGATGAATGGAGACAAACTGCTTTTAATTATCTCAAGGCTTACCAACAACGAATGAGTCACAGCTACAATCACAAGGTCAAACCTCGCACATTTGAGGTAGGTGATTTGGTCCTCAGAGAAAACCCCAAGAATCAGCAAGACAGAGAGAAGAAGGGCAAGTTCGAACCAAATTGGCTTGGTCCTTACATCATTACAGCAGTATATGGATTCGGGGCATATCAGCTCTCAACTACAGAAGGTGAACCTTTGGAGGATCCTATCAACAACATGCACCTTCGTAGGTTCTACACATAGCTCTTCGGAATATCCTAATTCAAAAATACAAAAAAATCAAAAAAATTCAAAAATACAAATAAATAAAAAAAAAATTCAAAAATACAAAAAAAATCAAAAAATCAAAAAAAGTAAAGAGAAATAATTTCGTCTAACGGTGAAAACCACTTCGGTGGTGCCCTGGGCAAGTACCATGGTGAAAACTGGGTCACCAGCGCCATGTGTAGAGACATTGCTCCTCCCTCCTTCAGTATTCTCTTTCATCATTTCACTTTGCACACACTCACAACCAATTCATCCATAATAAACTTACCCATTCCCATCATGGCTTGTTATTGATCTACCCAAGATTGGTTAGCCATTCATAATAAACCTCCCTTTCCATCCATAATAAATTAGCTCCTATCTATGGCTAAGGCAATTCCTACGTCTAGTGATGGGTGTGGAACTAAGAACATCACATGTTTCGAGGAGTACAGTTTCTTCTAGCTTCCTTCAGTCTATTCGCGCACAATCCGCAATAAAGCAACATCTGCATCGCTAGTCTGCAATAAGGTCTCATCTTCTCTGCAATAAAGTATCAGTTTCATGGATTCAGTCAGTTTCAGATGAGAGAGCAGCAACAATGAGCTTCAAGAAAATCAAATCTTTCAACAGACTCAGACAACATATGGTTCAGTGCTATCTATCATTTTTGTGAAAGTAAACATTGTGACCACAATCAAATAAGACTTATACAAGTGACAAGAGACACTAAATTTGAGGATTATAGTGGATGTTGGTGTCGAGTCTTGGTTTTCTTTTGGTTTTATCTTTTGGTGACATGTCTTTTAGCTTTTCCAAGATGTCTCTGACTAGAGATTCTATCTCCAGGATGTCTTTGACTAGAAAGGCGAGGATGGGATATCGTCACCTATTTGTATTTGTTGTCTGTGGATTGTCTTTTAGTAATGCTATGACTTGTCCAAGGATATGAGGACACTATGAGTCTAGTATGAACTGGGGCATTCCTTGTTTGTGACTGTCTTATCTCCATGCAAACAGGTACAATGACTTTCTGGGTTGAACATTTGCCTCGATTGTCATAACCTACTTGCCATAATAAAGCTCAATGATGATAACGCACAAGAAGCTCTTTCACATTCATATCTTTTGTCTTTCATCCCCCTTTCTTGATTGACTTCCATCATCCTTCTCGAGTCCGCGTAGCCTGCTATCACATGACTAAGTATAATGACACACCAAAAATATTTGCATTTCATGTAGTTGCACCTGCATTACCACATATAAGCATTTCATACATACATATAGATATCACAACTGCATCACATCTTGCACATAACACCTGTTAGCACAATTTACATTTGCATTATCATATTCATCTGCATTACATACATTCACATTTGCATCATGCATACACATATAAAACATAAAAAGAACAAAGAAAAAAAATATATTGCATTGCATCATATACATATTTGCTTCCATATCATAAGCATCACATAGAAACATACATCACTTAGGTACACATGCATATAGCTACCGCAAAAATGAATCATCTCATATATATAATCAAAAGTGTCATGATACAATGATGTCAAAATCATATGGCTACAAAAGCACCCGTAGGTGTCTACATCATCATACAAAAAATGGTACAAAACTGATACAAAGGGAGCCCTCTATGGCTATGATGAACTCCCTCCCTCAGAGCCACCTGGCCTTGGTAGAATCTGAGCCCCTGAAGGACCCGCCCCAAGATCATCCTGCCTGTCCCCTCTATTTGGTGGTGGTGGAGGGCCCATAACCCCACCACTCGATGCCTATCTCCTCCGACTCCCTCCCGTAGCTATCGCTGTACGCGATGGTCTATGGAAGCTCCTCGCCCGCTGATCTGCTGACACTGCACCATAGTAGAGGTCCCTCTAGTAGGCTATCTCCTCTCCTGCCCGCAGGACATAAGCGTATCCTGCCCTTGCATCCTCAGCTGCCTATCTCCCTACCCTCAGTGCTGTCTCAGCCTCTGTATAGTGCTGGATAGCCTGATCCTGCTCCCGCTCAATATCTCTAAGCCTCATCCTGAGCCGATCCCTCTCCCTCTCCAGCTCTTGGATCTCATCTACCTAGCCCTAGCAGATCTCCCTCAGATCTAGTAGCTCATCCTCCACTGGGTCAGCCCCCTCTGCCTCTGCCTATGGCTCCCCCTCTGTGGGTGCTTGCCCCTGTGCCTGTGCCTGTACCTGTACCTATACTGGTTCTTGTACGGGTACCTGTCTCCATCCCTGACCCTATATCTGTACCTTCCTGGGACACTGTGCTGCTGGCACCTGTAAAGGCAATCCACCGTGACCCCTCACCACCCGAGTCTGCCTCTCCTCTCCTCCCTCCCTCCAAGGTGCAACCTGCCTCTCTCCAACTACTCCCCTCCTCCTCCGTCGCCCTCTGCCCCCATCACCTCCTCCCTCCTCATCATCTCCCCCCCCATCTCCCTCCAATGCCTCTCTTGGATCTATCAACCATGGGAACGGATGCTCTGCCCAATAAGCTGTATACTCGGCATCCATGCCGGTATCGTCGACCTCTGGCCACATGTCCCAGGGTAGGGGCACCATCTCTTCTAGCTGTGTAAGTGCCTGATCATACGACAGCAATGGCCCAAACTGTGCCTGATCTCTAACTATGCAGACATACATGCTCGAGCCCTGGGGCATCCTCTGAATCTGGCCAAACTGCCTGCACACCCTATCTACCAGCTATCTCTCTAACACATAGGGCGTCTGCCCAATCAGATACTTGCTCCAGAAGGTGTACGGAAGCTCAACTGCATCATCCTCCCACTCCTTGCATCCTAGATATGGCCTCTAGATGACCACATCAATGTCATCTATCACTCGCTGCCAATGATCTAACCTGCCAATCCGTGGCTGTGATGTGATCATATCATACAAATGAACAAAATTGCATCCAAGTCCCCTGCCCCTGAAGTGTATTGGTCGGGTAACCGACAGATGTTCGTAGGCCCATACCTGCAGCAGTGTCACTCTACAGCCCAATCCCACTGATCCATGATAAACAAACTGATGAAGCTCATAATACAAATGGGCTAGCACACATGGTCCCCAGACGTATCTGGTGTGCTGCATCACCAGTGTCTCCAGTGCTCCTCCCCAGCCCACAGCCAAACCCCGTGTCACCCTATCCGGACACAGGAACCCACTGATAGCTCCTCCTATCACTGCCGGCAGCGCTAGTCCTGTGGCTATCATGGTGTCCCATGCCACATGTCCTGCCCTCATCTCCAGTCCAGGGTCTTGAAACACCCGTCTCAAGGCCTCTCTGTCATCGTCTTGATCGTATGGGATCAGATCTCCATCGATCGATACCCGCAGTATCCTGTAGACATCCTCTAGGGTGACTGTCATCTCACCCATTAGTAAATGGAACGTGCACGTCTCAGAGTGCCATCTCTCAGCCAGCGCAGTCAGCAAACCCATGTTCGCCCAAAACTCAGGCACATACAGTACATGTCTCAAACCCATCTCCTCGATGGCAGCTCTGTCCTCAAATGACAACTCAGGTCGCAATCTCTACATCGATGGGAATCTCTCCTATGACTCCAGCATCGGCAAATACTCCTGCAGTCAAGCACATCAATCATGTTAGTTATAGTGGCATTCACTGTTCATCACAAAATGCTACTTTTTATCTAAATGCATATGGCTATCTATCCTAGTGACACTCACTGTTCATCACAAAGTGTTTCTTCTATCCTAGTGGTACTCCCTGTTCATCACAAAGTACTACATGTGTGACACTCACTGTTCATCACAAAGTGTTACTCACATTTGCACTCCCTGTACATCACAAAGTGCTGCTCATACTTTAAGTACTCCCTGTTCATCACAAAGTACTCTATCTTGGTACTCACTGTTCATCACAAAGTGCCTGGATCTATCCTAGTCTTCCCTAGAGGACCTGCTTGAGTGTATTCTCTCAGCAGCTTATCCAATCGATAGCATATGTTCATCACAGAACTGTCGATTTGACCTAGAAGACAAAAAATTTGCATTTTTCAGACATAAATGTGCTTTTCTGACACAAACGCGCTTACAGACTACACAGACGCGTCTAGACAACACAGACATGCTTGTATGACACAAATGTGCCTATAATATGCATATACGCGCCTGGGTGACACAGACGCCCCTGCATGATGCACACACGCCCGCATTCGACGCAGACGCAGTTCCAGACGCAGACGCGCCTGGCACTTACACAGACGCGCCTGGCGGACACAGACACGCCTGGCACCAATGCAAATGCACCTAGACGTCTTTTGACATTTTTGAACCCTACTTCTAAGCACATTTATTGCTCTACCTAGCATGTATTAATGACAAAATTAAATGCGTCAAAGTACGAGGAGGTTTGGTGGTACTTACCGGCTCTCCTGCCTCTGCTGGCCTCTGAAATCGGCGAACGCGGTCGAATCTATGAACGAAGGCCATCACTGCTAACTGTTGCTGCTCTTTTCTCACTCTGCACTCTGCTCTCATGGATGTGTGGATGACAATGAGGATGTATTTCCCTCGTGGTCTATCTTATAGCCTACCCTCGCCTTAGCCTTCATTTTCCGAGTCAGTCTTCTTTATCCCGTGACTTTGTCACTTTATCCGATCAGTCCATTCTAGCCTTTCTTTCTTATCGAGAGATTGCCTACGATCTTTCTAGACATATTCATCCAATCTCTCGAGGGGGCATATCATTCCCATCCTGGGGCAACTTTGTATCAGTTCATCTTATCTTCTTTGAAACAACGCGACAAGCCGCATTGTCTCAAAGAGGGGCAAAATGTAGACACCCAAAATTGTCATGTCTAATTAAATAAATATTTTATTTATTTAATTATTTAAGCGTAATTCTTCTATTAATTAAATAAATCTTTATTTATTTAATTAATTCATTTATCCTCTTCTATCCTTATTTCTCATTTAAATAAATACATTTATTTATTTAAATTATCCTTTTCTTAAATTAAATAAATATCTTATTTATTTAATTGATCTCATTTCTTCTATTAATTAATTAAATCTTTATTTATTTAATTAATTCATTATCATTTTCTGCACATGACACATGTCATTCATCTCTTAATTCATACACTACCTACCCCTTTCATTATTTTATTATTTCTTCTACCTACCCTCTAATCCTAGCCGACCTCCTTTTTACACCTCTCAATCTTATCCTTCCATTTCATATTGTGTCTTCTATTTAAGGAGATGCTTTCTTCATTATCAAACCCTAATCAATGATCTTTTATGCAATTGACTACACTACGATCCTACTTGCAACCACATTCCGTTCTTTGTTGAGCTCTTGTGCACATAAAATCTGAGAGCAAATATATCAAGCAAGATCAATGGAGATAGGAAGAATGGAGATCAAAATCCTATTGGACATGTAATGGTATAATCTTTGTGATTTCATTTTATTTGCATTGTCTTAGGTAATCTTCATATGTTATGGTGGATATTTGTTGTTGTTAGGCTAGGGTTTGGTGGTTGAATTCATTTAGCCTTTCAATCTTGTTATTATTGTTATCCATTTTCACCATATACAGTTAGGATTTCCAGCTAGGTTCAATTTTGAGTTATGCTTGAACTATAAAAGAAAATTTGTAACATTTGTACAAGATCTTTCTTTTCTTCTGCAAAAAACTTATGTTTCTCCACACTTGTAAAATTGTGCCTTTCACTTGCATGAATAAAATTCATCTGCTTTGTCTTCACTCAATTCTATCAACTTGTGTAATGTTTTTACCCTTTTGTCTAAATCCATTTTAATTTGTTTCCTTAGTGTAGATGATTGTGTTGATTCCTTGTGGATATCATTTGTGAATTGGATTAGTTCCTTTTTCTATCTTGCAAATTCCAACCTTCACGTTGTATTTTGGAAGCTAATTAGGATAGAATCTTGTTCATGTCTTGGGTGGTTTTATTTGTGTTTTGTGCAGTCATAGGCAGGGAAGGTCACTTTCAGTCTAGGTGCAAACCTTATTTCCCTTCATTCAAGCAACCCTTCTCTCTCTCCCTTTTCCCTGTTAGAGTAATAGATTAGGATTTATCTGTGTTGGCTTGGTCCAACACCTACACTCAGATTGGAAAGAAAGTTGACCTTCTCTGAAGATTCAACCTGATATTTCGTAAGGTCCCACACTTGAGAGGTTGATTCAATATTTCACAAGGCTGATGATCAAGTCTGATCATCGCAAGGTGCAAACTTTTGTAACAATAGTGACCACATGTTTATCCAAGCTAAGGGATTGGTATGGAAATTTAAGGTGATGGCTTGGTGAATTTAATAGTATGTAGTCCATAAGAATAGGCATGTCAAGAGGATTATAAAAAACATGTTTTACATTTTATATCCCTAGTTTTGCTCAATATCAAGGGATGGTTTAAGATAGGATGGAGATAGGATTGGATAAGATAACCAAGATAAATAATGATAATGGATGATGGAAGTAAGAAATGGATAAGATAAGGGATATGAACTAAAGAGTGTGGATAAGTTACGACAAATAGGATGCCTTATGCATATGAAGATCCTTAGCTTCATCAAGATAAAAGGTGGAAAAAACAAGATGGATGTAGATAGGGTGATGGATAGTGGATGAAGGATAAGGGGATATGTGGTAGGAAGGATAGAGTGGATGAAATTTTACCCTAAGTATAAAGGTCTCCATTTGCAAAAGGGGGATGTGTAAAATCGTCACAACATCTAGTACTACTCGAATAAGTGTTGCTAAACATTTCAAAGATAGAGACCCACCCCACACTTAGAATTTTTTAAAAAATCAACTGAAAATATCTAGTGACTAGGTAGTGTAGACGTATAAAAATGACCATATTCCTAAACGAATATCTTATGTTCATTTCTCTATTTAATTAAATCCAATTTAATTGAATTACTCTTATTCCTCTATTTAATTAAGTAAATTACTCCATTTATTTAATTAAATTCACTAGATGTCTTTTACCATTTAATAGGATAAATCATTTTATTCAATTAAATCCCCTATCCACTTTTTAATTAAATTCAAATTTAATTAAATAGTTTATCCTAAATTAAATAAATCTAATTTATTTAATTTCCCCAATTACAACCAAATTGAATTAAATTCATTTTTAAATCCTATTATCCCTTCATCCACTTGCAAAATCCTACACCTCCCACTTGCTTTCTAAACCCTATTCCTAAGCCCTTCTAGACTCTTCTAATCACTTCTAAATTAACCTAACCCATCTTCTAAACTTTGTCACATCCCTAAGCAAGGGAAAGTCACTTCTCAAACCCTCAAAGTCTTTCAAAACCCTTAAAGGCTTCAACCACTTAACTTTGAAAGTCTCCCAAACCATTAATGGTTAACTCAATCCTCTAGCATGATTAAAGAATTTCCCTAAACTCAACCTCCATGTAACCCAAGGGTCTCATCAAGCATTTATTGCTTTGACCATGGTTATCCTTAATCCTTTGCACAAGAGTTTATCCTTTGGGTAAAAGATTTATCCAATGAGTAATCCTAACTTAACCATAACTCTTACCCCTTAAGATAACCATGAGGTCTTCTCAAACATATAATGCTTCTTACATCTCCTCTCAACCAACCCTATGTTGCCAATTGTCACCATTTCATTGGTGAAAATTGTGAACATGGATTCCCAACTTTCAAACTCAACCCTTGATTACCTCTTTCAATCCTGGTCATTCATTGCCCTATTTTTGCTATAAATAGAGCTCTCCATCCTCCATTTTAATCATTCAAGTCTTTAGCATCACACTTATACTAAAATCCATCCAAGCTTTAATATATCATTTGTGCTCATCATTTAGCCTCTCTTTTCAATAGGAATTAATCTAAATATGCATGTTTAGATTATTTTTTTTTATCATTTAGCTTAATCATAAACTAGTATATCATGCTAGGATAGTCTTGCTACTAATCTTGTCATCTTATAATCTAGTTTATTGCATTTATAGGATCATGCATAGCTTATGATGCATTTCATCTTAAAATCAACCAAAGCATCCCTCGTTCTTGCATTTGTCATCCCTAAACCACTTTGCTCAGTGATCTGAGAGCAAAGACTTTGGTTTGAGGTACCTTGTGAGATAGAGAACCATGGAACCAACCTTGGGAAGCTGAGTCATACTTCATGACTCCATAACTTGCACCAAGAAGTCTTGTGGGTGTGTGAGCAAGGCTCCTTGGGCTTCATTTTTCACATTTTGAGTTCTATCGACCTGTTTTTCCTGCATACATTTCTGGCACCCACCGTGGGGCCCGACCCCATATATCAAATTGGTTTTTGAATTTAACCACTTTTGCAGGTCCACAGGAAACAAGAATTAGCGCATGGGAAACATTCCCTAGCACATCTCGTTTACTGTTTAGCGCGTTGGGTCCATCTTGTAGTGCGTAAAGTCTTTACCTTAGCGCATCATCCCAATAATATTTTCCTATAGGTCTCGGCACGGGAGAAAAACATAGTAGCGCATCCGAAAACCATCCTAGTGCATCCTGAAAATAGTATAGCGCATATCTGCCATCTTTTAGCGCATCACTGTTATATTGTAGCACATACAGTTTGTTCTGTAGTGCATCATAGACAGACAGAGACAAGAAAAATAATATCTATAACCGAGGATAAAAACTTGTTGAAGTCCATTGGTTATCTAACATTTTTTGCTTGTTATTTTGCACGATTCTAATGATTTTATTGCAAATAGGAGCTTAGTTTTAAGACTATTAAGATAGTTAGAGTTTTTACTAACTTCATTAAGTTAGTTTAAAATTTGAACTTCTTTTTCTTAAAATTGAACTCATATTTCATTTGGGTACCTAAAACGAATCACAAATCAAAATCTTTTCTTGCTTTTCTAGGAAGAAAATCCTTAATTTGGGCTTTTAAAAAGAACTAGCCAAATTTTCATTTTTCAAAGGGCTTAAAAAGAATGTCACCATCCTTTGGTGCCTAAAAGGATCCATTTTTAAAATTTGGGCAAAGTAAAGAATCACAATAGGTCACAAAAGTCAGTTACAATCAAAGAGGGAAGTTCTTCCCCTTTTGATCGCTTTATTTTGTTGAACACACATCACTTTTGTTTTGTTGACCAAGATTGAAATTTTGCTTTGTTGACCTTTTATTTTCAATAAACTAGAAAATCATTTCTTCAAAGGAAATAAAAAGAACACCATGTTTTCATGGAGCAACATCTCCATATAAGTCTTAGAAAATCACTAATTGGAAAGGTAAAAAGAACAACTTTGTTTGCCTTGTCTCAAAAGTAGAAGGTATATGCTCTCCCCTTAACTAGGTGATCAAAAAGCTAGACTACTCTTATGCTTTCAGTATTTCAAGTAAATAAAACCCTTTAGTAGGCCCGCCTTTCTGAGGGGTTGAAATCAACTCTTAAAGCCATTTATGGCCGGTGTGAAGGGAACGACCTAAGTGGGAAACAACTTTGACGCTAAGTGTTCCAACCCACTATAATCAAAAGTGGAAAGTGACAAAAGTCCTTTTCAACGGTTGCGCGCAGTGAATAGCCTTCCCCCAGTATCCTTGAGATACGTAAAGCCTTTGTTCTAAAGGTTGGGAAGCCTCCTAAGGGAGTTTATCACTGATGGCTGAATAGGAAGCCTGATTATGAACCTTAGAAGTAGAAACCTTGAGCCAAGTCAGTAACCAAACATTTATAATATCATAGTGCAAGGGTGGGGAAGAATCCACCCCCAAGATCACTCACCATATATCTCCCAAGATAACTACTCAACTGTGAAGCAATTCACTTTGGGTTAATTTCTGGCAAAAGGCAAAAAAATGACACAGCTGTTTGAGCTAACATAGTATCGAGACTAGTGGGCTATGGTATTATTTATGACCCTTGAATAAAGAGTCTTTCTAAAGTGTCTTATTTGTATCCAAACCTGTTAAAACATTGGGGATTTGAACACATCCTCGTAGAACATACACTTGTTGTTAGATTAAGCAAAATGGTTGTCTCTTTGGTGCTGTGTTTGCATTTATTACTTCAGAAAATCATCTATCAGTACTGAAAAACTCAAAACAAATTTTAAAATTTGCAAACAACTAAACAAAAGAAAATATCAGGGCAGTCTAGCGCGTAAGAGCAATTTCTTAGTGCGTGTGATACATCTTTTAGTGCATCAAACCTTCACTTTAGTGCATCCAGTTTTAATAGTAGCGCTTTACCAAAATTTAGAAACAGTGTTAAATAGTTAGCGGGTCCAAAAAATAGTCTAGTGCATCAAAGCATCAGCTTAGCGCGTGGGAGTCAATCTCTACCGCATCAGGTTTATCAGTTAGCGCGTGGAAGGCCCATGCTAGTGCATGATCTTTTAAGCAAAAATAGAAAACAAAATTTAATAGTTTCAACCAATTAGCACGTAGACCGGGGTATCCTAGCGCATGGGGTCTTTTCCCTAGTGCATCAAGAAATTTCTGTAGCGCATTTAGTCTCTATTTTAGCGCGTGATCAAACACAGAAAAATAGGGGGCAAAATAGTGGAAATTTTGAAAATTTAGAAAGCATTTTTGGAAACATCCTTTCATTAGCTTCATTTTCGTCAAACAAGAGTATAAAAAATAGAGCTTTAAAAAATATTTCTTGAGTAAATTTTGTGTCAAAACAAAACTGGTCCAGAATCCAAAACTGATCTCATGATAAACATATCTATCCTATCAAAATCAGAAAACATCATCGCAAGTGACGAATAGGTCCTTTATTATCTCACGGATTATATCTCAAAAACACTTGTTCAAAATCTCAGGTTGTCAAATCAAGTTTTCATATCGAGAGACTTTACCCATATCATTTGACACGCTTTGTCATGAGGGGGCATCTAAACCTTCACTTTGATAAAGTAAAACTTGAGTTTTCAAAACAAGATCAAATAAATCCAAAACAAGTCAAAGGAAACCATTGAATCACTTATGCATGACTAATCCCCATATTTCGAGAAGAAAGAATATTTATCGTAACACCACGTTGAAGAAACAACAACCAAGTTTTTTCAAATTTGTCAAAAGAAATAAATTTTTATACATCAATCGTCAACTCTTCAAATCTCATCAAACATTTCTTCATCACGTCAAACTTTATATCTAGAACAAATCCAACGAATTTGACAAAGAGCCTTTGAAGACTAGGGAATATTGTCAAAAATCCGCATTCAGTCAAATCATAAACCGGGGAGGAAAGATCAATCCTGCATTCTTTCTCGATGAGTTCATCACTTATAACTTCCCAAGATTACCACCACCAACCCCCGAGCAACGTATTGAAGAGGATTTTGTCCCCTTTATCGCAGAAAGCTTCTACTAAAATGCCTATCACTTGCTCTCAACAAAACAAACAAAGTGAGGTACAAGCAAAATCCAGTATGAATCAGAGGTTATCAAATCCTTTTGAAGGTCCACATCTAGAGGATACTGAAATTTTTGAGGAACTTCTTCAGGAATGCCAAGAAAGTGCTTCATTCCAAAAACTCGTAGAAAGACTCATGGAAAATGACAAAGAGAAATACTTGCTCATGCTCACAAGCAAATGAGTTAAAATTCCTGAGGACCTTGACTTAGACATTTTTTGAACAAGATCTCAAAATTACAAATATCAAGAGAGACAAAGAGAAGAAGAAGCACGTGACCCTGAGCAAGAAATTCCTGAACAACACATCCCCAAGCATAATATACCATTCCATACACCATTTCAACCCAGAATTAATGTGAGGGAAGAACTCTTCCCTCAGCAAAACAATGCACCTTTGGTTGCCCTTACTCAACAAATGCAAATGTTACAAAGACAAATGCAAGATATGCAACAAGGGACAACAATATGGTATTCACTAAATGAAATTTATCCTTATCCATTTGACAAAAGATTGCACATGATCCCTTTCTCCTTCGAATTTAGATGTACCTAAATTTGACAAGTACGATGGGAAAAGTGATCCCCATGATCACATTAGATAATTCTGTACCATGAGCCTTGAATTCGCTCATGACGACACCTATCTAATGAGGTTATTCCCAAGAAGTTTGGGAGGATAAACAATGGAATGGTTATCCAAAATCACACCTCCTATCAGATCATTTGACGAACTAGTCAACAAATTCATCAATCAATATTCCTATAACATTCAACATGCTATAACCATGCTAGACGTCTGTAATACCAAACAAAAAAACAATGAAACATTCATGGTATTCCTTCAACTTTGGTGACGTATGGTTTCATGATATCCTTGAGATATTCTGGAAAAAGAGAAAATGGAAATTTTCATTGACAACTTGAATGGTGAGATGAGTTACAGGCTCAAACTCCAATGCATACCGTCTTTCGCTAAACTGATTGAAAATGACATTCAAGTAGAAGAAGCATGTGTTAAGAAAGGAACACTCAAATTCTTCAAAGAAGGAACAGGTTCATCAAACTACAATAACCAAAATAACACCAACTTAGACAAATCTAGATTCTAGACTCGAAACAAAAACAATGGAAATGAAGGCAGCAATGAATCACATGATCCAAAATCCAAATAGCCAGTGCTCGCATTATCAAGAAATCCTCAAGCTACAAAGAACCCCAAAGGTGCTAACCCGGACGCTAACACATACGCACCGAATACCAATCAAGGTCAACCCAACACAAACAACACCAATGATACTCAAAACAAAACCACAAATCGAGGACCTAATAACAATTCATGAGACGATACCAACAATTTCCAAAAATGTGTCTTCACACCACTGGGACAATCACTAGAGTCAGCATTCAGAGAACTCCTGGCAAAAAAGATTATCTCTTTGCCTGCAATTAGCAACTATGAACCACAAATCAAACCACCTTGGTGGAATGACTCACACTTTTGTGATTTTCATCGCAACAAAGGGCATCAAATGAATGATTGCATGAGATTGAAAAACATTGTTCAAGACATGATTGATAGAGGTGATTTAACAGTGGATGGTCTCAAGACAAATGGTGACCATGGAGCCTTTAAAAATCCTCTTCCAAACTACAACAAAGATGGAGCTTCAACATCGCACAATACATGTGGAGCTCGTATCAATCACATCTACAATAACACCATCAATCACATATCAGCTGAAGACAATCATGTAAACATCATCACAATCCAAGACCAGCATAATCATGAATCTGTCAATGTAACAACCAGAGCTCATAAATATGTCTTGAAGGGCCACACACCAACAATAAACACTACACCAAAAATCCAATCTGATTTAGTCAGCCAACTGTGCAAAACTCCTACTCAAATATCTATACTATAATTGCTGAAACTGTCACCAAAACACAAAGACATATTGGAACAAGCGCTGTTGGGAACCAATGTACCTCAAGATCTGGATGCTAACAAATTCCAAGCCATGGTCGCTCATATGACAGGGCCTCATAATCTCACCTTCTCAGAGCATGATAATACTTCCTTAAGTCATCCACATAACACTCCTCTCCATATTGAAGTTATCATCTGTAAACACCGAGTAAAAAGAGTATTGATAGATGGAGGAGCTGGACTTAATATATGTACCTTAAAACTTATTCGTGCATTAGGCTTCTTAGAGGATTCTATTGATCCACGCAAAAAAATTACTATAAAGGCATATGATGATGAGGAAAGATTCTCTAAAGGGACAATATTGTTACCAATTCAAGTTGGCCCCATACAAAGAGATACTATGTGCCAGGTCTTAGACATAGACCTCACATACAATATTTTATTAGGTCGACCCTAGATACATGAAATGCAAGCAGTGCCTTCTATGTATCACTAGTGTGTCAAATTTCCCTATAATGGACAAGAGGTCTCTATATCTGTTGATCACAATCCATTTCAACATTGTAATGCAATGGGGGAAGCCTGGGATAGTTTGGTTCCCCATAATAGGGAAAAACAGAAATCCTCAACATCAAATCTACAGAAGGCAAAGTCTAAATCATTACCTAGAGAATTCAAGCAGAAAATGCAAATCAGAGAACAAGGCATGGGGGAATACTCTTTGGAACCCATGTGTTTGGTTAACTTACCAACATCACCTAGATCTCATGGATTACCTACAACATCAACACATCAGGTAACTTAGTCCATCACCAAATTTGATGGTACCTTCATCCAACTTGGCACTCTAGCACATGAATCAGAGGAAAAGGACATCCTTAGCTGGTTATACAAAGATGAGGAAGAAGATAACAGAGCAGTTGCTCTGGACATAGTTCTACCAACACACCTATATAGAAAGGGCTACTTAATCATGAAACAAATGGGATATAATGGTAAAGGACCTATTGGAAAACGCAAAGGAGTCACTGAACCAATAGACCTTCCTTCACAGCTTAGTAGAGACAAAATAGGATTGGGTTGTAAACTCACTTTCCTACTAAGAAAGATACCATGCATGAATCCAAAACCTTAATGGAAAGCAAAGAAGAAGTACAAAGAAGAATCCTAGCAGGAAGCACTATTTGAGTTAGCCAAAACAATCTGCAAGGACCATGAACGTAAAGAACAAAAGCAACATCAGGAGAAACTCCTCATTCACAAGAAGGCCATATCTGTAGCAATAGCTCATATTCAAGCACCAATATCTAAAAAAGTAGAACTACCTCCTGATATCATTATTCCTCCCCAAGGAGGAACAGTATATGAGCAAGTACAAAAGGTAGAAGCAGGATTTGATGCAGAATCAGAAAAAACTAGTATCAATCATCAAAGATCTATTTTCACCATACAACATACCTATTTACAACACTGAAAATATCTAGGATGATAACTCTGAGACCGATTCCAATGAATATGAATGGGGTAGCTGCTCAAATGCTACTGGAGATACCACTGACAATACTAGTTCCATATCCCTTTCTCAAGAAGAGCATAATGCAGAAATTAGACTACCTGAATTTGGACCACAGAATATCTATGACGCTAAGGAAAGAGAGCAAAAACATTATGAACAAGTCTATATGGAGGATGATACCATCGAAGACCTCGACGGAATCTTGAATTTCTTTAGCACCCGAACCAATCACGATGAAACCTCTGTCTTGACACTTACAGTAGCAGAACTTGATCCACCAAATGATTCCTTACCACTTATCTTTCTTGACCTCATTGATTGGGATGAATCTGAAATACATGATATACCAATTTTCCCAGACGATGAATCTATTATCCACTACCTATACACCATTAACTTGGAAACAGGCTCTACCAGTGAACATGATAACGATGTCTGCAACCAAGGGAGTGCCAAGTCTCTCAGTCACAAAAATGAACCAAATAAAAGATTCGATGATGAAAACCAATCAATGGTAGCTCTAGATCACAAAAAAGTAAAAATAAAGGATGCATCTAAGGGTGAAAACCTTTATAAGGCACCTAAAGATGGGAGACTTGACACTCTTCCTGAACATTTTCATGAGCGATCACCCATATTGATTGAGTCCACTCAATCAATCAACATTGGTACTACAGAAGCAACCAAAAACAT
This sequence comes from Cryptomeria japonica, assembly GCF_030272615.1. Lineage (NCBI taxonomy): Eukaryota > Viridiplantae > Streptophyta > Pinopsida > Cupressales > Cupressaceae > Cryptomeria > Cryptomeria japonica. Next base: position 720,954,590 of record NC_081413.1, on the reverse strand, counting down.
ACACCTAGCATAATCTTTGACAGAGGAAGAAAGATCAACATTTATCATTTTTTTTAAGGAAAAGAAAATTAACTTTGCTTGGTCATACATAGATATGCCTAGAATTGATCCACACTTAATCATGCATCACTTGTCCATCTCTCCAGGAGTTAAGCCAGTCAAGCAGAAACTACGAAAGATGAATCCACAGGTGGCACTCATGGTCAAGACTGAACTAAAGAAACTATTATATGTCAGATTCATTCGACCCATCGACTATGCAGAATGGATTTCCAACATAGTACCAGTATCAAAACCAGATGGCAATATCAGAATCTGCACTGATTTCAGAGATGTCAACAAAGCCTGTCTAAAGGATGACTTTCCTTTGCCCAGTATCAGCATAATTGTAGACCTCATAGCGGGCCATGCAATGCTCTCACTAATGGATGGTTTTTGAGGCTATAATCAAATTAAAATAGCCCCAGAGGATCAAGATCGAACAATGTTTACCTATCCTTGGGGAACGTACTATTGGAATGTTATGCTTTTTGGCTTAAAGAATGCAGGAGCTACTTATCAATGAGCAATGACAACAATCTTTCATGACATGATGCATACCTTCATGGAAGACTATGTGGATGATTTACTAGCTAAATCCTTCACCGGAGCAGAACACCTTAGCATCCTAACAAATATTTTTGATCAATTGGAAAAATTCCAAATCAGACTCAACCCTAAGAAGTGTGTCTTCGGGGTTACATCAGGCAAGTAACTAGGCTACATAGTCTCAGCTAAAGGTATTGAAGTGGATCCAGCAAAGGTACAAGCCATTATGGAGATGCCACCACCAAAGAATATCAGTCAACTCCACTCTCTACAAGGATGACTTCAATCAATCAGGCGATTCATCACTCAACTAGCTGATAAAAGTCTACCATTCAATCACTTGCTACATAAGAATGTACCTTTCAGATGGGAAGCCAAGTGTGCAAAACATTTTTATCAAATCAAACACTATCTAATAAACCCACCAGTTCTAGTACCACCAATAGAAGGAAAGCCACTCATTTTATACATTTCAACAACAGATATATCACTGGGGGCACTATTGGTACAAGAAGATCAACAAGGAAAGGAACGAGCCATATACTACATCAGCAGGACATTGAATGGCTATGAACTCAACTATACATTCATTGAAAAGGCTTGTCTAATAGTAGTCTTCACTTCTCAAAAGTTCTAACATTATATGCTAGCACACACAATTAAGCTAGTGGCAAAAATTGATCCTCTCAAATATCTACTCAGCAAGGTAGCTCTTACAGACCGGTTGGCTAAATGGGTCATGATTCTCAGTGAATTTGATATCCAATACACAAAACAAAGAGCTATCAAAGGACAAGCAATTGCAGATCAACTAGCTAAAGCACCACTACTAGGAAAACAAACTATGGAGATTGAATTTCTAGACAAAGACGTTCTTGCTATTTCTACCAAGCAATGGACCCTATACTTTGACAGATCCTACACACAACATGGTTCAGGTGCTGGCATTCTCTTCATCACTCCTGAAGGACACACTATGCCAAGATCATATAGATTGATGTTTCCATGCACAAATAACATGGTTGAATATGAGGCATTGGTTATAGGCATCAAAATGGCTGTAGAATGGAAAAGCACAAAGTTAATGGTCTACAAAGATTCACAACTAGTCGTCAATCAAATCAACAAGGACTATCAAACAAAAGATGACAAGCTACTACCCTACAAATGAATGGTGGATGACTTCAAACAGTATTTTGTACACATCACCTTCAAGCAAATACCAAGGTTGAACAAAAAAGTAGCTGATGCAATGGCTACTATCGCTTTATTACTACAGATTCCAAAACAACAAATTCGTTACGAGTTTCTAGTAGAGCAACTGTTCTCCCTAGCCTATGATCACTCTGAATCCCATGTTGTCTATACCTTGACTAGTTTGGATTCCCCTTTGTATGGACCAATATATGATTATCTAAAGAACAATATTCTACCCATTGACCAATCCTAAAACAAAAAATGTAACTTTATTCGACAAGCCGCCCATTATACCCTTATTGTTGATACTTTGTATCATTGAGGTCTAGATGGTACTCTTCTTCGTTGCCTTGATCGTAACAAATCTAATTCTGCTTTACATGAACTTCACGAAGGTATCTGTGGCACACATTCAAGTGGGACTACTCTTGCTAAAAAGCTTCTAAGAATGGGATATTACTGGCCGACAATGGAAAAAGATTCTTATCATTTTGGAAAAAAGTGTCCTAAATGCCAGATCCATGGCAATCTGATACATGCACCAGCACAAGAACTGCAACCATTTACAACATCCTGGCCCTTTTGTCAGTGGGGACTCAACTTGGTTGACAAAATTCATCCTTCATCTTCACATGGACACAAGTTCATTATAACTACAACAAAATACTTTACCGAGTGGATAGAAGCGGTCCCCATGACCATAGTGTCTAGAAAACAAGTTGCCTCTTTTATCCTAAACTATCTAATCTGCAGATATGGTATTCCAAGCTCCATCATCACCGATAATGGACAACCTTTCAAAAACCAAGATGTCTAAGAACTATGTGAATAATTCAAAATACAACATCGGTTTTCTAAACCATACTACCCACAGGGGAATGGTCAAGCAAAAGCATCCAACAAGACAATACTGAAAATCCTAAAGAAAACAATGAATGATGTAGGCAAAGATTGGCATGTACAACTCAATCCAACACTTTGGGCATATAGAACTAGCATCTACACACCTACAGGTGCAACACCTTTCTCATTGGTCTATGGATCAAAAGCTATTTTACCACTAGAGGTAGAAATTCCATCTCTCAGAGTCTCTCTAAAAGGCTTAATCCCAGATGAAGAGTATCAAGTCAACCAACTACAAGAATTGGAACTATTAGATGAAAGACATCGACATGCTTACACTCATCTCAAAGCATATCAGCAACGCATGTGCAAAAGCTACAATCACAAGGTCATTTCTCGAAATTTCAAAGTTGGTGACCTAGTCCTCAAGGAAAATCCAAGAAATCAACAAGATCGAGAAAAGAAAGGGAAAGTTGAACCTAACTAGTTAGGTCCCTATGTCATCATATCAGTCTATGGATCAGGTGCTTATCAGCTAACCACTTCAGAAGGAGATGTGCTCAATGAACCAACTAACAACATTCATCTGAAGAAATACTACACTTGAGTAGTCTAATGCACGGAAAAAGTAAAAAACAATTAAAAAAAATCAAGGAAAAGCAAATAAAAAGGTACAATAAAAGCAACTGGTGAAAACCTGGTAACAGGTGCTATTGTGAAAGGACAACTCCTTTATCTATATCCATATCCTTATCTCCACAGTAAAATATTATTAGCCATCGCCCAACACTTTGCAAATATCCATTCAGGACATACTTAGTGTAGTCACTATCCTGATTTATCCATCTATCCTTTCACCACACTTTACCATGGCTTGGTAATCACTGTACATACCCGCATCGAGAGGTACACTTAGCTAGAGACAATAATCATCAAAACTTACAAGCATGTTCAAACCATCAAGACTATTTGCAAAACTCAGAGCATCATATCCAACAAACAAAAACTTACACAAACCCAAATCAAAACATCGATCGATAAAAGATTCACAAGAGAAATACGATGGATGATTTTCTAAAGTACCAAATGTTGCATTTTGCATAAAATCTTGACTATTCTTGCATTTAAAACTTTTTGAATGATTAGATTCTCTAAATTTTCTCAACAATGCTTCCAAGCTAGAGAACATCGAGAAACTCCAATATTTTCTTAGTCTTTTGTCTGTGAGGCGATCATTTGTACTATGTAGATATTTGTCTCAAGATGTGATTCACAATATATCATTGAAGACATGATTCCACTTTACACATACAAATGGTTTAATCTTGTCTGTTTATATGCAACCTGCACTCTGGTCATCCTGGTTCAATTATACCTTGACGCTTGTGCTATCTTGCAAAATCAAACATCATGTAAATTTTTCTTAGGTTATCATGGTTCAATTATACCATTATTCTTGTATAAATTTTCAACATATCCAAAAATCAATCCATGCTCAATGATGATACATATATCAAAAGCAAATAACATGTGGTTATATCAGATGACAAATGCAGAATGAGGATGCTCCAAAAACAATTAGTTACATATCATTTTACAATTAGTTGCATATCATTTTATAATTAGTTACATATCAAAACATACATCTCATTTTTATGATACATCTCATAGCATATCAAATCATACATCTCATTTTCATGATACATCTCACAGCATATCAAATCATACATCTCATTTTCAAGATACATCTCACAGCATATCAAATCATACATCTCATTTTCAAGATACATCTCATGAACATCCTACATTTACATCTTTGCATTTCACTTCATCATAACATCTATCTAAGCATTGCATTATCATAAAATAAACACAAGCATATAGAAAATGCATCCATAACACATCACATGATCAAAGAAAATGATGTCATATATATATATATATATATATATATTAAAAATGATCAAAATGTACAATATTTGTCATGTCTGTGCCCCGTACAACCAAAACAAATGATAAAAAATACAAATGGAGACATCGTCTCTCAAGTATGACTATCTCTTGAAGGAGACGGTCTCGCCGTAGAAGTCCTAGCCCCTAGATCTCCAAGTGGATCATGTCTCGGTGGCCTTGTCATGCCTCTGCTCTCTGATCGCAATCCAGTCTCTCGAGATCGACTCGATCTTGATTGCGTAAAACTCTACACTCGGTGCTCCCTAGGCACCACAACCTTATAATATCAATGGTAGTACTCTGCCTCCTAGGCTTTCAAAGCCAACTCTCTCAAGGTGTCCCTCATCGGACCACCTATTACTGCTCTTTGCATGCTCGTTGCGAGCTCCTCTGCTTGACCCCATCGCTCTATCTCAGTGTCGCGCTCAGTGGTCAGCTATGTAATCTAATGTTGATGCGCTAATAACTATGCCTATAGCTGTTGCACTGTCACCTGTAGGGTCCTAATCTGAGCATCCTCCACATGAGTCAGAATCTAGACCCGTAGGGGCACCTGTGAAGGGGTACCCCCTATCTCTCTACCTATCCTCGGTGTTGGTGGAGGTAGCACATCAGTCCTCCTCCTCTGGGTTGGTTGTCTCACCTCATCAGTCCCTCCCACTGCTGCTATCACCTCTCCTACCATCCCCTCACCCCCTACTCCAATAGCCAAACCTCCTCTACCTCTATCCATCATAGCTCATCGAACTGCTCTCTCCACCCCTCTATCACCCCTATCTCTACCTCTATCTCCTCTCCTACCCCGACCTCCTCCACCTCCTCCCTCATCCCCATCTCCCCCTCCCTCATCCTCATCATCATCAAAAGAGGGCCGCATCTCCGCTGGATCCAATATCCTTGCCACGACACGAGCTGCAAACAATCTGGCAAACTCATCCGTCATCCCAGCATCCAAAATCTTTGGGGCATAGTCCCATATCTGGCCTGCTAGCTGCACAAAATCCTCTACGACCGTCGCACTGTCAATAGTCGGACCCCAATTTGGTATGTCCTACCTCTGACACGCATACAAACAAGTCCCCTGTGGTATCCCCTGCTGCTGACCAAATTGCCGCAAAACTCTCGTAACCAAAAATCTCTCGATCACAAAAGGGGTCCTCCCTATCAAAAATCGGGTCATGAAGACATATGACATCTCCAACCCATCCTCAGCCCAAACCTCACAACCTATGTACAGTCTCCATACGACCGTATCAATGTCATCCAATACCCTCCTCCAATGCTCTAGTTTGCCTAGCTTCCGCTGGACAACTAACCCCCGCTATCCATATGCATAGGCACATCCAATAGGCCTCTCTATCCACCAGTGGCCTGGCTACAGGAATGTGCTCCCAGCACCATACCTGTAGAAGTGTAACATTAGCTGACAAACTACCGTAACCCAGGTATACTACATGCAAATCCCTATACAAATGGGCTAACATAGACGATCCCCATGCAAACTTGTGGCCCTGTGTCACCATCTCCTCCAACACCAGTCCCCATCCCACAGAATGTCCCTTCGACCTACGGTCGAGACATAGAAAACCACCTACAAAACCTGCCAGTACTAATGGAAGAGGCGCATAATCCAAATCTAGAAACTCCTACCACGGAATCTCCTATCCACACACTGTGTCATCGTGAAAAATTTGACGAAGTGCCTCTATCCCACCCTCCTCTGACTGCTCATAAGGTAGTAGTGCACCTACTACAGGTATGTGAAAGATCTAGTAACAATCCTTTGGGGTCACTATCATCTCCCCTATGGCAAAGTGAAAGGTATTCCTGTCACTGTGCCATCTCTCTACAAGCATTGTAAGTAAACCCCGGTTCATAGTAAACTGAGGCATATCCAATAGGGAAGACAGGCCACATCTCTCAATAATGTCTAGATCAACCTGTGCCAACTATGGTATCAATGCCCATGGTCTCGAGAACCACTCATGTGACTGAACCACTCCCAATCATTCCTGTCAAACAGCAAAACAAGTCCAATATCAGTTTTCTCATCAAAACATAGATATCAAAATCAAAATCACATCACATCTATCCATATCAACTTGTAACACAACTCAAGTTTTCAAAAACCATATCAAACTTGTAACACAACTCAAGTCCCCACATCACATCAATTTGTAACATAACTCAAGTTTCCAACCCATATCAACTTGTAAAACAACTCAAGTTCCACAATCATATTAGCTTGTAACACAAATCAGGCTCCACATATATTAACTTGAAACAATGCAAATCAAATCAAGTTTTTATCAAATTCCACATCAATATGTATGAATAACTTGAAAATTGCAAATCAAACCAAGTTATCTCAGCACTTATATTGGACAAACTATCAAAACCATGATAGCGAACATAGAAATGAAATATTTTACACCTATCCCAGCAAAACTGACCTTATCCTATCAATTTTTCTCACTCGCAAAATCATCTTTTTTTCACAAAACTGACCGCATGTGCTAACTAAATTTGGCTATGCGCTAGATTGACTCAATGCGCTAACCTATTTTCTCCATGCGCTATCCTATCTACCCCACGCGCTAGATTAACTCTATGCGCTAACCTATCCTACGGCTACGCTAACTATCTAACCCTATGTGCTAGGTCTAACCTACATGCTACTTATCCCTACCCATGCGACTCCCTGTCTACCCAATGCACTAGGTTTACTTGATGCGCTACCTATTTCACTTTCTGCGCTACCCTGTGTCCCTAATGCGCTAATGTACATTTATGTGCTAACCTAGCAAATCTGTGCGCTAACCTAGCAAATTTATGTGCTACCCTAAGTTTTCGGATGCTACCCAAAAATGATACCCTTATGCACTATGAAATTTTTCGTATGCACTAAAAAATGACCCCTATGCGCTAAACCGAAAAAACTGATGCCAAAATTCAAAATATGACCAAAAACAACAAAATAAAAAATCAAAAGGGGGTCAAAATGGTTGACTTACTGGTGGTCTATATGCGATAGGCCTCTGATACCTCCAAACGTGCTCAAATTTGTAGCGTCGTAAATTGTACGCACTTGCTAGGGTGGTACAATTTCACACCTAGTTTAGCACCTACCTTGGCGCATTTTGCATTTTGCATTGCATTTCCCCTTTAGCACTTAATTAATCAAATTAATTAGGTCTAAGGTTCTATTTTATCATCTCCCACATCATAAAGTTGGGCCCTTTCATTAAAGTGTGCCCTTTTCATTTTATTCCTCCTATACATCATTTAATCAAAAACCCTAATTAGGTCCTATTTTGAACTTGGGGGCTTGATTTCGGGGGTCAAAACATCTCGAAATCACCTGTAACTTCGGGATTCTCTCTAAAATCATCATATCCGACGGCCCTGAAAATTTGGTGAAAAGTTGTCGGGACCATGGCGCCCGGAGAGGACCATGGCACCCGGAGTGCACATGGTCTCGGACATTTTTCCCAAAATTTTAGGAGTGCGATCCAATCATAAAATAAAGCTTAACCCCAAGAAATTGGCGGGATATTCAATCTCTAGGTCGGCCAAAAGATGAAATTACGACCTAGGGTTTCCTACATAAGAGCTCTCTTTCTTCATTTAAAAGGATCCGAAATTTTGTTTTCAGGACCTCATATGCAGCGAAAGAGCAGATCTTTGAAGACTTCAACAACATTCAACATCCTTCTATCAAGCATTTATCAATTTCATTCATCCATTTAGGGCTTGGAAGACATTGAAGAACAATAGGAGATTGCCGACTGAAGATTGGCTTGTACTCCTCCCTTAAGGGTTGGGTATGATTTCATGTTGTTTTCATGTCTTTGCATAAGCTTCAATATATCCTTTATTCATGCTTTAGATCACTTTGCATCTTGATTTAGAGCATTTACATTATCATTTACAAGCAATTAGGGTTTACTTTCTAGGTTGCTCTAGTTTGCTTGCTTGCATTTTAGGACCTTGCACACACACTAGGTCTGCACACACAATACATTTTACAATACAACTTGGCTATTCGTGGAGGTGGAAATCACTGAAGCAGGGGTTTGACTAAGGCAAAACCCTATATAGCCACCCATACCCTTTTCAGATATAAGTGCAGGTTTCAGAATTCGGACGACGCCGCAAGTTATAGATTCGGAAGAAGCAGACGGAGACCGAACAACACACCAAATCTCAGAGAAAAAGACCAGGACAGGGGCGTGGGGTGCCCTGGTCCTGCCAGGATAGGGGCGCTGGGTGCCCTGGTCCCTAGGACAGGGGCGCTGGGCGCCCTGGTCCTCCTGACAGACAGCATTTTCAGCATTTTTGACAGCTTTTCTAGAGTGCAAAACAGCAGTTTCCGGAGCAGTTTCAGGGGCAGAATCAGGACAGTGGCGACCACGCCCCCGTCCTGAACATTTTCATTCTGATTTTAACTCCGGGTACGCATTTACATTCTTGTCTTTTCCTTGTGTTTATAGCTTTCCATTGTTTAAGTTCAATTTTGCAATCTTGTCATTAGTTCATACTGGCATTTTGGGGTTAGGAATTGAACTTGCATCATTTTATCTTTCAATTACAACAAAGGAATAGAAATCCTAATAGGTAGCCCATGGCTCTCTCTTCCACAAGAAGAAGTAGCCAATTGTGTGATACCTCTAGGCTCTTTTGTATTCCACAAGTGTGTGGTTGAAAGTGAGATTAGGGCATGCTTGCTTAGTGTCACTTTTTCTCCCACACATTTTTGGTGAACCCGACGTGAAATCTATCATTGCTTCCTCTTGCATTGCATTTGTTAGATCTAGATCTAGATTTAGTGTGTTTTCATTTCATTTTCATTAAAAAGAGAAAAAAAAAAAAAGTGTGTTTCTTTACATTGTGTGTTTAAATTTTATGCAATTTCAAAATGTCAGATTTTTATTTGCAAGATGTTCATATTTGTGATGATTATGAGTTAGATGAAGCTTTAGATGAATTTTTGAAACCTAAATATACCAAACCTTCATTTTACCAAAAACTCATAAACATTGTTACTATGCCATTTCGTTGTGATGAGAATGATAAGTCGAATGATTCCTCTCAAGGGTACATTCCTATCAGCTCTTCCACTAAATCTAGTAATATGGTTATTTTCAATGATCCCCTCTATAAAGAGATATCTCCTTTTGAATCAAAAGATAAACCTTTTAATAGATATGATCATGCTTTGTTAGATGATGCCCTTGATGACTTTGTGGCTCCTAAAAAATGCTCCCTTCATGAGGATCCTTTTGTGCAAGAAGATGACATTATCCCTACATTTCCTGGTGATGGCATTTCCTTTTCCAACAAAATTCCCACTAGAGATGATGAATTAATGATAAATGCTTACCCTTCTCCTAAAGTTGGTCTTACCCATAAGCATCCCTTAGAGAAAGAAGATGAAATAATAAGCAATTTCCTTAATTCTCTCTCCCCTAAAGATCATATTGAACATATTTTGAGGAAAGAGGATGAGTTTAACACATCTATTGATGCTCTCCCTCCTAAGGATGAGGAATTAATAAACAATGTTATCTCCTCTCCCGAAATTGACAATACTTCAAACATTCCTTTCAACAACCTCACTATTTGGGATGAACCATTAGAAGAAAGTATAGATTATTCTCTACCCCTAGCCAAAGGGGATGAAATTAAGATGGAAAACTCCCTTGATAGTTTCTCCCCTTCCTTGAATCTCAATTATTCTCCCTCTAAAAATAAAGCATCTCCCTCTCCTCAACTTGGTTCTACTCATAAGGAAACCCTAGTTCAAAGCAAGATGGTTAACATTTCTTTCAAAGATCTCCCTCTCAAAAGTGAGACTTTAGAGAGTAGTGTTGATCCTTCTCCTAGAGAGTTTATTCCCCATGTAGATCCTGTGATGATAAAGGATGATATGACCTTTCCTAGTATTACTCTTCCTACTAGAACATCAATGCCTATCCCTTGTCTCTCTCCTAAAATTGATTTGATCTGTGATAAGATTTTAGTGCAAGAGAAGACTATCAATAATTCTTCCAACACTTTTGTTCATTCCTCTAAACCATCCTCAATCAATTTGATACATGTGAATGAGACACCTAACAAACCTCTCTTCACCGTCCAAGGTGCTTGTCCTTCTCAAAATTCTCAACCTTTAAATAAGCCTATCTTAGTGGTTCAAGGTGGTTATGCTAATGATTCTTTTTGCATGCCTAAGAAACCTATTATTACTATGCAAGGAGGTTATTCTACTAAGAGCCCTTATGAGTATGCTAAGCAACTGACTAGAGAGAGTTATCATGCGGTTGCCCATACCTATAACACAAGAAACAATATGCAACCTAATCCTCCTCCAGTTATCCCCACTTCGCTTCCTCCTTCCCAACCTATTCTTCCTCAATCTCATCGTATTTCACAAATGCTTAGTAAGGACTATGATCTCATAGAACAACTTAAAACTACCCCTGCTAAGATATCCCTTTGGGATTTGATCCAAACTTCTTCCACTCATCATGGAATGTTACAAGATGCCTTGAAAGATTTGAATGTTCCTCCACCTAATACATCTAGTAATATAGCATCTTTAGTTAACTCTGTGATGAATCCTAAAGCTCAAATTGTGTTTACCCAAGATGAGTTGCCTACTAGTGAAATTCAACAACAATATGATCCCTTGATGATTGTGGTTATCATAAATGACACTGCTATAAGACGAACACTGGTAGATAATGGCTCTGGCCTTAATGTGTGTAGCATTAATTTATTGCATAAGATGAATGTGGACACATCCCTTATTGAGCCTGACTCTCATCCCATTCGAGGCTTTGATAATGTGGCTAAGTCTTCATTAGGTATTATCACCTTACCCGTCATAGTGGGACTTGTTACTTTGCCTACTCCTATCCATGTTATGTCGGGAAATCTAACATACAACTTGTTATTAGGGAGACCTTGGATTCACAGTATGCAAGCTGTCCCCTCTACATTGCATAGACAAGTTAAATTCATTTATAACAATAAGACATATACCTTGATAGGTGACACTAATCTCCAAGCTTGTTTGCAAACATCTAAGCCTTCCTCTTCTAGTAATGACTCTTTGAACAAGATACCTATGGATGAATCCTTACCCTCTGATAATCAAAATTCTTTGGATGAGTCTGAAGCTCTTGAAGAAGATCCTTCTCGACTTGAATCTACACATGAAAAGGCTTTTGATCCTGAGAAGGTTCTCGCAGAAGACGATTGGGGATCTCTTGACTTTAATCCCACCTTTATAGGTGAGTATAGGGTTCCTCCTAGAGATCTTAAAGGTAAAAAGAAGGAAGAAACTAGAGATCAATCAGTCTTACTTGAACCTATGAGCAATAATTTTGTGGCCGCTTCTCAAACTTCTTCTCCTCACACCTCTAATTATGAAGAGTTTGATTCTTTGTCTTATGAAAAACCACCTTCTCTTCCTGAAATGGCTGATCATTATGGTCATGGTTTTCACATTTTTGCTAAGCATGGGTATCATGGAAATGGTTGTGGCACTCATGAACAAGGGATAAAAGTTCCTCTAGAGACTAATTTTCACAATTATGCCTTTGGACTCGGCTATAATCCCTGCAAATGTACCAAAGCATTTAAAAGACCATCTCTCAATGTGAATGCTATATTTAGTAGTGATGATGATCTCACTTCAACTAAATCATCTTCTACTTCTATCAACTCTCATTCCCCTCATAAGGAAATCTTGGCAATGAACAAATCTCTTTATGAATCCCCTAAAATTTCTAAATCCACTTATGAATCTTTATCTCCTATTCATCATAAAGTCCTTTCCTCTAGGGATAAGGCTCTAATAAATTACACTCATCCCTCTTCTAAGATTTCATGTGACTTTTCTTCTTCAATTTTTATCATTTTATACATGTTTTTGATCTCACTTATAGTTGAGCATTTAACATGTCATATTCAAATACCTCATTTAGTCTATCATGTCTTTAAATAACATTAATGGCTATTATGTTGCTCATCATTATGTGACATTGGTAGCTCATTTACTGGGGGCTCATTGTCATTCATGATGGTACAATTTCAAGTGCAATCATATTTTTTGAAGCAACATAATAGCCTAATTTTCTTGTTCCTATGGGGACAAGAGTGATTTCATACATCTCTTCTTTTGCTTATGTCCAAATCTCTCCCTAGAAGATTGTGTAAGTCCTTCTCATTGTCCTTATCCTTGGGAGGCAATGATCTTTCCTTATTTTTATCTAAGGATCCACTTTTTCCTATTTTGTGGATGGCATGGACTTTATTACTTGATGTTATGCCTTGTACGCATTTGTTGTTGTTTGTTCAAGGATTCTCTCTTACAAGAGGTGTAAGTCCTTGACTACAACCTTGACTACAACCTCTTTTGCACTTGGTAAAATACATCCATAATGAATTCAATCTCCTAATTGGGTTAAAAAGAGCGTCATCCTTCATTAAGAATCACTTTCACCTCACAAAAGAAGGAAGTATTGCATTCTTATTCTCTTCTTTGTCTTATTCTAGAAGATGTTATATTTGTCTAAGACAATTCCTCTCAGGGATAGGTGTCTTTTGTACAAAGATCTCCTCTCCTCTAAGGATCTCCTTTACACATACTACAGGATATCCCTTCTCAACTATCTTATCCTTGCTTAAAGAGTGCAAAACTCTCTTGCTTGGATCTATGACATTGTTACATTTTTGGGGTATCTTCTTTTGTGATGAAGGTAGGTATCCTTGTTCTAATTTTCTTATGACATAAACATTACACTTTTTGAGCAATGGGTCATTCTCAAAACTAGAGCACAGACTCTTAGAGCGAGATGTCACACTTTTGTACTATACATATACAGGTTGTAGCATACTCAGGCATAGACTCCTATGAGGTGCTTCTAACCTCCCTTACACACACATGCACGAGGTTGAGTGGAACTAGCGGCATAAGGCTAGACTTTCTCACTCTCCTCCCTTACATGGATCACCTGGACAGACTCTAGGGGCTAGTTTTCCATGTCCTTTTCCCATGGATCACCTAGACAAAATCTAGGGGCGAGAAGTCCATGTTTTCTCTCTCACTATTCTTCTCATGGATCACCAATGTGTGTATTCATGCTTTTTTTCCTTTCTTTTCTTCTCTTTGCATTTTGTTTCCATTTACATCCTTCATCTTGTGTTAGAGGACTCCCAAATCCTCACACTCTTTGTTGTGTTGGAATTGAGATTTAGTCCTCTTTCTTACCAAATGATTCTCCATTAGTTTTTGATCTCATCTCAAATCTTCTTGTGAGCATTTGTCATCAATATTCTTTAACAATTCGAAGTGGTAAACATGATACCCTGTTTCAACTCACTAAAATTAGCAAGCTGAAATAGGGGGGGCATATAGCTACCCTCAAATTTTCATCACCTTCCTTAGTAAGCATTAGGTGATTTTGTGATCTAACATGTGGTTTAGTAGGGTGCGGTTCCTAACTGTGTACTGCAGATACGGCTGGGGGCTTTGTTCGACAGACTTATGGATATATCCTTTTTTCAAATAATGTTTACTTTTCTGTACTTTAGCTTGCATATGCACGTAGTGTTCATATGACCGCTAAAGTGGGGGCTAAATGTAGCATCCTAAATTGTAAGCACTTGCTAGGGTGGTACAATTTCACACCTAGTTTAGCACCTGCCTTGGCGCATTTTGCATTTTGCATTGCATTTCCCCTTTAGCACTTAATTAATCAAATTAATTAGGTCTAAGGTTCTATTTTATCATCTCCCACATCATAAAGTTGGGCCCTTTCATTAAAGTGTGCCCTTTTCATTTTATTCCTCCTATACATCATTTAATCAAAAACCCTAATTAGGTCCTATTTTGAACTTGGGGGCTTGATTTCGGGGGTCAAAACATCTCGAAATCACCTGTAACTTTGGGATTCTCTCTAAAACCATCATATCCGATGGCCTTGAAAATTTGGTGAAAAGTTGTCCGGACCATGGCGCCCGGAGAGGACCATGGCGCCCGGAGTGCACATGGTCCCGGACATTTTTCCCAAAATTTTAGGAGTGCGATCCAATCATAAAATAAAGCTTAACACCAAGAAATTGGTGGGATATTCAATCTATAGGTCAGCCAAAAGATGAAATTATGACCTAGGGTTTCCTACATAAGAGCTCTCCTTCTTCATTTGAAAGGATCCGAAATTTTGTTTTCAGGACCTCATATGCAGCGAAAGAGCAGATCTTTGAAGACTTCAACAACATTCAACATCCTTCTATCAAGCATTTATCAATTTCATTCATCCATTTAGGGCTTGGAAGACATTGAAGAACAATAGGAGATTACCGACTGAAGATTGGTTTGTACTCCTCCCTTGAGGGTTGGGTATGATTTCATGTTGTTTTCATGTCTTTGCATAAGCTTCAATATATCCTTTATTCATGCTTTAGATCACTTTGCATTTTGATTTAGAGCATTTACATTATCATTTACAAGCAATTAGGGTTTACTTTCTAGGTTGCTCTAGTTTGCTTTCTTGCATTTTAGGACCTTGCACACACACTAGGTTTGCACACACAATACATTTTACAATACAACTTGGCTATTCGTGGAGGTGGAAATCACCAAAGCGGGGGTTTGACTAAGGCAAAACCCTATATAGCCACCCATAGCCTTTTCAGATATAAGTGCAGGTTTCAGAATTCGGACGACGCCGCAAGTTACAGATCCGGAAGAAGCAGACGGAGACTGAACAACACACCAAATCTCAGAGAAAAAGACCAGGACAGGGGCGTGGGGTGCCCTGGTCCTGCCAGGACAGGGGCGCTGGGTGCGCTGGTCCCTGGGACAGGGGCGCTGGGCACCCTGGTCCTCCTGACATACAACATTTTCAGCATTTTTGACAGCTTTTCCAGAGTGCAAAACAGCAGTTTCCGGAGCAGTTTCAGGGGCAAAATCAGGACAGTGGCGCCCGCGCCCTCGTCCCGAACATTTTCATACATAAAAACCCTAAATTACATAAAAACCCTAAATTTCTTTTTAGTAATTGAACTTGTGAAATATTTAATTGTTAATGCTTGTTTCAGATCTGCCCTTCTATTACAAATTATCAAGTCATATTTGTGCTTTAATTTTGAAAATTAAGTGGTTAAGTGTCAAAACCCTAATTTTTGAAACCCTCTTGATTCAACCTTTGTCCGACAATTTTACTGATCAAAACATCTCCAAATCAGCTGTAACTTTGGATTCCACAATAAAATCACAATATCTTTCATCCCTGAAAATTTGGAAAAAAGTTGCGAGGACCATGTGCACCCCGAGCACCATCGTCCCCGACATTTTTTCCGAAATTTCGGGAGCAAGATCTTACTGTATTTTTCTGCTAAAATCTAGAATTTTGGCTGATTTTATCAATTCTAACACTTTCAAAATTACAGTCAAAGTTGGTCTTGTGATTGCTTGGTTTAAGGCTCCTAATCATTCAAAAATTGCTGAAATTGAAATCTTGTGTCAAAATTGTGTTCTTACTGTCATAAATCTGAAAAGTATGTTTGCATTCATTCGAAATTTCAGTGCTTTATTCAAATTCTTGCAATTTGTGACTTTTGAAATTAAGTGCTTAATTACAACAACTTTGATTTCCGCCTTCAAAATTGAATTTTGCGTGAAATTGAGTCAACATTTGAATTTCAAAACTTGCATTGCTTTTGGTATTCCCTCTAAAATCATAAAATTCAAAATTTTAGTTTCCCTCTCTTTTTCAAAATTCAAATTTTGCATTTTTCGACAATTTGGGTAGGGTTCAATTTTGAGATTGCAACTTTAATTTGGCCTATCTACAGATCGTAAAATCACTCAATTTTTTCAGATTAGCTTTAAAATCATCATAACTTTCATCCCTGCAAATTTCGAAAAAAGTTGCAGGGACAGTGTGCACTCCGAGCGCCACGGTCCCGGACATTTTTTCTGAAATTTCGGGAGACTGTCGTGATTGCATTTAACAGCTTAAATCCAGAAGATTGGCTGATTTCACTGAAAATTGCTACCTCTAAAATTCAAAATCTTCTCTCCCTCTCTAGTGCATGAGTTTTACAACAATAAGCCCTACTTACACTATTCCTGTTAGATGAAGCCGTAGAATTAAGTCTTTCCGAGGTTTAATTACTAAGGAGATGGAACCTAATTTGAATAGCCTTTTTAACGAGGACATGGGTAATTCCTCTAATCCTCCTAATGATGAAGAAGCTCTCCATGAGGTTTCTGTAGAACAACTTTCGAAATTGGATAATCAATTTGACGATTTTCGACAATGGATGTCTCAAGAATACCCCGATAGTCAAGCTCTTCCTTTAATTGAGGGTCTAAAACATATGCTTCAAAGTGATAAGAATGGAATTGATATTTTACGTGGTATTGCACACATTGTGGATTCGAATGTGATGCCTATGAAGAGTTGTGCCGAAACTTTAGATTATACACAACCTCCTACTCAAGTCAATCATTCTATTCCTTTGACAACTTCTATTGCTAGCATACCTACCTTTACATCAAACATAATGACTACTTCTATACAAGACATTCTGCCTATGATCACTAGTCATGGGGGAAATCCTTCTTCTTCAATTAACCCTCTTCCTTCATTTAATCCAACTTCTTCATTCATTCCTTCAATGAGTGTTCCTATTATATCTCCACAAATGAACATGACGCAAGGGGGCAATTCATTTAACCATTCCATTCCTCCTTGCAGTGTTCCTCCTTTCCAATCATCTCCTATGACTAACTATCATAGTGTTCCACCACCTTAATCTCAATCAATGCCTTCTTTCAATAACATAACACCTCCATCACAATCTAACACGTCTAATATGAATTCTTCAACTGAAGCGACCATTAACAATCTTGCACAAACTGTCTCTTCTTTACAGCAACAAATTGCCTCTATGAATCAATCTAAGTTTAGTGTGCCCACATTTGATGTTGCGAGCCCACTTTCTCTTGACATTGTTTGAGCTATCCCTCCTAAACATGTTGAAATCCCGCATTTGGAGCTTTATAATGGTAAAGGTGATCCTCTAACACATGTTAAGACTTTTCAAACAATTTGTACCGATTTTGCTTATGACCAAAGGTTGCTTGCAAAACTGTTTACTAGAACATTAAGAGACAAAGCCCTACAATGGTATTGCTCGTTGCCTTCTTATTCTATTACTTCTTTTGAACAACTTGCAAATGCTTTCATTCAACAATTTCAAAACAATATAAGTCCTAAAGTTACTTTGATTGATTTAATGCATTGTAAACAAGGTGTTAAAGAAAAAGTGACTGATTTCATTGGTAGATATAAGCATTTGTATGCTCAAATTTCTTTTCCAGTGCCTGATAATGATATTCAAAGAATCTTTATTTCTAATTTACAAAAAGATATTCGAGACAAACTTCTGTTTTCTGAGTTTACTTCTTTCCAACAGTTGTGTGCAACTCTTCACAATTATCAACTGACTGTGAGTCAAATGGAACAATCACATCCTATGGCTCCAAGTGATAAGGGTGATAGCAGTCAACAACCATTTGGAAAGTTTAAACCGAACAGAGATTCCATCAAATTCAATGAAAACATCATCAACAACAATGTGAATGCAGCATCAGGTGTGCCTCCTATTTCTAAGTTTTTCAAGAAAGAAAGAAAGTATACTCCTTTGAATGAATCATTGCATAGTATTATGAATAAGTTATTGGAACAAAATGTGCTTACTCTTCCTCCTATAAGGCAAATTGATCCCGCAAAGATTACTTCACCTTATTTTGATAACAAATCTTTTTGTCAATTTCATCGTCAACCTGGGCATGATACTGAAAAATGTTTTTCTTTAAAGGGTAAAATTCAAGATTTGATTGATAATAATACTATTTCTATTTCTGGAGTGAATGATAAAGGCAATACATCTGTAGCTCCTCCTAACCAAAATCTTCAGATTTTTACTGATCCATTACCTTCTCATACCTCTAATGCGATTGAGGCTAATGATTCCTCTCTCTCATCCGATGGTCTTGTGTTTATGACTCCGAATGTGATTAACTTTGTAGAGTAGCAAGAAAACCCTAAAGAACCTTCCATCACATTTGATTCTAGTGAAACTATCAGGGCACCTGATGGTCCTTTATACATAGTTGCAAAAGTTAAGGATACACCTTGCCGTGGAGTGCTTATTGATCCTTCGTGCATGGTTAATGTTATTACTGAGGAATTTCTTTTTACTTTGCAATTGAATCAAGTGATCTATGACAAAACAGATGTGGTTGTGAAATTATTTGATGCATTTTCTTCTCCTGCAATTGGTTCTATTACATTACCTATTGAAGTCCATAACAAATCCCTTGATGTGAACTTTTCTATTATTCCTTCATCCGAACAATTTCATGTGAAGCTTGGCTATCCTTGGCTATCTTACATGAAAGCTATTGCTTCTCCTATTCATAAATGTTTGAAATTTCCCCATAATGGTTAAATTGTTACTGTCAATCATAGGCTCTTTAAACCAGCTGAAAGAACTTCTAGCATTCCTATTGATTACTTTTGGCTAGATAATAGGAGAAGAAGAAGGTCTCTTCTCTCTATAAAAAGGAGGAGGAACTGCTCCATATAAAGGAGGAATATTTGGTTTAGGAAGGAGACCAAGTCCATCATGACGAGGAGGTATAGGTCTACTCTTAGAAAGCTTTTTAGGTATAGACATAGTCACATCCATAGGGATGGGTTGGGAATCTTCTTGAGGAAAGACATTAGTTTTATCTTTCAAAGGAAGAACTTCCTTCTCAAGAACAATAGGAATGTCAAGTTTGGGTGTTCTAGGTTCACTTAAAGATAGGATCATATCTATTTTCCACTTTTGATAAGATTTGAAAAGATGATCACTTCGCGGAGGAAGAGATTGGAATTGTTTAGGCCAAAAATAATCAATAGGAATACTAGAATTTCTTTCAGTTGGTTTAAAGAGACTATGATTGACAATAACAACTTCACCATTATGGGGGAATTTCAAACACTTATGAATAGGAGAAGCAATAGCTTTCATGGAAGATAGCCAAGGATAGGCAAGCTTCACACAAAATTGTTCGGATGAAGGAATAATAGCAAAGTTCACATCAAGGGATTTGTTATGGACCTCAATAGGTAATGTAATAGAACCAATTGCAGGAGAAGAAAATGCATCAAATAATTTCACAATCACATCTGTTTTGTCATAGATCACTTGATTCAATTGCAAAGTAAAAAGAAATTCTTCAGTAATAACATTAACCATGCACGAAGGATCAATAAGCACTCCACGACAAGGTGTATCCTTAACTTTTGCAACTATGTATAAAGGACCATCAGGTGACCTAATAGTTTCACTAGAATCAAATGTTATGGAAGGTTCTTTAGGGTTTTCTTGCTGCTCTACAAAGTTAATCACATTCGGAGTCATAGACACAAGACCATCGGATGAGAGATAGGAATCATTAGCCTCAATCGCATTAGAGGTATGAGAAGGTAATGGATCAGTAAAAATCTGAAGATTTTGGTTAGGAGGAGCTACAGATGTATTGCCTTTATCATTCACTCCAGAAACAGAAATAGTATTATTATCAATCAAATCTTGAATTTTACCCTTTAAAGAAAAACATTTTTCAGTATCATGCCCAGGCTGACGATGAAATTGACAAAAAGATTTGTTATCAAAATAAGGTGAAGTAATCTTTGCGGGATCAATTTTTTTTATAGGAGGAAGAGTAAGCACATTTTGTTCCAATAACTTATTCATAATACTATGCAATGATTCATTCAAAGGAGTATACTTTCTTTCTTTCTTGAAAAACTTAGAAATAGGAGGCACACCTGATGCTGCATTCACATTGTTGTTGATGATGTTTTCATTGAATTTGATGGAATCTCTGTTCGGTTTAAACTTCCCAAATGGTTGTTGACTGCTATCACCCTTATCACTCGGAGCCATAGGATGTGATTGTTCCATTTGACTCACAGTCAGTTGATAATTGTGAAGAGTTGCACCAAAATGTAAAGCGGAAAAATCGATCAACCCCTAGTTTCTCTCCCCTCTTTCAACTCCAAAGAGAGAGAAGGGAGGTCCCTAGGGTTGATGGTTTTCACTTGGGAGACTTTACATTCAAAAGAGGGGTTGAAACCCACAAGATCCAATTCCACAAGTGTGTGGTTGAAAGTGAGATTAGGGCATGCTTGCTTAGTGTCACTTTTTCTCCCACACATTTTTGGTGAACCTGATGTGTAGAATATGGGATAGGCATTTTGTCTTCTCTCCAAAAGTCTTTCTCTCCAAAGTCAACAAGCACAAATGAGACAAAACAATGCACTTTTCTCCTTTTATAGGGTAAAATAAAATTAGGGTTAGGGGATTGAGCATGTAATTCACTCGTGGTCTTCCTCGTACCCTCACACACATCCATATCAGGAGATGAATCAATTCTTAGCATTCCACATAGCCAACTTTTTACAATGCAAACACAATTATCAAATCACATCAAATTTTCCAAATTTTTGATTCATCTCTCGAGGGGGCATTATCAAACATTGTTTATCAAATATGGGGCATCGTACATCAAATCTAGGGTACGACATAAAATTTTTATTTAATCATAAATCACGATAACACATCATTTTCTTTGAATTAACATGTGCACACATGTCACTTCAAAGAGGGGCAAAATGTAGACGTATAAAAATGACCATATTTCTAAACGAATATCTTATGTTCATTTCTCTATTTAATTAAATCCAATTTAATTGAATTACTCTTATTCCTCTATTTAATTAAGTAAATTACTCCATTTATTTAATTAAATTCACTAGACCTCTTTTACCATTTAATAGGATAAATCATTTTATTAAATTAAATCCCCTATCCACTTTTTAATTAAATTCAAATTTAATTAAATAGTTTATCCTAAATTAAATAAACCTAATTTATTTAATTTCCCCAATTACAAACAAATTGAATTAAATTCATTTTTAAATCCTATTATCCCTTCATCCACTTGCAAAATCCTACACCTCCCACTTGCTTCCTAAACCCTATTCCTAACCCCTTCTAGACTTTTCTAATCACTTCTAAATTAACCTAACCCATCTTCTAAACTTTGTCACATCCCTAAGCAAGGGAAAGTCACTTCTCAAATCCTCAAAGTCTTAAAAAACCCTTAAAGGCTTCAACCACTAACTTTGAAAGTCTCCCAAACCATTAATGGTTAACTCAATCCTCTAGCATGATTAAAAAATTTCCCTAAACTCAACCTCCATGTAACCCAAGGGTCTCATCAAGCATTTATTGCTTTGACCATGGTTATCCTTAATCCATTGCACAAGATTTTATCCTTTGGGTAAAAGATTTATCCAATGGGTAATCCTAACTTAACCATAACCCTTACCCCTTAAGATAACCATGAGGTCTTCTCAAGCATTTAATGCTTCTTACATCTTCTCTCAACCAACCCTATGTTGCCAATTGTCACCATTTCATTGGTGAAAATTGTGAACATGGATTCCCAACTTTCAAACTCAACCCTTGATTACCTCTTTCAATCCTGGCCATTCATTGCCCTATTTTTGCTATAAATAGAGCTCTCCATCCTCCATTTTAATCATCCAAGTCTTTAGCATCACACTTATACTAAAATCCATCCAAGCTTTAATATATCATTTGTGCTCATCATTTAGCCTCTCTTTCCAATAGGAATTAATCTAAATATGCATGTTTAGAGTATTTTCTTTATCATTTAGCTTAATCATAGACTAGTATATCATGCTAGGATAGTCTTGCTACTAATCTTGTCATCTTATAATCTAGTTTATTGCATTTATAGGATCATGCATAGCTTATGATGCATTTCATCTTAAAATCAACCAAAGCATCCCTCGATCTTGCATTTGTCATCCCTAAACCACTTTGCTCAGTTATCTGAGAGAAAAGAATTTGGTTTGAGGGACCTTGTGAGATAGAGAACCATGTAACCAACCTTGGGAAGCTGAGTCATACTTCATGACTCCATAGCTTGCACCAAGAAGTCCTGTGGGTGTGTGACCAAGGCTCCTTGGGCTTCATTTTCACATTTTGAGTTCTATCGACCCGCTTTTCCCGCATATAGGTAGCATACTCAAAAGGGAAGAAGAATCCCACACTGGATCAAGGTACTTAGTCTTTGATTACCCATGTGTGTGCAAGTAGGTTTATTCTGACTTATATGACCATTGTAATCTTTAGAATCCGACATGACGAGCTACGTGAGTTAACTTGACTTCTAAAGCATCTTGGATAGAGCCTCACTACCAACAAACATCTATAGTCTTGAAAAGGTTATTAGTGTAATCTTGCAAATATTTCTCTATTTTCAGTCTAGCATCTATAGCCTCAATGGAGTTACTCACATTTTCCCAAAGCAAATCATTTGATATTTCATTTCATGCATTTTTTTCTTTTCTTTTCTTTCTCATTATTTTGTTTCAATCTTTTGATATTGATTTTTCTCTTTTCATTTATTTTTTTGTAGCTGGCTCGTAAGAAATGAAGCTCACATGGGTTCAAGAATTAAAACGATGCTGAAGTAGGATTTTAGATTTTTCATTATTCATGTCTTCACCTAAGAAATCACAATGACTTAAAGCTATTAATTAAGTGCTTGAGATATAGTACTCAAAATATGTCAGTATCAACATACACCAAGTGATTCTCTTTCTAGATTGAGTATGAATCCCAACCAAAAGTTAGTGTTAAAGAGGAACAACCTCAAATTTTAAAGCATTTTATGAATAGATATCTAGGAAATGAACCAAACATAAGATTGAGCATGGGAAAGCATGTGACAAAATGACACAAATGTCTATTTCATAGATGAAGGATTTATGCAAAGGATTGAAACGAAGGGATGGAAGGATTGAAAATAGGCGTTGGTTAATAGATAGGATGTTGGAAGTGCTGGTTCCCAAATCAAGTACAGATTGGAAAGTTCTAAAAGTATGCCAATCTTTATGCTCAAACCCTCCAATTAACTTGACCAGCTGGTAGAGCGATCCTTTAGAATTATTCACTCCTTACACTTCAAGATATGCAAGACCTAGGTGGGTATACCTTTTCACCAACTAATTCTCCAAGATGTTTCTTTTTATAGAAGATTGTGCCTCTCTACTATATTTTGATTTTGATTGTTTATCTCAAAATGACATTCGTTTCTGAGATAAAATTCTTTAGCTTATTTTATTTATTCCTACATCCTATTTTTGTTTCCTACTTATATCTTCGAACTAAAACTGAAAATGTAAATATTTGAATTGATTAAATGTAACTTGATGACTGGTCAATGCCTTCCCTCCTCTTGGGTTACAAAGTCACTACTTCCTAAAATTTCACGTAAAACTCCTATGAGACAATTTTTAAATCCAATGCTGGAATGAATTTGTCAACTATTCCAACCTCCAATACTACTCCACTATTTTCTTGTCACAATAGTTAGTCTAACTGAGTTTAAATTTTCCTTGAAAAGACCAGCAATGAAAGAATCATAAGGATAAGAAGGTCTAAAATGAGTCTTATTTTTTTAACCGTTACAACAATGAATAGTTTTTTGTAAGGAACTTATAGACAAAAATTTGCTTGAAGTAATAATCACAAGAGAACTGATATCTAGAATAAAAGATTTCCTTTAGCACATTTGAATTGGAAACACTTAGATCATTCACTAGGCATAAAATTTGCAAAGTAAAAAGATTATCTTCTATTGATTTTTGAAAATGAACTTATTACATACTTATAACAAAGTGAAGGGTCAAATCCCTTCAAAGAGTCTTTTAAGATTGAACGAAACATATGGTAACTAAATTCTTTGATGTCTAATTAAACATAAATGAACTCTAGTTAAATGATCAGCATATTATTGGCTCAAATATGTATCACAATATTCAGTGATGCCTTTGATGAAGCTCTCTACAACAAACATCTCTTCTACATAGTTGTTGGTTGTGTCTGGGTCTCCCTTTTGAGCCACCTTCATTGTGTCACGTAGATATTTTTGGCATTCCTGAACCCATGCTATTTTCTCCTTCAATCTCCCATCCTTAGTTATAAGAGATGGCATCCCATAACTTGTAATCAAGGTAAAAAAATTTGATTTCCCCATGAGTTGCTCTGCAAATCTATAGTGAGCTTCTATCAATTCCTCAATTTCTTTGATAGTAGCTGGACCTAGGTCACTTCTTTATTAAACCGCATCAAGTACTTCTTCCAACCAGTTATCCAACCTCGCATGCTTTATGATGGAAAGATTATTTTTTGAGCATGTATTCCAGCACTTGTCTATCCATGTCATCATAGCTTTGGACCTTTTTTGAATGAATACTAACATAACATCAAATTTAGCATTAGTCAATTGACTTCTTAACTGTTGGCTTTCTTCTTTCAGTTGACATTTTTTATCCTTGGGTCGTGATCTTTCTTCTAGTGTTAACAATGGTGTCTTGGTGCATTCAACTGATCCTTCAAGAGATCAATTTCCCTAACAAACCTCTCACTCCTAGCCCTAAGAGCATCATTCTCCTTCATAATAAGTTGAGTTTGAGCCTTCTTCAACTTGGCTAAGTTAATTCTCAAATTGATAGTAGCTATAGGATTTGCCTCTCCCACATTGAAGGTCATAACATGTCTGAAAGCTTTCTCAGTATCCACGATTAGGGGCTTCTTGTGTGGTGGATACAAAGCCCAAACTTGAAGTGCATGTTCATCTGGATTGTATCCTAACCCAATGAATACTTGAGTTACCCCTTCTGGACTCAACTTGTGTTTTGCACCACTATTGTGTAGAAAACTATCAAATACCAAAGCAGAATTCAAATACCATATAGGAAAGTTCAATACACCTGCATCTCCCAAGAGTTCCCCCCCTTTTCAGGGGTCATTGTGTTCATTTATTTCTTTATATCCATTATTAAGGTCTCCAAAAGAAGTCCTCCATTACTATCAGTAATGTTGTCAATAATTCTCTCACTACTTTTCCTTTAAATTGATATAAAAAGATTCAAACTCATGTGTTTTAATAAATTGATCATCAGAAATTAAATGGCTATAAGTCAGCTATCTAGAATCTACCTCAGAATCCCCAACTTCTAATTCTCTATTTATTGGCTGATATGAATCATTCCTAGATAATGAAATCCTATTAAGTTCTCGAGGTTGATCCTCATCATTAGATGAACCCTCACTAGCAGAAAAAGAGTTCCATACTCTGCATTTTTCTTATTCTAGCCTCTACGTTCATATTATACTCTTGAATAGCTCTGATGGCCTCAGCCTCATCCAAGTTTCTCATCATATCTTCTTCAAGGCAGGGCTTGTGGGTATACCCACTCAACTTGTATGATCATTTAGCATTTTTAATGAATCCCTTTAGATCAAAATCCTGTCTTGGTGTGGCTTTGTTCATGTTGAAATGTAGTAGCTTGTCCAATATCTAGTCGTACCCCTCCTTAGCAAGCATGGTGAATTCATTGAAACACAATTTTGCAAGCATGAATGACTTCTTCTCATAGGACCTCAAATTCGTGACATTAGAATAATCTACCTACCTCACTATCTCCAAGTAGGCTAGTCTATCAGACACAGTTCTAGGCAGGATGAATGGAGTGTCCTCAAATCTATAAACCCTTATTATTGTAGCATCTAAATAATAGTACCAGTCTCCCCAATTATGCTTCACTGTATCTGGGCCACCATTATCCTTTGGCCTCAAAAATTTCTTAATCTCATTTGACAAGGAGTGGTCACATGAGTGGTTGAACATCCTAAAATTAACTTTCATTAAGTACTCTTGGAAATAGGCAGAATTAGCCCTGGCAAACCTATTGTCCCAAATGGATGTCCATAACTAAACTAGTAATGGCTGACCTTCATGATCAAACTATTGTATCTTCAACTCTTCTGGCCACATACCCCTTTCACACCCAAAGTACAAGACCATATGCATCAAAATAGAGTAATGTCTAAGAGATGCATCAAAGAGATCCTTCTTAGCTTTTGTAAGAGATGTGTCAATTAACCTGTCAACCAAAATTTCTGGGATGATGGCTCTAAACATCTACAATTGTCACCATAGGCTCAAGTGTCACAAGTCTAGGAACCTCAACTCTTAATACATGTGTCCAACAGTATAGTATGTGTATCTGAAATAATTTTCAATCAAGTCCACACTAAATGGTGGCCCATCATCATCCACCAATGGTACTGTATTCCCATCCACTCTTGGTTTGGATAATGGCAATCTCCAACCCTTGTAGGTGGTGTCCAACCTCCAATATTCATTTTTCAAATTCTCATAGAGAATTGGATGGTCACATATGTCCTCAAAACCGAAAATCTACTCAATTGCACTTTTGGATAACTATACAAATGGTTTACCCTATGGGTCATTGATAGCTTTAAGGCTTGAATTATAATGCTTGGCCAAAAGATTTACCAATCCTACATCCATGAACACATTAGGGACGAATATCTTCCCTAAATTCATTTTCCATGGGTTACAAATGGGTTCATGGTTGGTTCTTTTGCGATAATGGAAGATGAACAATTCAAATCCCCTAATATTCGTCCATATGTCCTCCACACCTTGGTATCTATCTTCAAATTTTTCCATACTAGGGTTCAATTGGACTGCTATCCTAGCCCTATCTCCTGAACTAGGTAATTGATCAATCAAATCTTGACTCAGTTTCCTCTTCTTTACCTTTTCTTTTGACTCAACTACCTTTGGTTGTCTTTAAGATTTTCCTCCTATGTTTTTTTTTCCCCTTTAGTTATACTGGTTTCCCCCTTGTTTATCTTTCTTTTGATGTAGTAGGGTTATCCATTTTAAGAATGATAGAGCACAATTCAAAATAAATTTTATAGAGTTAGGAAAAGGCCTTGACTGCTTAATTGTTATTACCCAAGTGCTATAACTTGATCCCTTGTCTCCACTTATTCACAGTGCTTTGTCAATTTGCTTTGTGTCTACAATTTTCTTTCTTAGAGGATTTCAATTATGTAGTATTAATATCACCTTCAACGAATGTTGGTAAACAAATTCTAAATTTTGAATAACTTGGTGGATGTGACAATTTCATTTTATCAGTATGACTTTATATGTCAACACATTGTGAAGACATAAGTGATGTGTCGCCTATGGGGATTGTTGGGATCTAAGAACATTGAGAGGAGTGGGGCAGCGGGGGGGGTTGAATAGGTGTCCTGCCTGTAAGATAAGATTTTATACCTTTATAACATACACATATAAACCGGTAAACAAATAAACATATAACTTGAAGCAAATAAACCATCCACATGAATGAACACCATAACACATAGAATTTATACGTGGAAAACCTCAAAGAGGAAAAACCACGGTGGGATTTGTGACCCACAATATTAGTTCACTGTCCATATGAAAGATATTATATATAATGTGCAGGAGGCACACTGCTCATCACAAAATAGTCTCGTAGACTACAATCTTCTGCTGAAGTAAAACAATGAAAATGAACTCAAAAATGCATTTGCTATGCCAAATAGAGTTTTGGTTATAGCTCTGCTTTGTACCAATTCATAAACCCTGAATACTACTACCAGTATCACCTTCCCTCCAAGAATGTCTTTCAAAACATTTACAAATCATTGCATGATACAATATTCACATACAAATGATCTTCACATTCCACAATCCTCATCCACAAGTTCTATCCTCACATAAATTTCTTATATATCATAATGACCTAACACACTGACCTAAATACCCATACAAACAATATACCTTATGTCAGCTTATAATACATTACAAAAGATATACAATGGCGGCTTTATACAATAATTATAAAATGATTTTCTAAATAAATCATCCTTGATGTCAGCTTCCCTGAGGTGTTGGATGTCAGTTTCGATGCTGGTGTAACCTTGGATACTCCAATGCCAGTGTCTATCGATAAATGCCTCCTAGTGTCAGTATATGACTTCCATCTGATCTTGTTGCCATCAATGACAACAAAATGAATCCAATGAGTTTCAATTGCCAATAATCTCCCCCTTTGGCATTGACGGCAACACTCATGTGAAAAATGGATTCCCTGGCAGTTTAATGAAATATGCTCCCCCTAAGAAATACACTCCTAATATTCTGATATCCTTCCCATATTTTCCTGTCTGATATTTTTCTGATATTTTTCACATATATACACTCCCCCTTTGGCATCGATGCCAAAGAATGGTGAAAGAATTGAAAGAATTTAGAACAAAAGAATGAATAAATATTGTTTATTTTATCAGAGCTTGACTAACTTCAAATTTTTTGGGTAAGCCTTATCCAACAACTGTAGGTATGTATCCTAGCTAGTTTTGAAAGTTTCAAATATGTATGCTAGTCCACTTAGTAAGTGTGCTAGTGCTTCCATCTCTTTGACTTCTGTCGGTGTCGGTTTAGCAATCATGTCCATACACTCTCTCTTATGTACACCCAGTGAATCCAATCTGGGACTGACCAATCCTCTAAGACTCCTTGCTCTTTGAATGATTTTATCTCTTTCCTTCTCAAAAGTAAAAATTTGGTTCTCCAAGGACAAAATTTGTCCATCAATAGATGTTGTTAGTGAGGTTAATCCATCAAAATAATTAGCAATGCTAGCTACCTTATCATGTAATTCCTTTAACCTTCTATCTACATTTGTTGTAAGAATTTCTATGTTACAACAGACGTTGTAGATATTTGTACACTGTTTTAAATAATTCTCAATAAGAATGAGTTTAGCTTCAATTTTATTTTTCTTTGTTTCAATGATTTGATCAAAAGTGACTCTTTTAGCTATAGTGAATCTTTCTCATGCCTGTCGGTCTGATATCTGCTGCAGTGATTGAAAATTGTTAGATATGTGCTATGTTATTATTTTAAGCTTGCTGGAAGGGCTTGCTTCATTTTCAATCTTACAATCAAGGATTACTTTATGCAACACTGTAACTGATTGATCTATTATTCCCTTATCTATAGATCCCTCCTTTAATAGTTTCTAAGTAGCCATCATCATTAACTCAGTTGGACTCATCTCAGTGACTGATTTATTCTCAACTTGAGAAGTGTCAATTGCCAAAACCTTTGTCGAGGAATCAATATTGACTACCGGTGTAGACTTAATTCCCTTTACCTTAGCTTCTTTAGCACTGGTGGCTTCGCCACTTGGTGCAGTGTCAATTACTGTTGGTGGAGTATTATCCACAATATTCTCAGTATCTTGTACATTGCCTTGCTCAAAAATAGTTTTTGTTGGTACAAATTGTACACTTTCCTTTACTATTGGTTGAGTTTGTATACCTATAGTTATTGCCAATTTAGTTAAAATTGGAGTTGAACTACCCAAAACATCTTTCCATTTTGATTTATCTGGAATGGTGGAATTTGTTGCCTTAACAAACTCTTCCTCAGATGTAAGAAAGTCTGGATTCTTTTGGAAGAATTTCACCCAACCCTCACTGGTCTCATTTATCACCTCATTACTCTGCCCATCATTAGGCTTATTTGCTGAGGTTTACTACTAAAAACCATCCTATTAGAAACATCAGTACATATCTTCATTTCATCATTACTAATAGCACCACATAAAGTTAAAAGTTCTACCTCTATGATCTCTCTATCCCTCTTGACTGTGTCAAATCTTCTAGCATCTAGTTTATTGTACAGTGATAGAGGTATTTCCTTCAAAATTTCTACTAAGAATTTCTTATAAATATCTATATGCAACAAAATTGACTCTTCTATCTCATTCTGCTCATTTTCTTCTAAACTCTCATAATATAGATACATTTTTCAAAATTCCATCCTTTGTAATTTCATCAATTAATTCAGGACATGTCATTTTGGCCTTACCAAACTCAGTATCATCACTATTCTTCTTTTTAGTTGGGGGTTGTTGGAGTAGATGTAACTGGTTCTCTCTTTTGTATAGGCTTCCTTGCCGGAGGTGGGGGTACAGTAGGTTTTGTTACCTTTCTGACAAATTTCCTTCTTGGCTCCACCTTCTTCTTCTCTACTGGTGGTTGATCTACTTTCTTCCTCTGTACCCTTCTAAAACCAAGAGGTTCATTATCCTCAGGGTTAGAATCAGAAGTGATGGTAGAAACGTAAGCTTCAGGTTCCTTCACTTCTAGAGTACTAGCCACTACCGGTTCTCTTGTCAATTTGGATCCAGAACCCATTTCAGTATCTATTCTGTGAATGACATTCTGCACAAATGTAGACATCTTTTATATTTTTTTCTCCCTTCTCTTCCTATTAAAACCAATTTTGACTTCAAAGGCCTTCTCTTCTGTAGTGCCAAAATATTCAATTTTGTCATCCAATGGGGCATCTAGCAACATTTTTGCATAGAGGTCTAGAATGTTATCATCCACCTCATATCCAATCTTTGTGACCCATATGGTCCTTGGTTCTACTTCTTCCATGAGGGTTTCATCGGTCTTCACCATGAAACAGATGTCAGTGGAGTACTTCTCCACAATGCTCTTTGATAATCTCTCCCTCTGCCTCATATTTTCCCTAAATGCTTTAAAGTAACCCCAAAGTTTTTCATCTTTGTCGATACCAAGACCGGTGATTTATTCCTTGGTCTACATACCTACCGGTATGTCTTGAGCCCAAGACTTCTTCTCTAGACCAGCTAGCTCATTTAGGAAGTAAATCATTAAACAAACAATCAAATTTTCATATCTAAAGGTTTCTTTCTTAACTCCCTTAATTTTTCCAAGATTTTACATCAGTTCACTCCTCAACACAAATCATATTTACCATTATCCCTCAACATCTGATATGTAGCATGGATGCGAGAACTAGCAACAGAATTCAATCGGCTAGGTTGAGTTACCTTATAATCGATTATCATACTGACAAACTTCACATCAGTGTCGGTGATTGTGCTGATCCTCATTGATCTGTTATCATGAGTTGCAATGGTGAGTTTCTCAAACTCTGTGTTGGAAATTTTCTTGCTAGGTTCATGTCTGACTTTGGGTAAGCTGGTGACTACTTGAATAGACTCCTTGGTGATCATGTAAGGTCGATCCAGCTAGATGAACTTGTTATGAACCCTGTTCAAAATGTATTTGATGATTTTGTCTTTGAATTGTGGTATGTATAGAATATTGGTTAACCCTATATCCTCAATTGCTTTGTATTCTGGCTTGATGGTTCCAGAGTTGTCTAGTATCACCGATTGATACATGCCTTTGATTTCCTATGTGCCTAGATCCTCTAGGGTGCAATGAATGTATGCCCTCAAATCTTCAACATACATCACACCATCAGGAACCCTAGAAAATGCTCTCGTAGAGTCTTCTTTCTTAGAAATCAGGGGAACCTCCTTGAATATGGGCCTCAACCTATCATTAACTTTGATAATGGTTGGATTTGCAATAAAAGTAGGAGCTGAAGATCCAGATACCATTTTGAAGAATACCTAAAAGTGAACGTCAGTTGGAAGATTGAGTGCTTTTCAAACAAATGCTCGAAATCCTTTCAAAATACCTTTGCTTGCTCTTAATTCGCCTAAAATTTGCCTTTTCTTCACTCTGGATGCTTGAATGTTGGTTGAGTGAAAATTAATCCACTTTCCCCTTTTATCAGTGAAAGAACCCTAATCTTTCATTGTCATAAATGCTTCACGATCTACCCTACAGGATGTTGATTTCACAACCTTGTGCCAAGTGAACCTTCATCAATGATGAACACAACTCTCAAGATCTCCTTCGATCTCCTCTAGGGGAATATGCAAGATTTGAAATGAGTTTGCCAACCCCTAAGGCTTATGCTTCAGTTATCGATGGAATTTTCTGTCAGTGTAAGAATGCTCTGCTCTACTTGTGGAGTTACCGATGTTGTTGCATTTTGACTTGGTTCTTCAGATTTTATAGCCCATCTCTTGGTGTGATCTTGTTGTATTTCATCTACCTTCTGCTTTCCTTTCTCATTATCTCTATCATTGCTAACCGGTTGAGTCTTACTTCTACAATACTTAGCAATATGACCTATTTTGTTGCATGCATAACATGTAACATTGTTCTTTTGAATTGCTTTGACATATCGAGTGTCATTCCTTGACCTACAATGATTAGCAAAATGTTCAAACTTTCCACATGCATGACATTAACATTCATTCTGCAATCTTCTGACTTATGATCATACTTCTTGTAATTTGTGCATTGACCTGGAACAAAATTGTAGTTTTGATTTTCTCTATTTCCACATTGTCTAGCCATATGCTCAAATTTATTACAGACAAAGCATCTACCATTGAATTTATAAGCATTAGATTGCCTTACTGGTTTCCTCTGTTCTAATGAGTTATGCACATTGGTTGTCTGATCTGCAGTATTGAAGCTTTCACCTTGTACAAATCCAAGTCCTATAGAATCATCGCTATACCTTTTTCCTTTCAACAAGTCATCCAATTGTGCAACACTGATCCTAAACTTTTCTTTGTACTCACTTGTAGTAATCAAATCATCTCTTAGATATATTACTTTCCTTTCAAGTTCTTTTTCATTATTTTGGGATTGCACAAAACTAGTTTTCAACATATCATTCTCATGAGCCAATCTGTCACATTCCTCAGATTTATTCTTCAAAGATTTAGCAAGATATTCTTCCTTCTTCTTTCTGTCCTCAATATCCTTAGACATCCTCATAGACAAGTCTTGCATTTCATTTTGCATGAGCATGTTTTCTTGACTCATTTTCTGACATTGTTCCTTCAAAGAATTATCATCATCTTGTTTTTGTAAAAGTTCTTTCCTTCTAGCTTGAGCTGATGATAACATTTCTTATAGGACAAGAATGATTCATTTGCAGAATTCAGTTCATCTTGCAGTTTCAAGTTCTTCATCCTTTCAGCATCATAATCCTTAAGAGCCATCTCAAGTTGCTCCTCCATAGCTGTGCCAAAAGATTTTGATTTCAAGATCTTCCTCAAGATGTTAAACTTCCTCCGAGGTACCAAGCTCTGATACCGCAATTGTTGGGATCCAAGAACACTGAGAGGGGGGGAGGTGAATCAGTGTTTTGCCGATAAGATAAGATTTTATACCTTTATAATATACACATATAAATCGGTAAACAAATTAACATATAACTTGATGCAAATAAACCAACCACATGAATGCACACCATAACACATAGAATTTATACGTGGAAAACCTCAAAGAGGAAAAACTATGGTAGGATTTGTGACCCACAATATTAGTTCACTGGCAATATGAAAGATATTACATATAATGGGGGTTTGCACATGCAAGAAGGCACACTGCTCATCACAAAAGAGTCTCATTGACTACAAGCTTCTACTGAAGTAAAACAATGAAAATGAACTCAAAAATGCATATGCTATGCCAAATAGAGTTCCGGTTATAGCTCTACTTTGTATCGGTTCATAAACCCTGAATACTACTACTAGTATCACCTTCCCTCCAAGAATGTCTTACAAAACATTTACAGATCATTACATGATACAACATTCACATACAAATGATCTTTGCATTCCACAATCCTCATCCACAAGTTGTATCCTCACATAAATTTCTTATATATCTTAATGACCTAACACATTGACCTATATACCCATAAAAAACAATATGCCTTATATTATCTTATAATCAGCTTATAATACATTACAAAAGATATACAATTTTGGCCTTATACAATAATTACAAAATGATTTTCTAAATAAATCTTCCTTGATGTCGGCTTTCCTGAGGTGTTGGATGTCAGTGCCGGTGTCGATACCTATGTAACCTTGGATACTCCAATGTCAGTGTTTGCTGGTAAATGCCTACTAATGCCCTTATATGACTTCCATCTGATCTTGTTTCCATCAATGATAACAAAATGAATCCAATGAGTTTCAATTGGTCACCTCACTCGGCTTGGTTTGACAACTGTTAGTCTTACCGATCCAATTTGTAACCCTTCACCTTACCGTTCTTTTCTCATCAGGTAGACTCTACCCAATCTCTCCTAGTTTCTAGATCCTCTATCCTCATGATCATCGCTAGGAGTCACAAGAATCAAACACCATCAACAGGATCACTAATGTCGTGGTCACAAAAGTTTTTTTTGGTTGATGGTCATTCTCTTACCGATGCATATTGCCTAGGCCTGTAGTTATTTATCATTATCTCCCTATTGTTGTGACTCTAGAAGTTGGGCCACCTTTTCATTTCTCATCCTGCTCAGAACAAGTCCTGTCAATGACTCAAATCATCATTGTTACCATGTTCGGGGAAACAAATTACTTTCAAGCTGATACCTTTCATTTTTTTGTTATTGGGATGAATTGCCTATTCAATTTTTCCTTAATTATTTCATTCTTACATCATTAGTTTATTTGATGCCTTATAACTCCCCTCATCATTCTTATCGGGTTGAGTCATTCCGACATGTTCACTCATATCATTCATTGCTACAACTTTGGTGGTCGGTATGACCTTTGCGTGTTTGCTTCGACCTTATGAATCTTTTTGGTGTTGCATCCATCATGATGATCTTACCAAAAATATCTCATTCTCGTGCATCGATATGACATGAAGTGTTGGTGTGACTATTTTGTGCTTACTCCGAAGGAAGTATTCTCGTCGATAATTCATCTTTTCCCTTTGTCAGTATGCTTTGTATTGATAGAAGTGTTGATTTGATTTACACAGTTTGACCTCTTATTGGTATGAGTTAAACATGTCCTTTCAAAAAGTTCCAGTGTTGTGAGCTTGGAGACCATAGTGTGATCAGTATGACTGCAATAGGGTCTTATCAATTTACTTATTTTTTAGGTTTTTTGGCTAAAAAGAAAGTTGAGCCTATTCATTATGCAAAGTGTTTGTATTTTAAAAATTGTAGATGATTTCACACAATACCACTAAGTTTTGTGAAGACCAAGGTGTGTGGTAATGGAGACTCTAGGCCTATGTGATGGTCATGTCATGGTTATATGTTTAGATCTACCCTTGTGGGAGCCCATTTACCCCACATATAACACATTTGTTATCTATGTTTTTTCATTAATAAACTTGCAACAATAATAACCTCATTTAATAGGTAAATAAACCATTCTTCTCAAACCGGTACCCCTAACTCAAGAATAGTTATCAATGATATAAGGATTCTTTCTAGGTTGACAGAGTGTTAAGGATTTGATTGATGGCAAGGGTTATGAAAAATAATTATATGAAACACCTATGGAGAGAATTAATTTAGTGGAATTAATAGTTCCAATAGGAAGATTTCTGGTTGGGTGGATAGAAATATCTTCAAGGTTAACATTGGCACACACCATGATAGGTGGTGGAGTAATGGAGGACAAGTGGATCTTGGATTTTGAGATTTTGATAGAAGTGTGGATGCAGAATTCGAGACATAAGGACCTAAAATGGATGAAGGAAATGATGGAAGAATAGATTTGGATAGTGGGAGATGTGTAGATGAATGATTAAAGAATGATTTTGGAACATCAAGTCTGAATGTCAATTTTGATTTTTATTTGGGATGCAATGCTTTTATGAGAATCCATATTGATTTTGATTTTTCTTTTGTTTCTAGTTCTTTGGAATGCATTGGTTTTATGAGCGACTTAGGAATCCACATAGTTTTGGATTTTATGTTTTTTTCTTAATGGGCCTTTGTGGTCTTTTGGATATTGTTGTTTTCTTTTGGATCAAATTTTGCTTCATTTTTACTTGTCTTTTAGATGGGACATGTTGATCTTTTGATGGATATGAATTTTAGGACTTATAGATTTTATGTGGGGCATCCCAATTGCTTCCAAAGGGAATGGGATATATGGATGAATAGGAATGATATTGAGGTTTTTTGGATGGGTTTATGTAGTTAGATGGTTGGACGGTTCTCAAAGATGTGTACCTTTACTGATCTTGATTTATGACAGGGTAATTGGATTATGAGCTAGCGATCATAGAATGTAAGGTCCTAAAATAGATGGAAGGGATGTGTTTCGGTTAGGTCTGAATGTGGTATATTAAGAATCAATGGTAAATTGGTTTGTATGTGATGTTGATGGTCATTGGGTGATTTCTCAGAAGATGTGTTGTTGATGTTACTAAGTGTTATTTTTAGGTTCGACATGATCTAGAAGTCAAGGTGTTGATTCGGAAGTCGAAGATGTGTAATGACATTTTTGTTTTGGGGCTGGTATTGGTGATGTATGTAATGTGTTAATGTGTTCAATGAGGAATGTTGTGATAAGGTCTACTTGTCATTCCTTCCCACCATCATAATGTTTAGTAGTGACCTATTTTAGATCTTTGTCTTGGCCAGCTTTGAGGATTATGTTTTTCTAAAAATAGTATATGTATGTGATTGATCTGGGTGAGTTAGCATTGTATTTTTGTGAATGGCTGATTGTGTAGAAGATATGCGAGATTGAAAGAATCTAGTTGTTATTGTGAAGCATGTTGCATATTGTTACCGAAAGTAGTTTTGATGGTACCGACTGTGTTTCAATGGTGGATTTTAGTTTCTATCTTTCTTTCTTCAACGGGGAGCCTCTTTGCACAGTGAGCCATCCTTTGTAAAAGTCACCATAACCAGTGTTTTCATATTGAGAATTAGCATTCTCAATGGTTTTTCCATTCTTGGGTTTTCCAAGTAAATTTTGGTGTTCATAGTGTTTGATTTGTTATGTGTGTATGATTTCTTGTTTTATTTGTCTAGATTAATTCTAGTAGTTATTCTCAAATTTAGACGACACCTAAACAAAGGATTTAATCTATATGAGTATAAAATTGAGCTAAATGGATGCAAGATTAAGATAGATATGCATGATTAATCTAACATGATTTTAAGCAATATGAATGAACATTAAATATGCAATAACTAATATGTAATATCTCAATGTATAAATCTCAATAAGCCTAGAGAAAAAATAGCATAATAACAGTAATCTCCAGGTTCTTTTTTTATGAGAGAAGAGAGCCTGAGTTTATAGAAAATCCAGAGAGAGACCAATCGTCATGATCGATCAATGATGAATGACAAATATTCTCCAAGAGGAAGCACAATCCAGGTGAATTTTTGTGATTGGCTGCTTTTCTCAGCTTTAAAGGAAATTGAACTAATTTTAAGATAAAATCTGAAAAAATGATCTATTTGATATTTTATATTTTAATATTCAATTTTGATTTTTAATCGATTTAATTTATTTTCTGAGATTTTTCCATTTAATTCCATTTTGATTTCTTTTCTCAACTTTAATTCTTTTTCCAATTAATTCTTTTTGATGATTTAATGGAAAATTGAGTTATTAATTATATATTCTAGGATATTTAATTGAATAAATAGGACAATTGATTAGAATGATTTACTAGGAATGAATAATTAAATCAAATGATTATTTAATTAATA
Source organism: Cryptomeria japonica (assembly GCF_030272615.1). Classification (NCBI taxonomy): domain Eukaryota; kingdom Viridiplantae; phylum Streptophyta; class Pinopsida; order Cupressales; family Cupressaceae; genus Cryptomeria; species Cryptomeria japonica. Next base: position 720,916,513 of record NC_081413.1, on the reverse strand, counting down.
TTGAGTGATTTATTTGCCATGTGATATTGATGACTGAGAATCAATTAATTAGGTGCTCATGATTGATTTAATTTGTCTTTGGTTAGGACATTGGTGACGTAGTCGAGATTAGGGGCTTATGGTTTAGATGACCATTTTTAGGGTATTACATTTGCCCCTCTTTGAATTGATGTGTGAACAACACATTGATTCAAAGAAAATTTAATGTCAAACAAATTATCAGTTCTGAACTTGATGGATCACAAATTGATGAATAGCGAGATGTTCAGCTTGATTTGAAGCGATGAAGTTGAATAGGTTGATTAAAGCAACACCAATCCTGAACTTGATTGAACTAGGACCGACAAAGAGAGAGATATTGATCTTGAACTTGATTGATCAAGAAACGAGCATCAATCTAGAACTTGATTGAACTAGATTGAGCAAAGAGAAAATTGATTTTGAAGTTGATTGAACAAGATCCGATTAGAGAAAATGTCCAGCTTAATTTGATGTGATGAAATTGAACACCTATTTGGATTAAGCATGTGATCACTGTCAAAAAGTCTCTTTAAACCCTTGATTAAGTTTAAACAAATAACCAACTTGATGAGATGTGATGAAATTGATTACTATTAAGAGATTGATTCAGATGAAGATAATATCAGCTTGATTTGGTGCGATAACACTGATATGCCGCTAGAGATTGATTCGATTTTGAAGAACAATAAGGTTTTGTTTGATTAATCTTTGATTAATTTTTTTTTTTGCTTGAATTTAGATGAAGATTTGAAAAAACTCTAGACTTTTTGATGATGTAATCATTGATAATAATGATGCAATGATGATTCCCCCTAGGGAGTGAAATCGAAATACGACAAGGTTACAATGAGTTTAGGCAATTTTGAAAGAATTAAAAAAAAGATGTAGCGATCGGAAGAAAAATACCCAATGGTCAATATTGTGAAATTTTGACTAGAAAAATGATCTCAGATTTTGATTTCAATCCCGAAAATGGACTTAGGACGGGTGATTTAGTCAAGGGTATAAGTTTCACATCCATCAAAGCAAGTTGAAAAATTAGGGTTTTCGATTTAAGGGGTGAAAAGGGTCATTTTCAAAGTTTTAAAGTTTAAAATTCAAAAACCTTCTCTAGAGAAAAATGGAAATTCCTAAGCATATGCATTGATTCAAGTTGCAAAGATGACATAATCAACCTTAGAACTATACCCCTGCGGTAAGTGATAAATCTTGAGTTGATTAAATTTCCAAATTCGTGATTTTTTTTTATGAATTTCTCATTTGAATTTTGTTTTGAACTTGTTGTCAGTCATTTTCGTTGTTTGACCATGTAAGGTTTGTCATACGAGTAACTTCTAAATAGTGTTTACTTGTTTAAATTCATTTGTTTTGTCATTTGGGAGGTACCCTTAGGTCATACGAGCATGTTCATCAATGCATGTTTAGTCATTCTACTTTTTGTAATGACTTGTATCATAAAGTTTACTCGTACTGTTCATGGGCTTTACTTGTACGATTTGTTGGTCTTTTGTGTTTACTCGTATGAAAAACAATGAACCTTTTTTAGCATTGAAACTTGAAATTTTGATTTCCATGATGGAGTAGTTGGATTCATGGGCACTTTTGACAGCTTTCTAACTCAATTTGTATGGCATACTAATGATTTTTCGTTCAATTTTGCAAGTTATCTTGCTGAACATATAGTTTCTGTGTACCTATCCACTGACCATGAGATTAGTTAGACAACTCTCAGATGCTCAAAGGGATCATATTGAGGCATGTGGTTTTGGACACTTATTGCAAATGCCAAATATCCATGTGAATCATGGATTATTGAGTGTATTAGTAGAGAGATTTCACTTAGAGCATAACACATTTCACCTGCCTATCAAGGAGATCACTATTACTCCCAAGGATGTATACAAGATTCTATGGATTCTATTTTCAGAGAACAAAGTAGACTATGATGCATCTCCACAGGTGGGGATCACAACATTACGTAGGGTCTTCCAGGATGACAACTGTATAGTTCGATCTATTTCATGGGATGACCTGATGAGAAGATATGGAGGGAGATTTACCATTGCTTGTGTGTTGGTTGGGTTGATAGGATGTTTTTCTATGCTAGACAAAGGTCAGCAAGGATTTTTGTGTGGTTGGGGTAGGATTTTGGAGATGCTAATGTCTCATCCTAGGAGATTACGTTGGGGATCTTGCTTGTTGGCCCACATGTACCATGAGATGCATGAGATTGCATATCGAGATGCGAAGAGCATGGCTACATAAGTGCATGTTTTATAGATATGGACATGGGAGCATATCCTAGTATGTAGGCTAGTGGTGGATGATTTGAGGGAGGTACACCAGCTTATTGTGTGTTGATATTTAGGTTACTTGACACAGCCCCACCTGGGCAAGACAGGTTACTAGAGATGTCAGCTGGATGATCTGATTGCGGTTGTCTAGAGGCCGTACAGGGGGTTAGAGGAGTGGGATGAATAGAGGTGTGAACGAAGATTGATGTTCATGACATGCCTACTCATCAAGAGATCATAGACAATGATCGAGTAGTTTGTTGTTAGTCGGGTGATGAGGCAGTACAAGCGAGTATAGGTGATATCTCAGGATTTTACTGCGTAAACTCAGTTTGAAGATGAGGAGAGGAAGGGATGGGGTCTGAAGTTATCATATTCTCTAGCATTATAGGATATGATAGGCCTCCAAACACATTATTGGGATTACTTAGAGGATATTGTTAATACAGGGGTGACCCCAGAGTACAAAGATGATTCTTTGAGACATTTATTCCCACGGTTCATAGACCCAAAAGAGAGAGCACCTCGGATTGATAAGGGTGGAGAGGATGCACCAGTGCAGGCACAAGGACTAGCTCAGGTACAGGGACGGGTTCAAGCACAGGGACGAAGAGCAGAGAAATTGAGGTGGACAAGAGGTGATCCTGGTGCAAGTAGCAGCAGGGCACCAATGACTGGGAAACAATGGAGGAGGGGAGAGGGTGGCTCATTAGGTGTAGTCAGAGGTGAGGGAGAGGGTGGTCTACGTGCAGAGACTAGAGGTGATATTGGCAGTGAGGGGGAGATGGGAGAAAGAGTATCCCCTTGATAGGGCGACCATAGAGAGATGAGTTAGATGAGGGAGGAGAGGAGAAGATACCTCGGGAGCAGAGGTAGCGGATATGATCTGCACACTGAGAGGGAGAGTGAGGACTCTCCAGATAGAGTTGGTAGTTGCACAAACTCAGATAGCAGAGAAAGATTGATTAATCACAAAGAGAGATCAACAACTGTCGGGTATGAGAGCATAGTGTGATAGCCTCTAGAGTGAGGTTGTACACTAGATGAGCAAGGCGATTTATTATGTGGCAGCTTATAGTGTAGTGGTGCCAGCAGATAGGCATGTTGTGCCTTATTCGCAGTATATGGCTCGGTCAGAGTGAGCCAGGGCACCTAGACAAGATGATGCCCCTATTTAGAATCCACCACCTCCTCCTCCAAGAGATGAGGGAGAGGTAGAGAGTTAGATTTTTAGATGTCTCCTAGATTTTAACCCCATTTTTGTACTTAGTGTATTTCTTTCTCTGATAGACATTCTATATGATAGTTGATGTCATTTGTACCCTTTTGACATTGATATTTTTGATGAGAGATATATATGAGTCTATGATTCGATCTCATTGTTCTTGTGTTAAGTTACATGAGATGATTTATGAGATGTCCTTCTATATGCTTTTCTTCTATATGAATGCATTTCTTTTTAGTATATATGTATGTAATGTAGATGAATATGAATGTTTTTGTTTCTTTTTCATATGTAATAAATGATAACAATGATGAGCTAAGGATGGAATTTTTTTTTTTCATGCAATAGTATGAATGCAAATGAATGCATATGCAAACTAGGACTAAGTCACTAGATTTTAATTTTCTCTTTATCATCACTGAGTGTTTTACAATGTCGGAAATAGACATAACCATCAAGGCACGAAGAGCTAGGATGACCTGAATGTCACATCATTTTTAATATAGCAATCCAACATAAGCATCAAGACATAAAGAGCCAAGATGACCTGAATGTTACTTGCATGTGAACATGCCAGACAAAGTAGAGTTCCTTCCTTGTTATATGCAATATTGATTATCTTGTCTACAATGACCCTTGTATCGTCTATATCATAGGAAAGATTAAACATGTATCTAGATTGCATAATAAAGAAATTTACTTGAAATGGACAAGGAAATGATTCCAACCTCCCTGTAGCATACAAATAAACAGAGTCGAGGTATGTGTGGCGATTCACCTTGATATGAAGGCACTTATCACAGACACCCATCTTATGAGATGTTATCAGATCATTGGAATTATTCCTACAAGCAGAAAAAAAGAAAAGTATTATGCCCCCAATCCTTGCTCCTCTTAGTCAAGATAGACTTACTCGAGTTACTCAGAGGGAATAATAATTGAAAACCAATTTTAAAAAGACAACATACAAATAAAATTTCAATCAAATCTTAAACAGTTTTTAGTGATTATTTTCAGTATTCTTTCTTTATGTGTTTATTCAATGGTAAGACTTAGTAGTGGATAGGAGATAGGTGATTGACTCATATTGGATGACCTGGTACTACCAATAAAAAGATGACCTGGTTGGACTGCTTAGGATATTTAAATTGACCAATTGATTTCCCTAAGACTAGGACGTTGATCGGTTTCAAGCCATGAGGGTTCCAAGAAGAACCAAGGTGTCACGAAAGTGACTGAAGGATATATAAAAGATAAAGAAAAGATGCAACACTTGAGTATAGGGAATAATACTAACCTAGACAACATCTAGCAGCCATACTGATCTATGTCATTGTTTTGATTTGTGTGATCATTGATAGGAATGTTTGGTTTCAAAGAGTAAGTACCCTGTATAAGACCGATTTGTCTAGTTTCGAGTGCACCCTTCCTTGTATAAGACATGTTGATGTTTGATAGAGGTTTGATAGGTTGATTTAACAAGACATGCGATAAGTTTGATTGCAAACTTTGAGAATTTGTCTATTGTTGATTTGGTTTGATGGATGGTCTATGCTTTCTTGCTTTGATTTTTTCAGTTTTTGATTTTACTAATTTTTTAATTTTAGGATTTTGTTCAGGACATTTTATGATTTTTAGGATTTTCTCAACTTTTCCCCCAGTATGTAGACCTATATGGCATGATGATCTGCAGAATCTATGTGGAGAATGAATTTTTCAATATGACCTATGTTAATGCAAAATGCATGATGAAGATGCATTTCCTATTCAAACAAGGATGATTGTGTTTGTTTAGCATTTAATACATAAATTGAATTGGAGGTACAAATTTTTTTATAGATAAGTGGTTGATCGATCCTTAAGGTCACTCAGAACATCCAAATTAACACACGTAATGAATAGGATTTACAAATGGAAACGCGCAAAACTTCCCCATTGATTCTTGAAACTTTGATCTTTTGTTGGCCATGTGAGTGTAAATGAGTTAATTCATGCTCTTTTGTTCACTAAAGATCCTTAGCATCCTATATGACTAGCTACATGGATTATTTTAACTTCAAAAGCATCCCGAATAGAGCCTCAATACCAGCAAGCTTTTAGAGCTTCGACAAGGTTATAGACTGTAATCTCTTGAATATTGCTCCATAGCTTTGAAGGAGTTACTCACATGTTCTCATAGTCAATCTTTTTGTCACACTTGTATGTGTGATATTTAAGTTATATATCATTTCTCTTTTGCCTTGAGATGAATATTTGGCATAACACCTTTTCTTTTTTATTTTTCTTTCCTTGACTTGTAAGTAATGAAACCTACTTGGGTATGATAATTATAGTAGCACTTAAGTAGAATTTTAGATTTTTCACTAGCCATATGATCAACTAGGTGTCTAGAATGAATTAGAGATTTTGTTAATGTGTTTGAGATATAGCAATTGATAGATTTTGGGTTAACAAGTCTCAAATAGTGAAATCACTACCCAGCCATAAGTAAAGCATCGCCATGGGGTGATGTTGAAAATGAATGACCTTAGGACCTCAAATACTTCATGTCCGAATATCTAAGAAAGGAGACAACCCTTATTTGTCTTGAATGCAAACAAATGATAAAATTGGACAGTTGCCTTGTTTTATTGATGTTGCTATATGCCATTGCAAAAATTTTGTGAATGCGATGCATTTGAAAAAGAAACTATATGTGATGCAGTACTTTAAATAAAATGAGAGGCAATGCAAAAAGAAAAACCTAAACTAACCCAACCCTTAGATATAGTATTGTTTAAGTTGCATGTTGTTCATAGGGTCAAGGAGTTTTGTGTAGGTAGTTCACTAGTCTTTGTTTGAAGAGTCAGATAAAGATGTCTTTTCCAATAGGGGATATAGACTAAACTAAGTGTACATGTTCAACATCTCCAATGTTGATTTCCTTAGTTTTTGGATTTTGTGATGAAACTAGGGTAAACTCTCATGTAAAGGATTGGATAAGGGCAATGGAAGAGGGAAACAAAGGTGTTGTATAATGAATTAGATATTGAAATTTTGGTGCATGAGTGAATGGAAATGTTGTTGGGATCATTATTAGCACACATCTTGAGGTGTGGAGTGATGGAGGAAAAGTGGATCCCAGATTTTGAGATTCGAATGGAGGAACAACCAAAGATTTTGGGACATAAGGATCCAAAATGGATGAAAGAGGTGATGGAGAAATAGATTTGGAAGGTTTGGATGGAGGAACAACAATTTTGGATGTTGATTTGTATTTTTCTTTAGACGGTTGTGCTTCAAGGAGCCTCTTAGGGATCCACATGGTTTGTGATTTTTCTTGCTTTTGTAGTTCCTTGGAATGCATTGCTTCTACAAGTTCCTTAGGAACCCATATAATTTTTATTTTGCTTTCTTTTGCTGAGTGAGACTTTGTGTCCTTTTAGATTGATGAAAGGTGCATGAAGATGTGTTCCTTTGTTGATCTTGCATAAGGGATGGAGGGATATAGGTGATGAATACTAAGAGTGGGGGGGGGGTGAATTAGTATACCAAAAATTACTACACTCAAACACTTTATCAGTCTAGCAGTAAACGGGTATAACAGTTTAAATAACAAACCGATTAACACAAATGCAAACCAAACAGCAAGTAAGGCATTCACCCACAAAAGCACAATCACCATAACACAAGAGATTTTGACGTGGAAACCCAAATGTGAAAAACCATGATGAGATGAAACTCACAAGTAACTATTTGCAAAATAGTAACCAGACCGGTTAAGGTCATACAATGTTCTTTACCAGAACAGATCCTGTTAGGAATCTCAATCTCTGTTAGGAGATAAGTCTAATTAAAGACTACCTTGTGAGAGGATTTTAGATCCACAGATGTGAATCACCTTGTTAGAGGATTTACCAAGGCTTTTCTGGGCCTACCCAGTTAAGGGTTTCTAACTTGTCAAAGATGTGAGTAATCAACAAGTGAATGATCTAGCAAATAGCACAGTCTGCTTGGTTAGATCCATGATAGCTTGTTGCTAATGTATTTCAGCATTACTTCAGTCTTCAGTAAATCCACACTATTACAGTACACAGACTTGACCTTTTCTATTAAGATCGTACATACAAGAACTCATCAACCACTTCAAACCCTAACAGCTACACACATATTAAAACCCTAGACATGATGTCCTTAAAAGGAATCTGATTTCATGTTGGTCCATTAAGATTACATTACAAGTTCCTAGGTTCATTGTATCTAGGCACATTTGGTAACATGACACAAATTCACCGTCAAAGTGTCGGTGGATGATAACTCATCACAAAGATATACCAGTTGGTAACTCATCACAGAGTATTACTAGTTTATACAACTTTACCGATTACTGGTTGGTAACTCGGAGTAATACTAGTTTGGTAGATTACTGGTTGACAAAAATGAAGACTGGGAAAATGATAACTGATGCTTCTAGTTCCTTTGCTCCATTCCTCTTGAGATCCTCGAATCGCTTGAGGTCCTCATGCCGCTTGAGATCAGTAAACACTTTCTGCAAGACACCGATAGGCTAAAGACTATAACATAATACCAGTCTGAAAAAAATACCGGTTGAGCGTAGCTCATACATACAAAAAGTGATTTCATAGCAAGTGTGTGTCCATCAATGACAATCACAACATAATCATCAAAAATGCCAACAATCTTCCCCTTTGGCATTGATGGCAACACTTAGGAAAAATTTTGACATCTAAGTGTTTTTACAAAAGAAATATGCCATAGTAAAAAATACTCCCCCTAAGCATATACACTATCCCTTTGCAGAAAAGAAAATGTATACTACTTCCTTACAGAGATAAACATGAGTATACATAACATGCATCAAAATTTTAAATACCAGAATACTTCTCCCCATTTGCCAACAATGACAAAATACAGCTAAATAACCCCTATTTCTATTATCTAAATAAATGTTTATGACAATAAAGAGTGAAACTTGTCAAAAATAGATTTAAAGTCCTGCATAAATTGCTTCATGGATAAGGATCATGACTCAAGTAATGAGGTAGCAACCTCACTCTCCATTTGCATCTGGGATACCTGTTCCTCCATGGCATCCAAAGTACTCATCTCTTGAGTAATCGTCAAGGCATCTAGATTGAGATAGAACTTCTGAAGTATTTGCAGTCTTGGTAGTAGTTCTAGTTGTAGTTCCTGCCAATCCTTGGTTCGGTTGCTGATCTCCAAATCAATTCTTGCAACCTGAAGTTGAAATTGGTGAATGGCTTGCCCATAAGTGGTAAAGGAGTCATATGGGGTCTTGAAGGTGCTTATGAATGTCTGCAAATTAGTTTGCAGTTTGTCTTTCTGGGCAAGCACATCATCATAGAATAGATGGGGTAGATATTTCTTATTGAGCAGCAATTTCCCCTCATCCATTACATCTCTGATGTCCTTTTGTTCCTTTTGCAGTTCGGACCGACGCTCATGTAACTTTTTCACCAAGGAAGTGTTCAAAGCCTTTTGATGCTCCTTCTTGGCATGCACTTCAGTAACATCTTCTAGGCTTTGTACTTGGTCCTCCACAACTGTACATAAGAGTTTCAATTGGGCTAGAGAGGAATCGGTACTAGGGAGGTTGGTACCGAGTATCAAACTGGTAAGAGTGTCCACTGCAGCTTGGATCACATCTTGTTCCTTCTTCCTTCTTATCACCTCTAGGCATTCTTGAGCAAGCTTAATGCTTTCTAGAAGCTCTGATTTATTAGCAGATTGGAGGTCAATGGGACTGGTAAAGTCAGCCGATTTGACTTGACTACCGGTTGCCTTTGGGGTCTCCACCTGTGTGCTCTGTGTTGCTTCCTCCTTCTCTTTGGCTCTTAACTTAGCTTCTTCTGCCTTCTTTTCCTCCTCTACTTCTTTCTTTCTTTTCTCTTCTCCCTTCTTCTTCTCTTCTTCTTTCCACTTCTTTTCTTCTTCATCCTTCTTCTTCTTCTCCTCTTCCTGCTTCTTCTTCTCCTCTTCCTGCTTCCTCTTCTCTTCTGCCTTTCTCTTCTCCTCTTCCTGCTTCCTCTTCTCCTCTTCCTTTCTCTTTTCTTCTTCCTACCATTTCTCTTCTTCTTTCTTTTCTTCTTCCTCCTTGTTCTTCTCTTCCTCTTGTTTCTTCTTCTCCTCTTCTTTTCTTTTATTTTCCTCTTCTAGTTTCCTCTTCTCCTCCTCTTTTTCTTTTCTTCCTCTTTTCTCTTTTTCTCTTCTTCTACCTGTTTCTTCTTTTCAACTTCCTATTGCTTCTTCTCTTTTTCTGCTTGCTCCTTGGCAACCTTTTCTTTGTCCTATTTTTCCCATCCTGCCACTTCTGATGGTGTACCCAGAGTGACATTTTCACCATTCAAGGCATCAACATCAATAGGATCCATTTGATCAGTGACCTATTCTCCTTCACTGTCATATACCTCATTCAGTTTATTGGTTGTCGGTTCTTGCTCAGCTTTCCTGTTGGCTTCAACCACTTGATGCAACCTTAAAGCGGCTTGGGCATGAGAGTGGGTATCTTTTACCACTTAAGGAACTTTTCCTTCTAGCAACAAGAGTCTCCTTCTTCTCATGAAGAAGAGGCCCTTATATCTTTCCACTACTTCATAAAGTTCAGTTTTAGTCACATTAGGAAAGTATTGTGCAAATACTTCCTCTCTTATTTCCCCTCCTTCTCCATGGCAATGTGCTACTTGTTATCTAAAGAATTATACAAAGAATCAGGTGTCTCAGATTTGATTTCTGATGGCCACCGGTCATTAATACATAAATAATTGATGACTTCCTGTTCAAGTTCCTTATTTTCATCATCATTAAAATCATCAAAGAACTCTTTCAAATCACCAAGTACTTTTATTCTAATATTCTTAATAGTTCTTTGACAATGTGTCAAAGGTTTGTAGGAGGAAATATCAATATTTAGCAGTGCAAATGTTGCCAGTTCATTCTTTGTCTTTTTCCTCGTTTGCCTAATCTTCTTAGGCTATTCTTCAGACACAGTGTCCTCTAAGTCTGGTGTGGTGTCTTTTGTCTTTTGCTTTCTCTCAAAGACTTTAGCGGGTGCAGCTTCTAGTTTCTTCTTTGCTGGTGATTGCTTGGTCACTTTAGGACTTGTTGTGGCAACTGGTGTCGATATTGAAGGCACTGCCTTTCCCTTCTTTATTGACGATTCTTCAACTAGTGTAACCCTTTCCAAATAGGTGTCAGTTATCTTTGCCTTTGGATCAAGGGGCGAGACAATTAGGGTAGAGGCATACCCATCTAGCATGTCATACATTACCTCATATCCCATTAGTTCCACTTCTTCCTGTCTAGGCTCAACCGCCTCCATTATGCACTCATAAACTTCGATGGTGATGTAGATGTCATCTTCATATTTCTTGAAAATATCACCTGATATTCTCACTCTTTGGCTCATTTTGCATTTGAACTCATCAAAGTATTTGTTCAAAACTTCTAGATAACCGGTTCCAACTGCTTGAAGGCTTTCCTTGATTTGCTTTGTAACTGGTTGGTCGGCAGACCACTAAATATCTCCGACTCCTGGGAAGTAACCTTGGAAGTAGAAGAACAACCCAACCAATAGTTGTCCAAACTTAAATCTCAAGGAATTGTCTTGTTTAATCGACTTCAGGCTCACCATAAGTTGCCTTTGCATACAGGTGCATAAGTCAAATGATGCATCTTCCATGATCATCTGATAGGTAGCATTTACCACTGCAGCAGAGACAGAGTTGATTCTGCTGGCATGGAATGTCCAGTATCCTATCACCATACACGCATATTTGACCAGATTGTCCTTGATGGAATTGATAGTCATTCCCTGTGAGTTGCTCACTAAACCAGTGAGCTTGGTCATTTTCATCTTGCTGATCTTCCTTAGGGCTGGCACTTCATCGACGTTACAGAAACTAGTGACGGCATGAATTACTTCCGGTGTGATGTCATGCATCCACTCTAAGTACATTTTATCACCATGCACTCTGCTCAAAATGATGTGGATGTGATCATCTAAAAACTATTCAAGGAAATAGAGTGCATTATGAAGCTTCTATTTTTCCAGGATGCTAAATTCTGGTTTAATCTTCTTGTCCTTCCCACAGAACAAACTCAACTGGGAATGGATTACTAGAGATCCTAAGTCTTCAATCTTACAGTCAATGTAATCAAAAATGCCTTCCTCCACTATAACACCAATGGGTATCTGAGATAGGGCATTGTATTTTGCCTTCCGTTGAATGAAGTCTACTGGATCAATGGGTGCACTAGGGCTAGAGTGTGATGCAGAAGCCATGATAAACAAAGAGATTTTGAGAAATACCTTCATAATTCAAAATTTAGGGCTTACAATTTGCACTTCATCACACACTCCTTCGGTTGCTGAAATACCACTTTGTGCTCTACACTTGACCAATTGATATTCCCTTCTGATTCTACTTCAAGATTTTGAGAATTCTCTGAATCGCAATCCAAATTGCTTTTCATCACTCAATGCTTAAAAAAAAACTTCTTTGCTCAAGAACCGATAAGTGAAAAATGACTTGAAAAATCCTTTTAAACAAGTTCTCCACCTACCATAATAAATGCTACACTATTAGGGTGTAAACCCTAATTTGCCTTTTACCATTTCTGATCTTCTGCCAATTGACAGGTATCACTTATCGGTTAAGGTCTTTTACCGGTTTAAATCGAGGGTTCGAGATATTTCACTGTTTGCTCCCCCTAAGCTTTTATGATGCTTAGTTTTCCGGTTCGGTGACTTTGACACTAAGTTCAAAAACTGGTTCTTCTTGAATCACTTCTTCTGGCTTCTTCTTTCAGGTTTTCTTCATATCCATTTGAACGGTTTCAACATCTATCTTTCCTTCCGGAGTTACTGGTATATCATCCGATATATTCTTTCTCGTTCTATAAAATCTTGTTGTATGACCCGGTTTGTTGGAATGATAGCAAAGCATTCCAGGTGCTCTTCAAGGTCCATTGTTCATGTTTCCATTCTTCCTTCTGCATGTTGTAGCAGTGTGACCATTACCATGACAGATCAAATAGGTTGCTCTCCATCCAGTTGCTACTTGATAGCCACTTCTACCTGACTAATAATTATTGATATTAAACCAGTTTGGGTTCCAGTTTCCAGAAGGTTCAGAAAAAGCTCCTTTACTCCTTTGAGGATACCTTCCGGTATTGTGCATGACAGACCTGCATTCAAATGCTCTATGCCCAAACTTGTTGCATGAATAACATTTACCATTGAATCTATTGGGTCTAGGCTTATCATTTAGAAAATAAGGAAAGTTATTATAAGCCTTACTTCTACATACATTAGCAGTGTGTCCTTCCTTGAGGCAATTAAAGCAAACAGGTTTGAAATTTTGCTTACCTTTATCCTTTGGTGTTGATTGTTTCTTTGATGCTCCATCTTTTTTTCTAGAGGTCTCACCTTCCTCATATTCAGAGAAACCAGGTCCATTGGTATTCTTTACTGGTTTAGCTGACTCAAGCTTCTGCTCTAGCTTGACAATGCTCTTATTGAATTTGGCAAGTATTTCCTTTGACTCGGTAAGTTCTTTGGTGATAGTAGCATTGGATCCCTTCAAGGTTACATTCTTAGAAACAACCATGTGTAGTTCACCTTGCATTTCTTCCTTTTCCATTTTATTTTCATGAAGATGAGCGGTAAGTGCACTGATCTCTTGCTTCACCTTGGAGATCTCATGATATTTGTCTTTTACTAGATCTTCAGCTTTCCTCTGGTTCTCAAGTTCTTGACACATTCTGATAGTTAGTCTTTCAAGTTCCCTTCTTAGGTTGGCATTGGACTCATTTAGTTTTTCAACTTCTTGAACTAGGGCTTACATGTCCGCTTCATCAGAAGAACTATTTTCAGTTAGCTCCATCAGTTTTTCAGCATGCTCTCTTCTTTTTGCCTAAGAGGCCTTATATTTGACTTTAAGTTCATCATAGGCTTGCTCAGTTTGAGTGAGCCGATGAGTGAGTTCCCTCACATTGTATTCCCCCATATCTCTTTCCAAGTGGTTAGACTTATATAAAGGTTGACTCTGATACCAATTGATGAATACTAAGAGGGGGGTGAATTAGTATACCAAAACTTACTGTACTCAAACACTTTATCAGTCTAGCGGTAAACCGGTATAACAATTTAACTAAAAAACCAGTTAACACAAATGCAAACCAAATAGCAAGTAAGGCATTCACCCACAGAAGCACAATCACCATAACACAAGAGATTTTGACGTGGAAACCCAAATGGGAAAAACCACGATGAGATGAAACTCACAAGTAACTATCTGCAGAATAGTAACTAGATTGGTTAAGGTCATATAATGTTCTTTACCAGAACAGATCAGTAATCTCAATCTCTGTTAGGAGATAAGTCCGAATAAAGACTACCTTTTGAGAGGATTTTAGATCCACATATGTGAATCACCTTATTAGAGGATTTACAAAGGCTTTTCTGGGCCTACCCGGTTAAGGGTTTCTAACTTGTCAAAGATGTGAGTAATCAACAAGTGAATGATCTAGCAAATAGCATAGTCTGCTTGTTTAGATCCATGATAGCTTGTTGCTAATGCATTTCAGCATTACTTCAGTCTTCAGTAAATCCAAACTCTGTTATAGTACACAGACTTGATCTTTTCTGTTAAGATCGCACATTCAAGAACTCATCAACCAATTTAAACCCTAACAGCTACACACATATTAAAACCCTAGACATGATGTCCTTAAAAGGAATCTAATTTCATGTCGGTCCAATAGGATTACATTGCAAGTTCCTAGGTTCATTATATCTAGACACATTTGGTAACACGACACAAAATCACCGTCAAAGTGTCGGTGGATGGTAACTCATCACAAAGATATATCGGTTGGTAAGTCATCACAGAGTATTACTGGTTTATACAACTTTACTGATTACTGGTTGGTAACTCAGAGTAATACCGGCTTAGCAGATTACCGGTTGATAGAAATGAAGACTAGGAAAATGATAACTGCCGCTTCTAGTTCCTTTGCTCTGTTCCACTTATGAACCTCGAATCGCTTGATGTCCTCATGCTGCTTGAGATCGGTAAACACTTTTTGCAAGACATCGATAGTCTAAAGACTATAACATAATACCGGTTTGAAACAAATACCGGTTGAGCGTAGCTCATACATACAAAAAGCAATCTCATAGAAAGTGTGTGTCCATCAATGACAATCACAACATAATCATCAAAATTGCCAACAATAGGGTCCTAAAATGGATAGAAGAGATGAAGGAGAAGGCATGTATTTGGATTTTGGTTTAGTATGGATACCAAAGTCTTAAGGAATGTCACTGAGGCCATGACCCTTAATATTTTTATTAATATGGAGGGGTTGTCGCTTGTGAAGGTCTACCCCTTTGCGTTTATAAATATTTGAACCTGTAGGATACACTTTTCTTTGAGAAGACAATGTGAATCCATTATGAGGTGGAATGTAGGGAATGATAGGATCATGTGAGGGTTTTTTAGGTATTATGGATCCTTGAGGTGAACATGGAGGATTATGACAAGGAGATGAAGGGATACTTTGATCTTGACATGGAAGATAACCATTGGATAGAGTAGGAAGGTTGTTTGACTCTTCATTTTGAATAGGATCATTTGAAAAGGTGGAAGAGGCATCCTAATCTTGCTTAAGAAGTGGATTAGGAATAGTATTTGGAAGGATACTTTGCTCTTCAAATGGAAGGGGATCCTTTTGGAAGAAATGGAAAGGTATAAGGGGATCGTCGTGGGATTCCAGGGAGCTAGTATCTTTTTCAACCATTGGATGGGACAACCGATGAAAAAGCCCTGGAGGGTCAACATGAGAAGTTTCATCATTAGGCTCATTATTTGAGGGATATTGTATGGATTTTTGTTAAGAAGGCTTAGGAGATGGAGGCATCATAGAAGAGATGGAGGCTATTGTTGGCATTATGTGAACTAGTATGAGGACATAATGATATTGTGTGTTGTCATTGATGTCAATATGATGACGAGAAGAGAACCGGTATAACACTGTGAACCGACATTTGTGCCAAAGTGAAGCGGTGTGTTTGTTCAAGGTGAACCGGCATATGGCTATGGGAACCAGCACATGGAAACAAAATAAGCTTGTGGGTATTCATCCCCACCATGGTTTTTTCCAGTTGGGTTTTCACATGAAAAAATATGTGTGTCATGTGTGGTTTCTTCTTCATGTGATGCTATGTTGTTTTTTGTCAAGCAGTGAATCATGTTGATCTAGTTGCTTATATGTATATCTTTGATGGTAGATTATGTTGGCATTATGTGAATTGACATGAGCCTTATGTAAACTGGCATGAAGACATAATGATATTGTATGTTGTCAATGATGTCAATATGAGACATAGTAAGAACCAACACATGACATAAGTGAAGAAAGAGATACCGGCATACGTGTGAACCGGTATATGCCAAAGTGAAGTGGCACATTTGTTCAAAGTGAACCAGCATGCAGTTATGGGAACCGGCACATGGAAGCACTGTATGACTACCGGTTGGTAAGGTAGCTTCCACTTCGGGGTTTCCAGTTGGAGTATCTCAAGTCTGAGTGACTCGATCGGTGATCTTTGTGTGATGAGTTAGCAGTATGATGGAGGACAAATCATGTTACCACGTAAGCTCTGTGCATGTGAAGGATCTTGCATGAAGAAGACTATTCCTATCTACCTCAGGAATGTGCGAAGTCTGTCAAATGGTGACAACGCGTGATGGGTTATCAGCCGCCATAAAAATAGTGGATAATGGACGATGGAGAATGTCTTGAGATCAAATCAAGATTGGTGCATTTAATGCAATATGTTTTAACGGTTAGGATTGAACCATTTGAATTGCTCAACCTAACAGGTTTGGGGTTTAAGGTTTTTGCTACCGACCTGTATGTTCCCTATAAGGTCGATGTTAGGTTTTTGTTTGAAGTTGTTGGCAAAAGTTGTGAGTGTGTATCCAATGAAGGTGATACAAGATTGTTGCCAAACCATAGGAGAGAAGAGATACCTGCAAAGTGTATGTGCAGAAGGAAAAGAGGAGCCTAAACAAATCTGTATTAGTATTAAGTGTTTTTAACAGATCATTGTAATACCTGTTGATCTCTAACCACTTCAATAGTTGCAAAATCCCCTAACATGGTAGCCTTAACTGGCTTGATTCAAAATCCCTTAAATCGGGTGGCCTTAACTAGCTTGCTGTAAATCCCTTAACCGAGTAACTCGAAGCTAATGAGTTATGAGAAGTTAGAGAAGCTTAGGAGATCCTTTTAGCTATTGAGTTCTTAAAATCCTCTAACAAGGTGACCCTACCGGGTTTAACCCTTAACTGGGTATCCCTTGACCGGTTGATCCCTAACAGGATCGGTTCCTACTAGAACCTATTGTAATGTTCTTAATCGGATAAGGCTCCTAACAGAGCGGACTTCTAAAGAGTTCAAAAAGAAGCTTGTGGGTATTCATCCCCACCATGGTTTTTCCCAGTTGGGTTTCCACGTGAAAAATATGTGTGTCATGTGAAATGCTTTTGTCTTGTGATGCTTTGTTTTATCTGTTATGCACATGAAGTTTCTATGTTTTATGCCTGTCTATAAAACATCTTGAACTCATTGTTGTGAAGATTTGATGGTTAAGTCTACTAGTTCATGCATGAGAATATTATGATAATGTGGTATTGAGCTAAGAGAAAAGCTTAGTGAGTGACCGGTTCATGATTTATTGAGCTATACTGGATGCTACTGGTTGCACTCTGTTTTACCGATATCTCTATTTATCATTCATTGCATGTGTTTGTTGTCAAATCGATTTTGGACTGTATTTGTGTCTGTACTGATTCACCCCCCCCCCTCTCAGTACCGGTTTGGTACTAGTGGTTCATCATCAAGTTATCAATTGGTATTAGAGCCCTCCAGGTCCTCTGTGTTGTAAGCTTAACCTCTTGAGGAAAAGATCCTAGCCAAATGATGAAGAGGGAAGGTCCAAAGTTCAACAGGGAAAACTTTGGTATATGGTAAGATAGGATGAAGATATTCATCAAAAGCATGGGTGTTCAACACTGGAGTTATATTGAAAATGTATATGTTGTTCCTACCAGTACTCTCACTGATGACCAAAAAAGAGAGATACAAGAAAATGGGCAAACCATGGAAGCCCTCATCAGTAGTCTATCTAACATTGAGTTGATTGATGTTCAGGACAAGGCAAATCCCAAAGAAGTATGGGATGCTCTTGAAAATATCTATGCTGGTGATGAGCATGTAAAAAAAGCTAAGGAAGAGAGCTTGAGAGGAAAGTTTGAAGACATGAGAATGGTTGAAGGAGAGACCATTCAACAGTATGGAATAAGAATCAAAATAGTTGTTGGAGAAATAAAGTGTGCAGTTGGCAAAATTGAAGATTCCACTGTGGTAAGTAAAGTCCCGAGATCCCTATTGCGAGTCTATGCAATAAGGGTTGTTGCTATTCAAGAGCTGAGATCAATAGACAAGTCTAAGGCATCCTTGGACTCCATCATAGCCAAGTTGACAGCCTATGAGCTGAATAACTTTGATGGTAGTGTTCAAAAGTCAGAATCAGCTTTTAAAGCTTCTGCTATACCATCCAGAAAAGGAAAAGAGGCTAGCACTAGTGGGGAACCTAGTCAAAATAGAGAAATGAAAGATGAAGAGTTTCTGATGGAATTTGAAGCTCTTCTAGCCAAGAGATTCCCAAAAGGAACTGGTAAATACAAAGGTAAGCTACCTTTGAAATGTTTCTCCTGTAACCGGATAGGACATATTGCTATGAACTGTCCTAATAGTGACAACAAGGACAAACCGAAAAGGTTCAAGAAATTCAAAGGAGGAAACCGGAGAAATTGTTTTGTGGCAGTTGATGAAGGTGTCATAGATTAGGAATTAGAAGATGAATAAAATGAAGACATTGTGTTTGTTGCTGTAAAGGAAGATGTTACAGACAAGAAGGCTCTTGTCTCCCAGTTTGATTATTCCAATGAGTGGATCATTGACAGTGGCTGCTCTCACCATATGACTAGTGACCGGAGCAAGTTTCTATCATTAGAAGAGTATGATGGTGGTGTGGTTCGCTTTGGCAATGATGCACCATGCATGGTCAAAGGCAGAGGGTCTATCTCCTTGAATGGAAAGAGTAGTGCTAACAATGTGTATTGGGTTGATGGTCTCAGACACAACCTTCTAAGTGTTGCCCAGTTAAATGACAGTGGACTCACTCTGCAATTCAAGAATGGAGTTTATAGAATCAAAGGTAAAGATGGTAAATTGGTAGCCACCAGCATGTAGACTAAAGGTAACCTATTTCATCTAAATGCCAATATAAGTACATGTCTTATGGCTAAGCTTGATGATAGCTGGATATGGCATAGGAGATTCTGCCATGTGAACTTTGAAAACATTGTGAAGGCCAGTAAGATCAAGCCAGTTAGAGGGTTGTCGGTGCTGAGCAAACCGGATAATACCTTGTGTAGATAATGTCAATTGGGGAAAATGTCTTCCTCAACTTTTAAAGGTAAATCTTTCACTATTGACAACTTGCTTGATCTTGTGCATACTGATTTATGTGGTCTTATGAAAACTAGAAGTGTGCAGGGTGATAGGTACTTCATGATTCTCACTGATGACTACTCAAGAATGATGTGGGTCATATTCTTGAAAGACAAGTCTGAAGCTTTTGGTAAATTCAAAGCTTTCAAAGCATTAGTCGAAAAGGAAAGCGGTAAAAGGATCAAGTGTCTCAGAACTGATCAAGGAGGGGAATTCACTTCCAGTGAATTCAACAAGTACTGTGAAGAATTTGGCATCAAGAGATAGTTGTCTGCCTCTTGAACTCCATAACAGAATGGCCTAGTAGAGAGGAATAACTAGACTGTGGTTGACGCAGCTAGAACTATGTTGATCCAAGGAAAAGTTGCTCACACCTTTTGGAGAGAAGCAGTGAGCACTGCAGTTTACACTATGAACCGGGTACTCATCAAAAAGGGCAAGGACAAAACTCCTTATGAGTATTGGACTGGTAAGACCCCTGTGGTAAACTTTTTAAGGTCTTTGGTAGTAAATGTTACATCAAGAGGAGTGAACATCAGGGCAAATTTGAAGCTAAATGTGATGAAGGAATATTTCTAGGATATTCCACCAAGAGTAAAGCTTTCAAGTGCTATAACAGTAGGACTTAGAGAATTATGGAAAGCATCAATGTAAGAGTTGATGAATCCTCTGAGAAGACTGAGAAAACCGGCAGTGAGAAAGTTGTAAATGAACCGGTTGCAACCTTCTGGGAACCGGTTGTCAGTCAACCGAGCACCAGTAATAGTGTTCCTAAACCGGTGAATGTTGATACTGATGAAGATAAGGATGAAGAAGAAAAGCAAGAAGAACCAATTAAGACCATTCCTTGGTATGTCAAGTTGAATCATGATCCCAAGCAGATCATAGGTGATAAGGATGCAGGAATTCTTACCAGAAGAAAGATCAGAGAAAACTTATGTATGATCTCTGAATTTGAGCCTAAATCATTCAAAGAGGCTCATAATGATGAAGATTGGATCAAGGAAATGGGAGAAGAACTTGATCAGATAGAGAAAAATGGTACATGGTCCTTGGTACCCAGACTAGAGCATAAAAATGTCATTGGCACCAAATGAGTGTTCAGAAATAAGTTGAATGAGGATGGCACAGTGATTAGGAATAAAGCCAGACTGGTATGCAAAGGATATGCTCAAGAAGAAGGTGAAGACTATGGGGAAACCTTTGCTCCTGTAGCCAGATTGGAAGGAGTTCATATGCTTCTTGCATATGCAGCTTTTAAGAGATTCAGGGTATATCAAATGGATGTAAAATCTGCATTCCTAAATGGTGTACTTGAAGAGGAGGTATACATTGAGCAACCAGATGGGTTTACCCTATCTGAAGATAGTGACATGGTATGTAGGCTACACAAAGCATTATATGGTCTAAACCAAGCACCTAGGGCATGGTATGAGTGCCTACATTCCCATCTTGTGAAGATTGGATTTGAGAGAACAAGTGAAGATAGCAATATCTACTTGAAGTCTGAAGAAGATCATATCCTAATCTGTGAAGTTTTTGTTGATGACATCATCTTTGGTGGAAATGACAAGATGAATCATGAGTTTGCTGATGAGATAAAGAAAGAGTTTGAAATTTCACTCATAGAGGAGATTAAGTTCTTCATTGGACTACAGATCCAGCAGATGAAAGATGGAATCTTCATCACTCAGTCCAAATATGTCAAAGAGGTGTTGAAGACTTTTGGCATGGAAGATAGCAAACCAGTTGGTACACCAATGGTGACCGGTTGCAAATTAACAAAGGAGGATGATTCAGCACTGGTTGATGAGAAGGAATACTGATCAATGATTGGTAAATTGCACTATGTAGTGCATAGCAGACCGGATATTGCACATGTATTTGGCATCACTGCAAGGTTCCAGAAGAGTCCAAGAGAATCTCACTTGAGTGCAATCAAGTGGATTCTTAGGTATCTAAAGGGAACAATTGACTATGGATTGTGATACCCATACAACAATAATTTCAATCTGAAAGTATTCACAGATACTGATTGGGCTGGTAATGTGGATGATCGGAAGAGCACAACCGGTGGCACATTCTTTCTTGGTGGTAGACTGGTCTCATGGATGAGTAAAAAGCAGAGTTGCATCTCTTAGTCTACAGCGGAAGCGGAGCATGTTGCAGCTTTCATGAACTGCACTCAAACAATCTGGATGAAGCATGTACTGGAAGACTTCAAGATCCTTGTATCTGAACCGGTAAGTATATTATGTGATAACACAAGTGTTATCAATATATCAAAGAATCCAGTTTTACATTCTAGAACCAAGCATTCTGGGCTTAAGTATCATTTCTTGAGGGAAAAGGTTCAGAATAAAGAGATTGCACTGGAGCATGTGTCCAGTAAGGAGTAGTTAGCAGATATATTCACCAAGCCGCTCCCAAAGACAACATTTGTGCATTTGAGAGGTGAATTAGGGGTATTGCCCCTTCAAGTGGTGAACTAAAAGTGGTTGTTCCACATCAGTCAGGTACTGGACAGACAAATCTCTGGTTGATTGGTGCGTTTAAGGATGGTACTCCTTAGGGGGAGTAGCATGAGGAAACAGTGATGATTGTACCTCCACTTTGGCATTGTTGTCAAAGGGGGAGAAGAAGAGAAGCGAGAAGATATCTACAACAAATGGGGAGAAGATGTGAAGCAGAGAAGATATCTTTTGTATATTGCCATCAATGCCAAAGGGGGAGATTGTTGGCATTATGTGAACCAGCATGAGCCTTATGTAAACTGGCATGAAGACATAATGATATTGTATGTTGTCATTGATGTCAATATGAGACATAGTGTGAACCGGCACATGAGATAAGTGAAGAAAGAGATACTGGCATATGTGTGAACCGGTATATGCCAAAGTGAAGTGACACATTTGTTCAAAGTGAACCAGCATGTAGTTATGGGAACTGGCACATGGAAGCACTATATGACTACCGGTTGGTAAGGTAGCTTCCACTTCGGGGTTTCCAGTTGGAGTATCTCAAGTCTGAGTGACTCAATTAGTGATCTTTGTGTGATGAGCTAGCAGTATGATGGAGGACAGATCATGTTACCACGTAAGCTCTGTGCGCATGAAGGATCTTGCATGAAGAAGACTATTCCTATCTACCTTAGGAATGTGTGAAGTCTGTCAGATGGTGACAACGTGTGATGGGTTATCAGCTACCATAAAAATGGTGGATAATGGACGATGGAGAATGTCTTGAGATCGACTCAAGACTAGTGCATTTAATGCAATATGTTTTAACAGTCAGGATTGAACCGTTTGAATTGCTCAACCTAATAGGTTTAGGGTTTAAGGTTTTTGCTACTGACCTATATGTTCCCTATAAGGTCGATGTTAGGTTTATGTTTGAAGTTGTTGGCAAAAGTTGTGAGTGTGTATCCAATGAAGGTGATACAAGATTGTTGCCAGACCATAGGAGAGAAGAGATACCTGCAAAGTGTATTTGCAGAAGGAAAAGAGGAGCCTAAATGGATCTGCATTAGTATTAAGTGTTGTTAATAGATCATTGTAATACCTGTTGATCTCCAACCACTTCAACAGTTGCAAAATCCCCTAACAAGGTAGCCTTAACTGGCTTGATTCAAAATCCCTTAAATCGGGTGGCCTTAACTGGCTTGTTGTAAATCCCTTAACCAAGTAACTCGAAGCTAATGAGTTCTGAGAAGCTAGAGAAGCTTAGGAGATCCTTTCAGCTATTGAGTTCTTAAAATCCTCTAACAAGGTGACCCTACTGGGTTTAACCCTTAATCGGGTGATCCCTAACAGGATCGGTTCCTACCAGAACCTATTGTAATGTTCTTAACCGGACAAGGCTCCTAACAGAGCGAACTTCTAAAGAGTTCAAAAAGCATCTTGTGGGTATTCATCCCCACCGTGGTTTTTCCCAGTTGGGTTTCCACATGAAAAATATGTGTGTCATGTGAAATGCTTTTGTCTTGTGATGCTTTGTTTTATCTGTTATGCACATGAAGTTTCTATGTTTTATGCCTGTCTATAAAACATCTTGAACTCACTGTTGTGAAGATTTGATGGTTAAGTCTACTAGTTCATGCATGAGAATATTATGATAATGTGGTATTGAGCTAAGAGAAAAGCTTAGTGAGTGACCGGTTCATGACTAATTGAGCTATACTGGATGCTACCGGTTGCACTCTATTTTACCAGTATCTCTGTTTATCAGTCATTGCGAGTGTTTGCTATCAAACTGGTTTTGGACTGTATTTGTGTCTATACTGATTCACCCCCCCCCCCTCTTAGTACCGATTCGATACTAGTGGTTCATCATCAAGTTATCAGATTACCTGTTCATGCATTAGGGTGAAATGGAAATGAAGTGTTAGATTATATGAGAAGATAAGTGTCAACTGATTTATGCTTGTCTCAGTTATTCTGAGTTTTGCTGGTTGTACTTTGTTTTAGGACCGGTGTTACTTTTTGTCTATCAATGCATAGTGTCTGCTGACAAACCAGTTTAAGAGTGTGTTTTTGCCTGTATTGATTCATCCCCCCCTCTTAGTACCAATTTGGTACTATTCATTCATCATTGAGTTATCAATTGGTAATAGAGCATCCTCCAGGTCCTCTATGTTATAAGCTTAACTGCTTGAGGTAAAAATCCTAGTCAAATGATGAAGAGGGAAGGTCCAAAGTTTAATAGAGAAACTTTCAGTATATGGAAAGATAGAATGAAGATATTCATCAGAAGCATGGGTGCTCAACACTGGAGCTATGTTGAGAATGCCTATGTTGCCCCTACCGATACTCTCACCGATTACCAAAAGAGAGAGATGTAGGAGAATGGGCAAGTCATGGAATCCCTAATTAGTAGTTTATCTAACATTGAGTTTATTGATGTCCAAGATAAGGTAAATCCCAAAGAGGTATGGGATACTCTTGAAAATATCTATGGCAGTGATGAGCATGTAAAACAAGCTAAAGAAGAAAGCCTTAGAGGGAAGTTTGAAGACATGTAGATGGTTGAAGGTGAGACCATTCAACAGTATAGAATAAGAATCAAAACCGTTGTTGGAGATGTCAAGAGTGTAGGTGGTAAAATGGAAGATTCCACTATGGTAAGCAAAGTCCTGAGATCCCTATTGCTGGTCTATGCAATAAGGGTTGCTGCTATTTAGGAGCTGAGATCAATACACAAGACTAAGGTATCCCTAGACTCCATCATTGCAAAGTTGACAGCCTATGAGCTAAATAGTTTTGATGGTAGTGTTCAAAAGACTAAATTAGCTTTTAAAGCTTCTGCTATACCATCTAGGAAAGGAAAAGAAGCTAGCACCAGTGGTGAACCAAGATAGAGCAGAGAAATGGATGATGAGGAGATTCTGATGGCATTTGAAGCTCTCCTTACCATGAAACTTCCTAAAGGAACCGGCAAATACAGAGGTAAGCTTCCTTTGAAATGATTTTCTTGCAACTGGATAGGACATATTGCTATAAATTGTCCTAATGGTGACAAAAAGGACAAATCGGAAAGGTTCAAGAAATTCAAAGGAGGAAACCAAAGAAACTGTTTTGTGGCAGTTGATGAAGGTGTTACAGATGAGGAATCAAAGGATGAAGAAAATGAAGATATTGTGTTTGTTGCTATCAAGGAAGATGTGTCAGACAAGAAGGGTCTTATCTCCCAGTTTGATAATTCCAATGAGTGGATCATTGACAGTGGTTGTTCTCACCATATTACTGGTGACCGAAGAAAGTTTCTATCCTTGGAAGAGTATGATGGTGGTGTGGTTCACTTTGGTAATGATGGACCATGCATGGTCAAAGGTAGAGGGTCCATCTCTCTGAACAGAAAGAGTAGTGCTGACAATGTGTACTGGGTTGATGGTCTCAGACACAACCTTTTGAGTGTTGCCCAGCTGAATGATAGTGGTCTCACTCTAGAATTCAAGAATGGAGTGTGCAAAATCAAAGGAAAGAATGGTGAATTGGTGGCCATCGACATGCAGACCAAAGGTAACCTATTTCAGCTGAATGCAAATATAAGTACATGTCTTATGGCTAAATTTGATGATAGCTGGATATGGCATAAGAGACTCTGCCATGTAAACTTTGATAACATTGTGAAAGCTAGTAAGATCAAGGTAGTTAGAGGGTTGTCGGTGCTAAGCAAACCGAATAATACCTTGTGCAGAGAATGTCAATTGGAGAAAATATCTTCCTCAACCTTTAAAGGTAAATCTTTCACTACTGACAATTTGCTTGATCTTGTGCATACTGATTTGTGTGGCCCTACAAAAACCAGGAGTGTGCAGGGTGATAGGTACTTCATGATTCTCACTGATGACTGCTCAAGAATGATGTGGGTCACATTCTTGAAAGATAAATCTGAAGCTTTTGTAAATTTCAAAGCTTTCAGAGCATTAGTAGAGAAGGAAAGCAGTAAAAGAATCAAGTGCCTGAGAACTGATCAAGGAGGGGAATTCACTTCCGATGAATTCAATAAGTACTATGAAGAACATGGCATCAAGAGACAACTATCTGCCCCCCAGACTCCACAGGAAAATGGCCTAGTAGAGAGGAATAACCGCACTGTGGTTGAAGTAGCTAGAACCATGTTGATTCAAGGAAAGGTAGCTCACACCTTTTGGAGAGAAGTGGTGAGCACTATAGTCTACACAATGAACCGGGTACTCATCAAGAAAGGTAAGGATAAAACTCCTTATGAGTATTGGACTGGTAAAACACCTATGGTTAGCTACTTTAGAGTGTTTGGTAGCAAATATTACATCAAGAGGAGTGAACACCAGAGCAAATTTGATGCGAAATGTGATGAGGGAATATTCCTAGGGTATTCCACCAAGAGCAAAGATCTCAAGTGTTTCAATAATAGGACTCAGAGAATCATGGAAAGCATCAATGTAAGAGTTGATGAAACCTCTAAGAAAACTGAGGAAACTGGCAGTAAGCAAGTGGCAAATGAACCGGTTGCAACCTTCTAGGAACCGGTTGTTAGTCAGCCAAGTACCAGTAATAGTGTTCCTACACCAACAGATGTAGATGCTGATACTGATGGAGATGAGGATGAAGAAGAAAAGCAAGAGGAATCTATCAAGACCATTCCTCGGTATGTCAAGCTGAATCATGATCCTAAGCAGATCATAGGAGATAAGGATGCAGGAATCCTTACAAGAAGAAAGGTCAAAGAAAAATCATGTATGATCTCTGAATTTGAGCTTAAATCATTCAAAGAGGCAAATAAAGATGAAGACTGGATCAAGGCAATGGAAGAGGAACTTGACTAGATAGAGAAAAATGGTACATGGTCTTTGGTACCCAGACCAGAGCATAAAAATGTCATTGGTACTAAATGGGTTTTCATAAATAAGCTGAATGAGGATGGCACAGTGATTAGAAACAAAGCTAGATTGGTGTGCAAAGGATATACCCAAGAAGAAGGAGAAGACTATGGAGAAACCTTTTCTCTTATAGCTAGATTGGAAGGAGTTCATATGCTTCTTGCATATGCAACTTTTAAAGGTTTCAAATTATATCAAATGGATGTAAAATCTACATTCCTAAATGGTGTACTTGAAGAAGAGGTGTATATAGAGCAACCAGATGGGTTTGCCCTATCTGAAGACAATGACATGGTATGTAGGCTACATAAAGTCTTATATGGTCTAAAGCAGGCACCTAGAGCTTGGTATGAACGTCTGCATTCCCATCTTGTGAAGATTGGATTTGAGAGAACAAGTGAAGATAGAAATATCTACTTGAAGTCTAAAGGAGATCAGATCCTGATCTGTGAGGTATTTGTTGATGACATTATCTTTGGTGGAGATGACAAGATGAGTCATGAGTTTGCAGATGAGATGAAGAAAGAGTTTGAGATGTCACTCATAGGGGAGATTAAGTTCTTCATGGACTGCAAATCCAGTAGATGAAAGATGGAATCTTTATCACTCAGTCCAAGTATGTCAAAGAGGTGTTGAAGACCTTTGGCATGGAAGATAACAAACTAGTTAGTACACTGATGGTGATTGGTTGTAAATTATCTAGAGAGGATGACTCAACATTGGTTGATGAGAAGGAATACCGATCAATGATTGGTAAGTTGAATTATGTGGTGCATAGCAAACCAAATATTGCACATGTAGTTGGAATTACTGCAAGGTTCTAGAAATGCCCAAGAGAATCCCACTTGGTTGCAGTCAAGCGGATTCTTAGGTATCTGAAGGGAACTATTGACTATGGATTGTGGTATCCATATAGCAAAGATTTCAACATGAAAGTATACACAGATGCTGATTGGGTAGGTAATGTAGATGACCGGAAAAGCACAACCGGTGGTGCATTCTTTCTTGGTGGTAGACTAGTCTCATGGATAAGTAAGAAGCAGAGTTGTATCTCTCAGTCTATAGTGGAAGTAGAGTATGTTGCAGCTTTCATGAACTGCACTTAGACAATTTGGATGAAGCATGTATTAAATGGCTTTAAAGTACCTATATCTGAACCGACAAGTATATTTTGTGACAATACTAGTGCAATTAACATCTCCAAGAATCTAGTTTTACATTCTAGAACCAAGCACTTTGAGCTTAAGTATCATTTCTTAAGCGAAAAGGTTTAGAACAAAGAGATTGCACTAGAACATGTTTCTAGTAAGGAGCAGTTAGCAGACATATTCACCAAGCCTCTCCCAAAGGCTACATTTATGTACTTAAGAGGCGAATTAGGGGTGTTGCCCCTTCAGGAGGTAAACTAAAGGTATATGCTCCACATCAGTCAGGTATTGCATAGTCAAATTTTTCTTCAAGATTGATGTGTTGAAGGATGCTACTCCTCAGGGGGAGCAACATAATGGAACAAGGAAGCTTGTGCCTCCACTTTGGCATTGGTGTCAAAGGGGGAGAAGATGTGAAGTGGAGAAGATATCTGCAGAAATTGGGGGAGCAGATGTGAAGCGAAGAGATATCTTTGTATATTGCCATCAATGCCAAAGGGGGAGATTGTTGGCATTATGTGAACTGGTATGAGGACATAATGACATTGTGTGTTGTCATTGATGTCAATATGATGAAGAGAAGAGAACCGGTATAACACTGTGAACTGACATTTGTGCCAAAGTGAAGTGGTGTGTTTGTTCAAGGTGAACCGGTATATGGTTATGGGAATTGGCACACGGAAGCGTTGTATGACTACCGATTGGTAGTCTTAACTTCAAGGTTTCCAGTTGAAGTGCTTCAATCCTGTGTGCCTCAACCAGTGACTTTGTGTGATGAGTTAGCATTGTAACAAAGAATAGATCATGTTGCCACGTTAGCCTTGTGCACGTGAAGGATCTTGCATGAAAAAGATTGTTCCTATATACCTCAAGAATGTGCGAAATCTGTAAACAGTGATAATGTGTGATGGGTTATCAACCACCATGAAATCGGTGGAAAATAAATGATGGAGATTAATGCAGTGTGCTCAACGGTCAGGATTGAACCGTTTGAATTCCTTAACCTAACAGGTTTAGGGTTTAGGGTTTATGCTACTGACCTATCTATTTTTCCTATAAGGTTGATGTTGTGACTCTTTCTAGGGTTGTTGGCAAAAGTTTTGTGTGTGTATCCAAGAGAAGAGATACGTGATTTTTGCTAGACCAAAGGAGAGAAGTGATACCTGTAGAGTGTAAGTGTAGAAGGTGAAGAGGAGCTTAAGTGGATCTGCATTGGCATTGAGTGCTGTTACCAGATCATTGAAATACCTGTTGATCTCTAACCACTTCAACAGTTGAGAAATCCCTTAACTGGGTAGCCTTAATCGGCTTGCTATAAATCCTTTAACAAGGTGACTCAAAACCATTGAGTTCTTGAAATCCTCTAACAAGGTAACCTTTAATAGGGTTTTACCCTTAACCGGATATTCTAGCCATCCCTTAACCGGGTGATCCCTAACAGGATCGGTTTCTAAAAGAACCTATTGTATTAGTCTTTAACCGGACAAGGCTCCTAACAGAGTGCACTTCTAAAGAGTTCAAAAACAAGCTTGTGGGTATTCATCCCCACCGTGGTTTTTCCCAGTTGGGTTTCCACGTGAAAAAATATGTGTGTCATGTGTGGTGTCTTCTTCATGTGATGCTATGTTGTTTTCTGTCAAGTGGTGAATCATGTTGATCTAGTCGCTTATATGTATATCTTTGATGGTAGATTACCTGTTCATGCATTAGGGTGAAATGGAAATGATGTGTTAGATTATATGAGAAGATAAGTGTCAACTGGTTTATGATTGTCTCAGTTATTCTGAGTTTTGCTGGTTGTACTCTGTTTTAGGACCGGTATTACTGTTTGTTTGTCAATGCACAGTGTTTGCTGACAAACCGGTTTAAGAGTGTGTTTTTGCCTGTACTGATTCACCCCCCCCCTTTCAGTTTTGGTTTGGTACTATTCATTCATCATTGATTTATCAGCTACATATGGGCATATGCTAGACGCAGGTTCATAATTTTGATCATGCTTGGTAATGACATGATTTCTCCTTAGGTGAATTATTAGGATCTCCAATTTCAATAATACCATCATCAAGGACGTCTTGAATTTTATGTTTTAATTCCATGCACATTGAATTCTTATGTTTGTTATGCCTATGATATGCGCAATAATTACCCAAAAATTCACATCTCCATGTGGTCTTGTTAGCAATATGATAAGATTATGCTCAAGAAGCTCTTCCAAATATTACTCAATAGATTGCCTACAAGGTGTAAACTATCTATCTAGGGGATAGATGTCTTTTTGTCTTGGTGAAGATGTCTTGTGATCTTGTATGAGATCTGGCTTTTGATTTTCAATTAATCTTTGTTCGACCTTATATAATTGTTTTAACATTTCTTTAAGTCAAGTGTTCTTGATATCATGAAATTTTATTTCAAGAGGAGTCATTGAATCTTTTTGTTGGGCTTGAATGTCATATATTTCTCTATTGAGATCCTAAATTTGTTAAGCTAAGGTAGCCATGGAGATTTATGACAATTTTGATTTGCAAGAATGGATTAGTTTGTAATGAGTAAGATTGTCTTTACTTTTGTCTTGTTGTTGTTCTTAAAAGAGCTCCTAGTTTGAACACGCTTTTACCATTGGCGTGACCGAGAGTTAGATGTGATGCAGATGTAAAGATCAAATTAAAGCTAGTTATGTGTTTAACGTGGTGATTGAGAGAGGTGACTAAGACCTAGTCTGGTTTCAGGAATGATCTATCTTGTATAAGATGTGATCTAAGCAACCTAGGTTGATGAAATTTGATAAGAAATTGATTGAACTAGCTAGGAGATGATTGACAAAGTCATGCAACACAACTGCATGGGTACACTATCAAGACTGTTTATGCTCAAGATTACGATGATCATATTTATGCTCATTGCATACTAATTAGACAAGTATGACAGACTTGAAAAAGGATGTAAAAAGATAGAATTTTGGACTGATAGAATCAAAGGATCCTATGACCAAATATGACAACCCAGATGATAGTTTAGTGAGTTCCAGATGACAAAGATAGTTTCTCGTATGAGTTGGAGTTCAAACTCGCACAATAGATTAATGCTTACCAAGTGACAGCTTGACACATACCAGAACGACTCATACAACAAAGTTTATAAGCTCATATGACAATCTTCAAAGACCAGAATGACAGTTTAAATAAGCCAGAATGACAGTTTAAATAAGCCTCGGATGATATGTAGTCAGCTCGTATGATAAATTAGGAAGCTCGTACGACAATTATGCTCAGAGACAAATCTTTGACAAGGAGACTGAGTTTTTTGACCACTTAATTTTGATTTTTTTTGGTGTTTTTGAGTTTTTCTAGTTTTTTAGATTTTCTGTTTTAGGTTTAGACAAAAAACACAGCAAACACATGAGATCCAAAGTGACATCAAACATAGCACGCTAATTCTAAGGAAATTGGCTGAGAGAGAAAACCTTTTCTTGCAGACTCAGGTACACACCCATTAGCTAATTAGAATTACAGCCTTTGAGTCTCATGCAATGTATTCTCTGCGTTATATTAGCCGACTCCAAATGCTAATGGGGGTACGAAATGGCAAGTATCTTGGGATAGTTACTATCTCTCTTGCACAAAGATTATCCGCCTTTTAGAGGTGAATCAGGTAGCTGTTATTTTAATGTTCGTAGTAAGGATTTCCATTTTAAATTACCCCTTGAAGTCGTGCAAGTGCGATTGAGGCCTATAGCCCGATAAGGTACCAAAATAGGTTGTAGTCATGCAAGAGTGATTGTGACTATGAGGCCTACAAATTCCTAATATGAGAGATCTCAAAAGACAAAACTCAAATAATCCCATCCTCCGAGACTTTAATCCTGAAAGGCCAATTTATTGTACTGAGTTGGAATTCTTGGGTTTAGCTATACTTATTTGGGTTGTTCTCACAGGGTGATTACTTTTTCCCACTATGATAGGCCCGCTAAAAGGTATACAAATCTCAAACTTAGAAAAAGCTTAAAGGGTCTGGATTTTTTATTGTCTGTGCAGACAAGAGCATACTTTCCTACCTCTTAGATTTTTCTTCAAACACAAAAGGAAGATTTCTTTATTAACCAAATAGCAATTTAAATGCCTAAAAATAAATAAAAGAATACATGATATTTGATCGATTCTCCTTAGGCAACCTGCAAAACCAACGCATCAGTAGTCATGTTGTTTTTCTGATTATTTGAAATGCATGAGTTTGATTTGGTAAATTCTTTGATAGACCTTCTATAGAAAATGAGTTATGCTATGAAAATCTCAGGCAGACAGAAGACAATTCAGGGTTAGCATCAGTGAAAGTCAAAGCCAAGTCAAGAAATCTCTAAAAAGATATTGTGTATAGAAGGAGTAACTCAGAAATTCGTACGAAAAATTTCACAGAGCAGAATGAGTATTCTCATCGAGCTGAATGAGTAAACCCCAAAAGAAGACGGTAAAGCAAAAACTCATACGAACTTTTTCAAAGGTTGTATGGATGAAAATCCTAAAAAATAAAATAAAGATCTGCAAGGCCAAAAATTGAATTCTCGGGCCCCATGGTGGCCACCAAAAATGTGTGTGTGAAAAGTGGAATTTTATCTATATTTGTATCTGAATACATAGCACTTCAATTAAGTCATTAGATGCATGGTTAGTAAATCAATAATCAACAATGAACAATAAACCATTACAAAGCAACCTATTATTGTCTAGTAGATGTGAGTTTAGTTTTGCTCTCAGATTTCCATATGCAACACCAGTGACTAGATGACACCTAAACGAAGGATTTAATATATACGAGTATGAAATTGAGCTAAATGGATGCAAGATTAAGCTAGATATGCATGATTAATATAACATGATTTTAAGCAATATGAATGAACATTAAATATGCAATAACTAATATGTAATATCTCAATGCACAAAATCTCAATAAGCCTAGGGCAAAAATAGCATAATAACAATAATCTATAGGTTCTTTTTTTATGAGAGATGAGAGGCTAAATTTATAGAAAATCCAGAGAGAGACCAACGGTCAAGATCAATCAACGATGGGCGACAAAGATTCTCCATGAGGAAGCACAATCCAAGTGAATTGATGTGATTGGCTGCTTTTCTTAGCTTTAAAAAAAATTGAACTAATTCTAAGATAAAATAAAAAAAACAAATTTATTTCATATTTTATATTTTGATATTCAATTTTGATATTTAATTCATTTAATTACTTTTATGAGATTTTTCCATGTAATTCCATTTTGGTTTCTTTTCTCAATTTTAATTTTTTTTCCAATTAATTTTTTTTTCAAATTAATTCTTTTTTATTATTTAATGGTAAATTGATTTATTAATTAAATGATTATTTAATTAATATTGAGTGATTTATTTGTCATGTGGCATTGACGACTGAGAATTAATTAATTAATTAGGTGCTCATGATTGATTTAATTTGTCTTTGGTTAGGACCTTGGTGATGTAGTCGAGATAGGGGCTTATGGTTTAGATGGTCATTTTTAGGGTATTACAAGTACTTCAAAGATTCAAAGATATTGGCTGGATATGAATTTGATGATTCCCGAGACAAGAAAAACGAAGAGGAATCTAGTAGTGAAAAAAATAATGTTCAAGATGCTATGAAATCTACATCGAAGACCCCAAGATATATTCAGAAGAA
Organism: Cryptomeria japonica; assembly: GCF_030272615.1. Classification (NCBI taxonomy): domain Eukaryota; kingdom Viridiplantae; phylum Streptophyta; class Pinopsida; order Cupressales; family Cupressaceae; genus Cryptomeria; species Cryptomeria japonica. The sequence goes on along the minus strand of NC_081413.1, from coordinate 720,883,180 downwards.
TCATTTAGAAGATCATATTATTGGAGATAAGAGTAAAGGTATCATCACAAGAAGCAAAGTAGATCAAGAACAAATTTTGTTGTGCTTACTATCTTAAACTAAGCCAAAAATAGTAGAAGAAGCTTGCAATTATCAGAATTGGATGAAGCCAATGAAAGAAGAGTTGGATCATATAGAGAAAAATCAAACATGGGAAAAAGTAAACAGACTTGAAGACAAGAATGTGATTGGAACTAAGTGGGTATTGTGGAACAAACTGGATGAAGATAGAAAGTTTGTAAGAAACAAAGCAAGGTTGGTTTGCAAAGGTTTTACTCAGATTAAAGGCATTGATTTTGATGAAACTTATGCCTCGATTTGTTGGATGGAAGAAATCAAGATGTTCTTGGCATTTGCAACCTTTAAGGATTTCAAGGTTTATCAAATGGATGAGAAATCAACATTCTTGAATGGAGAATTGAAAGAAGAAGTCCATATTGAACAACTAGAAGGTTTCAGGTTGAGAGATGATCCGAACATCATTTGTAGATTGAAGAAGACCTTGTATGGACTAAAAAAAGCCCCTTGAGCTTGGTATGGAAGGCTACACAAGTACCTGATTGATCAAGGATTTCAGAAAGGTTCGATGGACAACAACTTGTATTTCAAAATTGATTCAGGTAAAATTCTAATTGTTGTAGTTTATGTTGATGATATAATCTTTGGAGGAAATAAAGATATGTGTAGAGGATTTTCTAATGAGATGCAGAAGGAGTTTGAGATGTGCATGATTGGTGAATTAAATTTCTTCCTTGGTTTGCAAGTTACTTAGAATTATAAAGGAATTTTCATTTATTAGTCTAAGTACATCAAAGAGTTGTTAAAGAAGTTTGGGTTGGAGAACTCCAAACTAGTGTGTACACCTATGACCACCATATATAAGTTAACAAAAGATGATAAATCTCCTAAGGTAGATGCAAGTCAGTATAGGTCAATGATTGGAGGACTATTATATTTGACTACCACTAGACCAGATATCATGCATGTAGTTTGCTTGGAAGTTAGATTTCAACAAGAACCAAAAGAATCACATGTTGTGGCAGTAAAGAGAATTTTCAGATATATGAAAGTCACAAAAGAGTTTGGTTTGTGGGATCCCAGGAATTTAGATTTACCCTGATAGCTAATACAAATGCAAATTGGGCCGAACATGTTGATGACAGGAAAAGTACAAGTGGAGGAGCATTCTTTCTTACCTCCCGATTGGTTGCTTGGTCGAGTAAGAAGTAGGACTCTTTGTCTCAATCTATAGCTGAAATAGAATATATTGCAACATCTTCATGTTACACATAGATTTTATGGATGAAGTAGACTTTGAAGGACATTAGTGTAAAGTTTAATGACCCTATCTCAATTATGTGTGACAATACCAATGCAATAATTATCTCAAAGAATCTGGTACAACATTCAAGAACAAAGCCCATATCTATTGGATACCACTTCTTGAGGGAAAAAGTGTTGGACAATGAAGTAAGCTTTGAATATGTACCTACAAAGGAGTAGATTGTAGATACCTTCACTAAGGCATCATGTAAAGATACTTTTGAGTATCTTTGACAATGTTATGTGCATTACCCCTTTCTAGTTAGAACTAATGCACATTTGGATGTACATTGGTTCAGTGAGCACCTTGATTATTCTTTTCTACATTAATGCTTGAGGGCTTCCTCTTAGGGGGAGCAGGAATGAGTTTCATAAGGGGCATTTTTCCTTCTTTTGTCATTGTTGTCAAAAGGGGAGAGAGATTATGATATGTGTTGATATGTTTATCATCTTAATGGATCTTTCCATCAATGACAAAGGGTGAGATTGTTAGTATTATGGTATATGTTGTCATTGAGGTCAAATCCTATGGTCGGGTTAGGTCTGGATGTGGTATATTGAGAAATAGTGAAAAATTGGTATGTATATGATGTCGATGGTCATTTGGTTATTTCCCAGGAGATTTGTCTTCTCAAAAGATGTGTTGCCAATGTTACTCAGTTCTATTTTTAGGTTTGGCTTGATCCTGAAGTTGAGGTGTTGATTCAAAAGTTAAAGATGTATAACAAAAATTTTGTTGTGGGTCTGATATTGGTGATGTATGTAACGTGTTGATGTGTTTAATGAGGAACATTGTGATGAGTTATACTTCTCACTCCTTCCCACCACCAGAACGCTTAATACTAACCTATTTTAGATCTTTGTCTTGGTCGACTTTGAGGATTATGTTTTTCCAAAAATAGTATAATATGTATATGATTGATCTAGATGAGTTAGTGTGGCATTTTTGTGAATGACTAATTGTGCAGAAGATATGTGAGATTGAAAGAATCCATTTGTTATTGTGAATGTGTTGTGGATTTTTACTAGAAGAAGTTTCGATAGTGCAAATTATGTTTCAGTGGTGGATTTTCTTTTCTATCTTTCTTTCTTTGGTAGTGAAACTCTTTGGGCAGTAAGCCCTCCTGCAGTGAGCCTTTTTGGGCAGTGAGCCCTCCTACAAATAGCACTCTTGGCAGTGTTCCATCCTTTGTAAAATTCACCTTATCTGATGTTTTCATATTGATAATTACATTCTTTGTGGTTTTTCCCTTCTTGGGTTTTCCACGTAAATTCTGGTGTTCATAGTGTCTAATTTGTTATGTGTGTATGCTTTCATATTTTATTTGTCTTGATTAATTTTGGTAGTTATTCCAAATCTATGAATAAATTTTAAAGAAGATTTGAATTGTCAATTGACTCACCCCCCTCTCAATTGCTTGGATATTCAACAGGATGAAGGTTTTGATTCTGGGATAAAAGGACCCAAAATGGATTTAGAGGGGGGAATGTGGGATTTAGTAGGGACATCAACGTTTTTAGAGTGAGTTGTGTAGCCAAGGCCATGATAATTGAGATTTTCTTTGATATGAAAGGGTTCTAATATACCTTGTTCATGTAGGCCTAGCCCTTTGCCTTGATAATGCATGTTTTGAAAAATCTTTTTAAAAATAGGATGCTTGTTATTTTTAAAAATAAGATGTGAGTCCATTTTGATGAGGATTTGGTATGGAAGGAATTACAAGATCATGAAGTATACCAGATTGGATGAAAGTGGAGGAGCCCATTTGTTATGTAAGTGATTCATGACTAGCTTTGATAGGGGTGATGGGATCTTGAGGTGGATTAGGATCATGAGGGGAATAAGAAGGGATGATGGGATCTCTAGGTAGATTAGGAGGATTATGACATGGAGATGAAGGGAAACTATGATCTTGACTAGGAATAGGATCATTGGAAATGGTGGAAGGGATATCATAATCTTGCTTAGCAGGTGGGTGTTGAATGGGACTTGGAGGTACACTTTTCTCTTGAGATGGAAGGGGATCATTGTGGATGGAACAAAAAAGTATTAGGGGATCTTCATAAGATTCATAAGGCACAACATTTGTTGAGGGTTTTACAACTAGGGTTGCAACCTAAGTGGGTTTAACCTTGGAGGGAACTCCATTCTTAAGCGTTCTTGAGTTGGAGTAGTACTAGGATGGGTGACCTCCTGGGAAGTCCTAGTGCTTCACCCCTGTGAGCATCACCTAGATGCAATGAGTATTAAGTGGACCATTCATTCTCATGAGAGATGGGTTCTTGTGAACCACTACTCATGAAACATGGTTCAATCAGTTTGACTAAAAAACTACACAGTTGAACCCTGATAGCAATATCATAGGTGGGATGATAAAAAATTGGATAGGATGGAAGGGTTTGTTCTTGATCTTGATTTATTCCATGAATTGTTTCTTCTGACTTTGAATTATCCACTTGACATGGGGTAGGACTTTGGATATGTATGGGGAATCCTTGGAAGGATTCAAAAATTTGGCATAATGAGGAAGGATTTTGAATAGGACTCTCTAAAGTGGGTTTTCTTGGAAAAGGAGTATATGCAAGCATTGGATCTACAATCTTCAAATGGTATAAAGGATTATTATGAATAAATAGATCATCTTGGATTTCTATTTTGGATATCTCTTGAAAGGTTTCATTATTAGATGCATTGTTTGATGGAGATGGTAAGGATTGATCATGAAATGGAAAAATGGTGGGAGATATGAGGGCTACTTGAGAGTTAATTTTTTTATGAGAGGAAGAACCATTTCTAGACACTAGTATATGATTTTGATCTTGCCTAGAAAGTGTGTCATGGAAAGCCTCTATGAGAATTTTTAATATACAATCATTCTTTGCAGGAGCATGTGAATTGATTTGATGCTTTGACATGGTTGGGTTGTGATTCTAGGTTTGGTTGTAATGAATTTGGTTTTGGTTGTGGTCTTGCCTGCATGGGTTTTGACTTGGGACTTGGTTGAAGTTTGTGTTTATTGGTTGAAGTTGATTTGTCATGTTTGTTTGTGAGATAAATGTTGGTATGTAGGTTTGTTGGTAGAATAGATTTGTGAATTACAAGTCTTGTGGTTGGGATTGGGGTAATAAAAATGAGGAGGTTTTGCCTCTGCTATTTTGAATGTCCATGATTCGTTGTTGTAATTTGTAGACCTATTGCGCTAGGAATTTTGTGGGTGATGGTGGAACATAGATGGAAGGTATAAATTATTCGCCTTCCCTATGAAATGCATAGCACCATTCCATGATGTTTGTTTGATTGGTTTTGGACTAAGAATAGGGATGTTTAACATCAAGAGGATGACAGTTTGGATGTGACCTTGATAGTTGGTTTTGACAAAATATTTTTCTTTTTGGGATGTTAGATGATAATGCAGCTACAATGCACATATTTTTTTATTTTTTTTGTGATTTAAGATGACTTTAAAAAGAGGAACTAGATGCACCTATAGACTCTAAGAGCTTGACTGATCACAAGGTTTGAAATGATTCAGATCCCAGTTGTCAAATTCTAATTGACCTTATAAGGCACTAGTTTACCTATTGGATGTGAGTTTGGACCAAGACAAATGTGAAACTGTGGCTAAGAGATTGCAAAATTTTGAGGTATTTGATTTCAATTTGAAAAATGTTTAATCTTTTTTTAATGTTTTTGGTCAATTGGTGAAAATCAAACAGTCAGAAAATACTATATGCAGTATGGCTAGTGCACATTTTTGAAAACTCTAAAAATTAAAGTTACATGTGAAAGAGCCTAGATTGGCCTGAATCTGGACTGACTCTATTGGTTTAGCACATTGAATTTTTTAATATAAACTTTGAAGACAAACACATACCTACTGAGGATACAATGGAAACCATCTGATTGGACCTCTATGATAAAATACCTCAAGCAGAATGAATAGATAGAGATTCTAGTGACACTAGCTCCCCCATCACGTCACTCACTTCTTGGGTACACCAAATTATCTTACCCCCAAAAATTGGAGACCATGTAACCAAGGTACTCTTGTCTCATTCTGAAGGGTACATGAGATGTATCTACAGGGTATAGTCCGCACTCCCTGAACCATCAAATGTAGGGATTTTGGCCTCTAAGAACAAGGTTTTTAGTCAGAATCTGAGGTTGCCAAAATTCTATGTGTTCCAAGGTAACTGTACTCAGGATGTGAAATCCCTTTTGGATTAACAAGAATGGTAAGAGATAATACCAGCATGGCTTGACTTTTATCGCACCCTTATTTGTATAGCGAACTAGATTAAGTATCACTTGGGTCGTTCCCTCTCACCCACCTATTGCATTAGGAGGCAAGCCCTCCAATGGTGTTAAAAAAAAGAAGGCAAGTGCCCCAAACATAACAAACAACGGTTAATTTTAATTCATCAATTGAAGTGTTTTCTATTCTATAAATCGCAAACAATCACCTAAGCTACCTCTATAAACACAAGTGATTAGTAGTTTGTTAAAAAAAATTGCCCGTTGACTTACAAATGCCACACACTAAAGATCAAATGTTAGTAACACAAAAAATCTAATAATGTGACACAAAAAAAAATGGAATTGAAAATCAACATAAAATAGAATTAAAGAAAACAAAATTTAGTATTTTACCTTCAGAATTTACCACATGGATGTGTTTCTAATTGTTGCACCTACAATACCTATTCAAAAAAAGATCCAATTTTTTTGTAATATTTTTAACCCAAAAAATTAAATTACAAAGAAGATACCTCTAATGAATTTTTGAGATCTTTGAAAAAATGTAAGAATTTTAGAGAAAGACCTTAATTTGCACACTAGAGAGCAAATTTACGAAAAAACCTAAATTTTCAAAGAGAAAGCTTTATGTTAATTATTTCACATCAAAATAAAAAGTGTAAAGAAGATGCCCCCTATAAAATTTCAAGAGTTTTCCGAATATGTAATTTTTCAAGAAAAATTTTCTGATTTATGCCCATAATTCAGAATGTATTAAAAAACTTAAACTATCATTACTTGCTCAAATTTGATGCTACAAGGCTGATTTTTGAACTGCAAACATGTTTTAGGATCCTTAATTAGTAGTATAAAAATCTCAAAAAAAATCGTCAATTTGCGCCAAAAATTAAAGACTTGTGAAAAATGTCAATTTGCGCCAAAAATTAAAGACTTGTGAAAAATATTAACACTATCATATCTCATTAAAAAATGATGATATAAGGCCTATTTTTGGGCTATAGACTCTTGAGATGATCCTTAACCTATAACTAAAAGATAAATTTGTAGCCATTTGGGAGATATGATAAAATATTTGGAAACCTTGCAACCTGATCTGCAAAACGTTAGTCTTGAAATTTTTGAATAAAACAACCAATTAAAGTTAAAAAAAATTAAAATATGAATTTTAAAAAATAATGCATGGATTCATGTTGGGTTCACCAAAATTTTGTACACTTGAAATCATCATCGTTAATTAGAAATTCAATAGGTATCCACCAAACCTATCTATTTAACAGACTTCGAAATACAAACAATAAAAGAAATGTTGAAATCAATAATAAAAGATTAATCAAATTAAACACAATCCATTGTTGATCATGAGCATTGAGTCTCGTATTGCTCTTCTCCTCCTTGTGGAATGTTGGGTCTCAAAGTCATTATTGAGAACCTACAGAATGTTAGCACAAGAATTCGAAGATGGTGGTTGTTGAAAATGGGAGATTGATGTTGGATTTATAGAATTTGGAAGGGAATGTGAATGGTTGAGACTGATATGCAAACTAATTGGATCAAAGATTGAGATTGATTGAGATAGAATTGGTTGGAGGAGATTTCAATGAGAATTGACAGCATGACATAACTGATTGAGAGATGATTGACTTGATTGGTCAGTTGAATAGGGTTGATTGATGAGATAATTGATTGGATGGATTTGTTCGAAAAAGATGATTAGGAGTTAGAAAAGGTGATTAAAGAGTTAACCGATTTAACTGATTAGTTAACTAAATTGATTAAATAGTCAGAAAGGTTGATTGGGAGTTGAACTCAGAGTCATTGACAATTAGGAATTTAGCAGGTGTTGTAGGAATTTGGTATGAAATTGCATTTGATTTTCAAAAAAGCCACATGACATGCACATGAAATTAATTAGTTCAGAATTAGAATTTGAGAATTTTTAATTCTTTGAATGAGAGGAAACTAAATTTTACAAATTTATTTAATTTGGGAAGACATAGTTAGATAATTAAATTTAACTTGAAACTATTTAATTAGGGGAAAATAGAAATTGAATTTAATTAAATGACAAAGACCATTTAATTAAAGTAATTAAATCATAAGTAAATAAATAATAAAAAATTATTTAATTAATTTTAAAAGAGAAATGGTTAACTGATTGTATGATTAAAAAGAAATTGTATAATTAGTTTGTGATGAAAAATAAGATTACAAAATTAGAAGAATAAAATAAAATTAATTAAATAATTAAAATTATTTAATTAATATAGAGGAACAATTAGTGAAATTGGTGTTTGCAAGTGTGTGACACTTTTAGGTGCCTTTGTGTACCGATGTGAGCATAATATCGATGGTGGCTTATTAGGGTTTGGAGTTGGGGACAAAGGATGGAGTGGAATGGGTGCTTCATTCCTGCATTCTAGAGGCATACTTCTTCAGTTTAAAGTTGTTATTGGTGGGAGAAGTTTTAGGGAAAGGCTTGCACAAGAATGTTTGTGAAGGAATTTGCATGGGAGAAGAGAGTGCAAAATTCAAATCCTTTATTTTTTGGAGGGACGGATAGGACAAGGAAGAACAATGGCAGGATTCCCTAATAGGTTGGGAGGGACTAAAAGAGTTCATTAAATAGAAGGAGATGGAGTGATGGATAGATCGTTAAGAAAGAAAGAAGAAGGGTCATCAAAGAATGAGATTCAACCCAGAAGACTTATGGGATAATTTCTTGGGTAAGCCAAAAAAGTAGGGTGCTCAATAATCAATGTCAAAATGGGTTGCTTGCCAGTTTTTTTCTAGTTTGTTTTCTATTTAATGGTCTCTAATTTTGTAAAGATTGTAGGGTTTCATTAATATTAGTAAAGCAATAGTTAGGAAGGTTTGGGGGGAGGTCTGAAAGTACATAAATCCTTCATTGATGAAGACCATCCTATGTCATGGGTCTTTTGATAATGCCATAAGTGGTGAATGGCAATAGGCATATCTTTTTGTAAATTGATAGTAATGTGCATTATGGTGGTGGCTATGTTAGGTGGTCACGGTTTTAATAGAATAGTTTTTTGGTGTAAAAATGGTGGTTCAAGGCTTGTAGAAGGTACATACATATACAACTTGTAAAACTTTTATCTATTATTAATAAAATCATACATTACCAATTAAAAAAAAGATAATGGAATTTGTTCTAATAGTTTAGACCACTTATTTAATTAATTGATTTAATTTAGTTTTTTTTAAAATTTATTTCTCCCTAGGAATCATTTTTAATAAATAATTGTTTCAAATTTCTGTCAAATTTTATTAGAAGAGTTTTTCTAAATGTTCCAAGGGAGAGGGTTATGACATTGATTATTAGACTTGAGATACTATTGATACCATGGGAAACTTCTTTCTCTAAGTGGAACAATGTAATAAGGAGGTGGTTCATTTGATAAGTATAATGGAGATTGATGTAATAATAGCTTAATAAAGCCAACTAGTAGGATTAGTTTCATCAAATCTAGGGAAGTCTAATATTGGGCCATGAGGCACATATCCAAATGAATTTATGCTCTGAAATGGTTACTCATAATTGATTTCGCAATTGAGAGATAACATTTAGACATTAAGTTCATGGATCATTTTTGTCAATCGTAAAATTTGAGTCTCCAATTCTATAAATTTATGGTCTATTTCATGGATGTTGTAGCAAGTGGACACAACCATGACATGATTCTGAAAATAGGTTTATAATAAGTTCTCTCAAAATTCTCTATGAAATGGGATGGTTGCAATGAGACAATCTATAGGAAATGGAATGTAATTTTTTTGTATGTTTTTTCAATTCTAGATTATTTTGGGGTAAAACATTAGACTATTTTTACATATGGTTCTTAGATAAAAAAAAATGTCAACCCAATTTTGGTTTTACTATGCAAACACTTCTACATACACTATTAGCCCTCTAAATTATTGGTTTTGATAAAAATATTTGTTGGTGTGACTATTCAAAATCCTTTATATGTATTGGTGTGCCCTCAAATTTATTGTTTTAGAAAAGAAAGCCAATATGTTAGCATTTTCTTGCTTCTAAAAAGGCCAAGATGGAAAAATTTCAAGAGTGAGAAAGGAAGGTTGCTCCAAGGTGTATATGGTCTATAAGCCTATTAATATGGATATCCTAGTAGATCTAACAAGGCATGAGTAACTTCATAGAGCTAGTCACTTATTGGTGCATCATACGTGATAGATGATTGATGGCTTCTTAGGGCTAGGTTTCAAAAAATCCTAAGGGGTCTTCTACTATGCCTCACCTATGTAGGAGAAAAAGAATTTATATAAAGTTTATTTGATGGCATTTATTGGGAGGGAAACTCATTTAACCTCAATTAGAACCTATATGGGAATTGTAGCTTTGAACAAAATAGTTCTTATGTACTTTTAAAAAAATCTCAGTATATGATTTCTACCCTAAAAATGAATATAAAACTACTACAAAAGAAAGAGATGTCATAAAGAATCTCTCTCATTCCTATTATAACCACCTTTTTCTCATCAATATCTTGAAAGCGCAAGGTGAGTGCATATGATGGATAATTTAATACTTTGAAAGGAAAAGTTGTTGTAGCAGAAATCAACCCTGAAAGGATATCTAATACTAGATGATATGATACTTCTTGCATAGATTATCCCAATAACAAAAACACACAAATAAGCTACAAATAAAAACACAATATTATATTTGTTTCTTATTAGAAAAGAAGGGATTGAAAGGTCCCTAACCCTTGTAAAAAAACAACAACAAGCAACAACCAACAAGAAGCTAATAGGACAGCCAATAGGCCTAAGATGGATGTTAAACAAAAGACCTCCAAAGAGATCAACACAAAAGGTTTTATCAAGCTCCCATAAATTGTGATAATAACCCACCAACCCCAATCACAACCTTAAAGAAAACTGTTGGACCAGAGTTGATGGCACTGAAAGAATCAAAGGGTTTATACAAAGAACCCTATAACTTAAGACAACAAAGGGACCTGCCAGAAAGGGAACCACCTCTATAGGTTTACCAATCGTAAGGTCCTTGATCTCTGCAAGTCCAACCAAAACAAGCACCCGAACCACTTCAATAGATCCAATGGCCACCAAGTAGCACACCTCTATCACCAAACCATCCAGGGTGAAGAGAACATACAAGCTCAGACCTCTCACCAAGATTGGGTTGAAGGAAAAGGTCTCACCCATCATTTCTATAGCAAGGACCACCTATACTAGATAATTAGTAGCAAAGAACACAACACACTCTGCAACAAGGTTCACCTCCATAGAACATTTAGTGACAAAGAGAAAAACCAAAACCAAAGGAACACACAAGTTCATTAAGTTAGAAACAATAAGCACCACCATTCCATAGTCCTCAAAAAACCCTTGCACCGACATACTCCACCTCCAAAGGAGTCTCTACCTAGAAGGCCACTGACAATAGATAATATACCAACCAAATAATCTTAAACCCAAAAATAGACCAAATCCCTCAGCACCAAAGGAGGGAAAAACACCACATAGTCATGCTTCCACCACATCACTACCTTCATGCACTACTAAAAATAGGGAAATCTACAATGAAAGAGAGACCCAACAACTCACATCCCCATAGGAGGAATAGGGGCAAAGGATAACACACACACCACCTCTATATGTGTTGTATTATAACAACCTTTCAAACAAGACTTAACACATAGGTCAGCATAGGTAAACCCCCAAAAAGAAAACATAGCCTCCAAAGGGTTACCCCCAACATTGGTAACCATTGCCTTTGAAAGCACATGGGTAACCAGAAAAAAAAATATTTGGGGAGCCAAACAACAGTAACCCTCCTCATACCCACATATAACAACATCCTTCACCCACCAAAGCATAGACAATATAGTTCGTAGTATAATTTGTAGTGCCGTAAATTGTACACCCTTAATTGTGTAATACAATTCCACGCTTAGGTTAGCACCCAATTTAGTGTGTTCATATCTTGCATTTAAAATTCCCTTTAAGCATTTAATTAATTAATTAAATTAAATCTAAAGTCTTATTTCATCCCTCTACACATCATAAAATTGGGCCCTTTTACTTAAGTGTGACCCTTTTTATTTTATTCTTCCAATTAATCATTTCATCAAATACCCTAATTATGTCTTATTTTGACCTTCAAGGGCCACTTTTGTATATCTAAATGTCGCAAATTTCCACAAACTCCTAGAATTTTCTTTAAAATCATAATATATTTCTTCCCCAAAAATTTGATGAAAAGTTGGTTGGACCGTGTGCTCGGACCATGTCGATACCACCATGGTCATAACTTTTTCTCCCTTAATTTTGGGAGCATTTTTTGGTGGTATTTTAATATTAAAATCAAAGATATTGGCAAAAATTATTATTTCTATGTCGACCTATGACTCAAAACAAAGTTAGGGTCTCCTACATAAAGCCTCCCTTTCCTCATTTAAAGGATCTAAGATCTAGCGATTGAAGAAGTCTCTTGTGAAGTGAAAGTGCAGATTATATGTGAAGTCTACAACAACAAATCAAGAATTCATCAAGCATTTATCAAGCCTTCATCAAGAATTTTCAACATCCCTTAGGAGCTTTGAAGACATTGAAGAATAATAGGAGATCATCAATTGATGATTGGCTTGTACCTCTCCCTTAGGGTTTGGTAAGGTTTCATGTTATTTTCATGTCTTTGCATGAGCTTCATTTTCAAATTTACATTTATGCTTTAGATCTCTAGTTCATTTGTGATTTAAAGAATTTACATTTACATTTCCACTCATTTAGGGTTTTCTCTCCAAAGCATAGGATAGAACTCTGGATCTACTTTCTTGTTCATTTAGGATCTTGCACACACACAAGATTCTTGCACACACATTTTCAATACATTTCATCTATTTTTGGAGATGGAAATCACCAAAACAAGGTCAGGTAAAACCCTATATAGCCACCTAGAAACCCTTTTTCAAGTTGCAGGTGCAGGTACAAGAATCTGGCGGATGCATGAATTTTGAGACTGACGGAAGACACAAAGACAATCTCAGCACCTAAATCTGATCTCAGGTCTCAAAGACAAGGGTGTGGCACCCTAGGATATACCTTGGTCCCTAGGGTTTTTCAACTTCAGGTGACAAATCTGCACACCAGACCCTTAGGACCCCATATCCAAAAGATCATCTTTCTGTGAGCAAAAGGACAAGGGCACCCAACACCCTAGGATCTGACAATTATGCATCAGTTTTAGTAGTAGATGCACCTCTGAACTTGCTTTCCATCCCTACTTTCTATCTCTCAGTTTCCGTTTGTGTCAAATATGTATTTTTAGTTTAGTGTGTTTTGTTTCTCATCTCCTAGTTCAATTGATTATTGTGTTGCATTTTACACATCTACCCCTCATTTACAACAAAGGAATAGAAACCCTAAGAGATATTCCTTGACTGTCTCTTCATCACAAGAAGTAGTCAAAGTGAACTATCTCCCTAGGCTCTTATGTATTCCACTGTGTGTACATGAGAGTGGGATTAGGTCTTAGTCACCCGATTACATTTGCATGCTTCACATTTTGTTGAACCCGACGTGAATACCTTTGATTCTGATTTATGTTCTCATATTTGAGTGTTTATTCTATTTCAAAATCAAATTTTCATTTACAAGTTTGATTTCCTTGCAAATTTTTTAAAAATTATAGGTTAATTTCATTAAAACCTAATTTTTAGATTCAAAATTGGACTTGTGGATTGCTTAATTTGGATCAATAATTTTAGATTTGATTTGGGAACACTTTTCACTTATAGATCTCATTTTATAAATCAAAATTTGGAGTGCTTGCATTAGTTTAAACATCATAAAAATTGGATATTGCTTTCTATTTTGCATGTGTTAACATTTGAAAAAGGAAAATTATTGTCATAATGCATTCATTTCATAGGTGTGATAATAGGTTATCCTCCCTTGTTTCAATTTACCCCTCTCTTAAAGATCCTCCTATCCAAAAGGACATTTTAGTGCAAAAAAGAGTTGATACCAATTCCTTCAAAACTCTCCTATGTTGTGAAGATGAATATTTGAAGACTGATGTTGATAATTCTCCTAAAATGTGCCTCTACCATGAGGCTATCCTAGAGGAAGAGGATGATATCATAAATACCTTTCTTAATGTCACCTTACCTTCCTTACATGATGCTTCTCTTGGAGAAAAAAGTATTGATGGACATTTACTTATCTTCTCCAATGGGGGCACATTAGTGCAACAAGAGTCTATGAACACTTCTTTTGAAGATCTCCTAAGAAGCACTTTCCCCATGAGGAACATTTGGTGCAAGAAGATGGTATTATCCCTACCTTTCCTAGTGATATCATACCCTCTTTTGACTTCAATATAATTCCCACTAGAGATGACACATCAATGAGTAATGCTTTTCCTTTTCCTAAAGCTTGTCTCTACCATAAAGATACATTGGAAGAAGATGATGAAATCATAAGCAATTTCCTTAATTCTCTCTCCCCTAAAGATCCTATTAAAGAAAATTTGAGCAAGATGATGATTTCAACAACACATGTATTCATGCTCTCCCTTTTAATGATGAAGAATTAATAAATTGTGTTATCCCCTCTCCCAAAATTGGACCTAACAATGGAGACATCATAGTGCAAAAAGATATTTTTAACACCTCTCTCAATGATCTCCCTCTTTGGGGTAAACCTTTGGAAAATGATATGGTTGGAAAATCCCTTAACAACTCTTCACCTTCTATTCATTTCAATAAAATTCCTTTCAAGGGTGGTGCATTAATACATAATTCTCTCCCCTTTCCCAAACTTGGTCCTTCTCATAAGGATACCCTATTTCAAGAAGAGATTGTTAATATCTCTTTCAAGGATCTTCCTCTCAAGGATGAAACTTTGAAGAGTAATATTGATCCTTCTCCTAGAGATTCCCTCTCCCATATAAATCCTTTGGTGATAGAGGATGATATGTTCTTTCCTACTAACACTATGCCCTCTTTCAATAACTTTACCTTTAGGGATGAAGCATTAATACCTACTTCTAGTCTAATAATATGATGAAACTATAAAGATCTGGTCAAATACTGAGAGGGGGGGGATGAATTAGTAGATAGAAAATAAACTAAACTTTCACCAAAAAAACTTTCAACTCTGAATCAACTCATAAAGTATACTGGTTTAGACAATTAGACAAATCTACAACTCCATTTTTAAACTTTACCGGTTGTCCTAATACTTAGTGACACAATGCAACAGATCTTGAAACTTAAATACCATTTGAAAAAATCTTAAAACACTTTACTAATACCAGTAAAAACATGTTTTAGATCATTTTCGGTCATTCATATATATCTATGCAGATTTACGAGTCATTCATATCAAAAACCAATCCACAAAATCATTCACCACTTGACACAATGATTTTTCATGTGGAAACCCAAATGGGAAAAACCACAATGGGGATGAATACCCACAAGTATTTTGAACTCTTTTGAAGTTCGCCCTATTAGGAGTCAAGCCTTGCTAAAAGATTATACAATAATGTCCTGTTAGGAACAGATCTAGTTAAGGACCACTCGGTTAAGGGATTGACTATAAATAACATATTAAAGACAATACCCTATTTAAGGAAATACCCTGTTAAAGGTAACCTCTGTGGAGGATTTCAAATCCAAGCTAATGGATCACCTAGTTAGAGGATTTCAACAACAATCCTATTAAAGCTCACTCGATTAAGGGATTTAACAGTTGTAATTGTTAGAGAACAATAGGTTCTTGACTAATCTGGAAATAACACTTCCTTACTAAATCAAATACTTTAACGCTCCCATCTGCCTTCACAAAATTTTGCAGACACACCTCCTGGTTTGGCAACAATCACTCTCACACTTAACCAAATTGCCAACACTTCACTGAAACAAATCATCAACCTTATAAGAAAATACATTAGGTCGGTACCACAACACAAACCCTACAAATCTCATAGAGATTACAAACATATTAATTCAATCTTGACCGTTAGATTACATGCAATCAACATTACATTCTTCTAGGCATCTTCAACCATTCCTGGATCACCGCACTTTGAATCCTATAACTCATCACACATTTTTCACTTCATAATATGCATTTGATCATTCCCAAGATAAACGGTTATCTCTTACGCACCAAATCCATTTCAAAATGCATCACATGCAACATGCTTACGTGGCATCTTCATCACCAATCATCATTCGTTCATAGATCATCACAACCGATCTCCAAACTTCATCGGTTAGGGTTCTGCATCTCAACTGGTTAGAGTTACCAGTTGTGGGTTACTGGTTGATCTTCACTGCATCAACACTAGCTGCTTTACTGTATCATTACTGATAGCAATACTTGCTTCATTACTAGTTGCTATTGACATCAATGACAACACTATACTTCTCTGATGCAATCTTCATGCAATGTCAACATTTTCCCCCTTTGCCATTGATGGCAATACAAATAGCAATACCAATTTATTGTAATGATTGAGAGTAAATCACATACACAGGTATAGGAATCCTAGTTTACATTTTCTAATCATATTTTGTCCTTCAACTATATTTTCATATCTTTAGCTGGTAACTGGATATCAATCATATATAGTTCCTCTCCCCCTTTGACAACAATTCCAAAGTGAAGGTAAACCATTTTGATTCTCATTCATGCTTCACCGATCTGCAATTAGTTGCTCTCCCTATGAAGTAGCTCCATTCTTCACCAATCCTTCTTCAAGATTTTCAATAGGCTTCGAGATTGATGGCTTCCCTATCTTCTCAATTGACTTCATGTAGGGGTACAACCCCTAACTTACCTCTAAGGTAATCAAATGTAGCCTTAGGCAGAGGCTTAGTAAAAATATCTGCCAGTTGTTCTTTAGTGGAAACATGCTCCAGTGATACATCCTTGCTTTGAACTTTCTCTCTCAAGAAATGATACTTCAGCTTTAGATGCTTTGTCCTAGCATGCAACATCGGGTTTTTAAAATATTTATAGCACTTATCTTATCACAAAAAATTCTTACCGGTTCTGATATCTTCAGCTTGAAACCTTCCAATATGTGTTTCATCCATATTGCTTGGGTATAATTCATGTAAGTTGCAACATACTCAGCTTTTGTTGTTGATTGAGAGATACAACTTTGTTTCTTGCTGCTCCAAGACACTAATCTGCCTCCAAGAAAAAATGTTCCTCTGCTTGTACTCTTCATGTCATCAATATTGTTTGCCCAATTTGCATCGGTATAGACATTTAAGTCAAATTTTTCTGCATATGGATACCATAATCCATAATCTATAGTTCCTTTCAGGTATCTAAAAATTATTTTGGTTGCAACCATGTATGACTCCTTCGGGCTTTTCTGAAATATGGCAACCAGTCCTACTGCATGAGCAATGTTCGGTTTGTTGTGGACAACATAATGTAGCTTACCTATCATGGACCTTTATTCCTTTTCATCAACTGGTCTAGAATCATCCTCCTTCGACAATTTACAACCTGTAACCATTGGTGTTCCAACTGGTTTATAGTCTCCCATTCCAAAAGTTCTTAACACTTCCTTCGCATACTTGGATTGTGTGATAAAAATACCTTCCTTCATCTGTTGGATTTCCAGAGCTATGAATTTTTTTTATCTCACCTACCAATGACATCTAAAACTCATTCTTCATTTCATTAGCAAAATCATGACACATATCATCATTTCCTCCAAAAATGATATCATCAACAAATACCTCACTTACCAGTATTTTATCTCCTTCAGTCTTGAGATATATATTACTATCTTCACTGGTTCTTTGAAAACCTATCTTTACTGGGTAAAAGCACAAAATTGTGTCATGTTTCAGGCTAACTTATTAGCACAAGTGAATTTAAGTAATTCTAACTAAAAGTTAATTTTAGTCAAACATATGGTCTATATAGATTCATTATAGCTAATTTATATATGGACCACAACTTTTCCAGTTGGAAGTGTCTACTAAATGTATATTTTATACCACTTTGGGTCTAATTACCCCCAAAAAATAAAAAATAAAAAAACTCGATGTTTCAACAACTCCTACTCTTATAAATAATTTTTTTTTTGAAATGTAAAAATACCCTTTTATAGATCTATAAGTGAATTTTCTAAAATATATATCTTTTAATATTTTAATTATTTTTTATATTTTATATTTTATTTTTATTGAAAGTAGGTCATCGGCACTAAAATATAAGGTTGATTATCTTGTCAAGGAAAAATACTAAAATTTAGTTAAAAATTAAAAAAAAAATGATGTAGTAGAGAAAGGAATCTATGTCAAGGTGATATAATTATTTTCTAATTTGGATAAATAAAAAAATTGGTTGGAATTGGAAAGAGTTATATTTCAGCACACACAAATTTTCAAATTTATTGAAAAATATATATTTATAAAAAATAGTAAAAAATATATCCATGCACTAAAGTTTCAAGTTATCAATATACACAAAAACAATTAATGAAAAAAAAAGTAAAATTTACTAAATATAGTGTGGTGGCTTGTGTAACTTCAATTTCAGCATTTAATCAGCAACTAAATTATAGTGTTTACTTTATAAAAAACTACATTCAAATAATTTTTTAAAATTTTGTTAAAATTACAAACATAAAATAGACAAAAGAATATAAATTTTATTAGTTTACATCATTTCAAAATTCAAAACAAATATTTGAATTTCTATTGATTTACTTTAAAAATTTGAATCAGCATTGACCATTTCCTTTATTAAAGTGTGACACAACTTTGTACTTTTACCCTACTATGTGAGAGTACAATCTTTCATACCATGCTCTCGATGCTTGTTTCAATCCATAAAGTGCTTTATGTAACTTGCACACCATATCATTTTCTTTAATTAATCCATAACCATCTGGTTGTTCTATGTAGACTTCTTCCAATATTCCATTTAAGAATGTTGACTTACATCCATCTGATATACTTTAAATCCTCTGTATGCTGCAAATGCAAGTAAAGTCCTTACTCCTTCCAATCTTGCTATTGGTGCAAATGTCTCACCATAGTCTTCACCCTCCTCTTGTGCATATCATTTGCATACCAGTCTAGATTTATTCCTGACCCCTACTCCATATTCATTCAATTTGTTTCTGAATGCCCACTTTGTACCTATTATATTCTTGTTCTCTGGTCTGGGTACCAATGACCAAGTATTATTCTTCTCTATCTGGTCAAGTTCTCCTTCCATTGCCTTGATCCAGTCTTCATCTGCAAAGGCTTCTTTTGAAGTTATAGGCTCAATGGCAGAGATCATACATGAGTTTTCTCTAAGCTTTGTTCGAGTTAGCACACCTACATTCTTGTCTCTAATAATCTTATCAAGGCTATGATTGAGTCTGACATACCTTGGAATAACATGACCTTGATTTTCAAGTTCTTCTTCTTCACTTTCTTCATCTTCTATTGGACCTTCCCATTCTGGTTACACTGGGGCTTTTGTGTTATGTTCTTCAACTTCTGGCTTCACCGGTTCTGGTTCCAAAAATAGTGTGTTAGGTTCTTCTTCTTCCTTCTCCTTGTTGGTTTCTTTTGATTTCT
The DNA here is from genome assembly GCF_030272615.1 of Cryptomeria japonica. Lineage (NCBI taxonomy): Eukaryota > Viridiplantae > Streptophyta > Pinopsida > Cupressales > Cupressaceae > Cryptomeria > Cryptomeria japonica. The sequence goes on along the minus strand of NC_081413.1, from coordinate 720,863,941 downwards.
CAGGAAATTCATCAACTCTGACATTGACACTTTCAATGATCTTCTTAGTCCGGTTGTTGTAGCACTTGTAAGCTTTTCTCTTGGTGGTGTAACAAAAAATATGCCTTCATCACTTTTGGCATCAAACTTATCGATATAATCACTTCTTTTAATAAAACATCTGCTACCAAATATTTTGAAGTAACTGACATTAGGTGATCTACCATACAAGTATTCATAGGGTGTTTTGTCTTTACCTCTTTTAACCAGTATCCGGTTCATTGTGTAAATAGTTGTGCTGACAGCTTCTCTCCAAAATGTCTTAGCTACACCTCTTTGAATTAACATAGTCCTAGTAGCTTCAACTACTAACTGATTGTTCCTTTTTGCAATACCATTTTGTTGTGGTGTCCTTGGTGCTGATAGCTACCTCTTGATCCCATTGTCTTCACAATGTCTAGTGAATTCCTCTGAAGTAAATTCTTAGATATTTCAACTTCCTTTTTCAACCAAGGATTTGAATGCCTTAAATTTTTTAAAACATTTTATCTTGTCTTTCAAGAATGTGACCCACATCATCCTTGAGCATTCATCAGTAAATATCATGAAGTACCGATCACCTTGAATACTCCAAGTCCTCATTGGTCCACATAGGTCAGTATGAACCAAATCTAGCAAATGTTCAATTGAGAAATATTTGCCCTTGAAGGTTAAGGATTTCATTTTCCCTAACTGACATTCCTTGCACAAAGCATTCGCTGGTTTGTCCAACTGTGGCAAACCTCTTACTAATTTTGACTTGCTAACTTTTACTATGTTATCAAAATTCACATGACAAAACCTCCTATGCCAAAGCCAACTATCTTCAACTTTTGTAATCAAACAACTATTGACTTTAGAGTTTAAATGAAATAAGTTACCTCTAGTTTGTTTGTCGGTTGCAATCAGTTCACCTTTGCTTCCAAAGATCTTGCAAACTCCAGTCTTGAATTCTAATAGGTAACCTTTGTCATTGAGTTGAGAAACACTCAAAAGATTGTGTTTCAGACCTTCAACCAAGTAGACATCATCAGCAAACCCTTTCAATGTAAGAAACTTGCTCCGGTCACTGGTCATGTGGTGTGAACAACCACTGTCTATAATCCAGTCATCTGAACTATCTAAGTGAGAGACCAATGCCTTCTGATATGATATCTCTTCTTTGATAGCAACAAATACAATGTCCTCATTTGCATCACCCTCGGATTATTCATCTATAATGCCTCCATCCACTGTAATGAGATAATCGCTTTTTCCTTTTCCTTTATACTTCCTATATTTCTCTCATTTTTGCTCATTATCTCAATTCATGCTTTAGATCTCTAACTCATTTGTGATTTGAAGCATTTACATTTACACTCATTTAGGGTTTTCTCTCTAAATCTTAGAGTAGAACACTAGATCTACTTTCTTGTTCATTTAGGATCTTGCACACTCACAAGATTCTTGCACACACATTTCCAATACATTTCGTCTATTTGCAGAGGTGGAAATCACCAAAACAAGGGGTTTGACTAAGGCAAAACCCTATATAGCCACCTAGACACCCTTTTTCAAGTTGCAAATGTAGGTACATGAATCTATCAAACGCATGAATTTTGGGACTGATGGAAGACACAAAGATATTCTCAGGGCCTAAATATGATCTCGAATCTCAGATATAGGGGCATGGTGCCCTGAGATAGGACCAGGGTGTAGCGCCCTAGTCCCTAGGTTTTTTCAATTTTAAGTGACAGATATGTACACCAAACCCTTAAGACCCTAGATCCAAAAGATCAACTTTCTATGAGCAAAAGGAAAGGGGTGCCCAATGCCCTATGATCTGACAATTTTGTATCAGTTTCAATAGCAGGTGCACCTCTGAACTTGTTTTCCAGCTGTGCTCTCTGTCTCTTAGTTTCAATTTGTGTCAAATCTGCATTTTCAATTTAGTGTGCTTTGTTTCTCATCTCCTAGTTCAGTTGATTATTGTATTGCATTTTATACATCTACCCCTCATTTACAGCAAAGGAATAGAAACCCAAAGAGATATTCCTTGACTCTCTCTTCATCACAAGAAGTACTCAAAGTGAATTATCTCCCTAGGCTCTTTCATATTTGTTAGTTCCCCCCTACAAGTTTCCATTTTTGAATACTCATACTTGCAAGTTGTTGTATTGTGCCTTCATTTCTGTCGGTCTTTTGTTCTTCACCGTACTTGAACCGTTGAAATCTGTCTAAAATAAAGTTCAATAAGTTCATGGTTCAAAGCATGTTTCAAAAAGTCATTAGTGGTCTTTGTCCTCCCGAAAGCAAGCATTCTATTGTCATCTGTTTTGAACTTCGAACCCGTGAACCAAATTAGTTCAAGGTTCAAAATGTCTTCTGTAAGCCGCAACAATGTGTTGTTGTATAACGAGCGGATGTCTCTGTTTTAAGTTATTTTCTGTATTTGAACTTTGAACCAATTTTCAAAGTGGTTCAAAAGGTTCAAGCGGTTTAAATGGTCCAAGGAGTTTTCTTAATAATCTTTGTTGTTGATCGTTCCCAGTTATGTTGTATGTCGCTTGTTCCCTGTTGTACTTCTTTAATGAATTGAACCGTTGAACTCTTTGTGAAATGGTTCAAGGTTCAAGAGTTCACTTCTAAGGCTCTTAATGATAATGAAAGTGGCGGGACCTGTTTGTATCGGCTATCGGGAAGACTGCTTCCATTTTACACCAACAGCTCGATGACAAAGCACAACCAGATAACGAAGCATCGGACAAAGGGATTTCTTGTTATCCCAACACCTGATAAGAAAGATGCAAGTGGAAGACATAGTCATTGGACTTTGGGAGTGTTGTGTAGATGTTACGTCAAACCCTGATAGGAAGTGCGGAGCGCGAGAAGTTGCTTTTGGCCATCGAAAAACAACATTTGATGTTACCCTAATGACCTGATAGAAAAAAAGCTAGTAGGGGAGTCGGTTATCAGGTATTGGTGAAGGTTTGTTTTGGTTACTCTAATCATCTGATGGAAGGCATGAACTTTGCAAGCCGGTTATTGGGCATCAGAAGCCAAGTTCTGAGGCTACGTTGATGACTCGATATGAAAAGTGCAGAATTGTTTTTTCTTTTAACTTGTTAGTTGCAAAAATGATTTTTAAGGTTGGTTTCTCTGATTTTGTGGGGCAGAAGCTGATGACTTTCCGTGTTTCCCGTATAACCATTGGCCACGTTGTGGCTATGAGATGATATTTCTGAGACTTTAGAAAAGTCCAAAAAACTGTGATTTTTCGCACAGTAGATGATATTCATTTTAGTTTTTCCATGAATTTTTGCAAACTGGAATGGTTGATTATCAATAAAGTATTATGATATGCAGTCTTTGAATCTGTGTGTTTGAAGATTAGTAATATTTCCTGAGGAGTTTTCTATAAGCATGATAGCATTTTATGATCAGTTATTTCTATGTTTTCTTCAATTCATGTTATCATTACTTGTTAGAAGATTCATTGTGGATTTAGTTGTGCTAATCCCCCTTGTCCTATGAGGCATGAGAGAGAATCGATTAGACATCACAATACTGTTGTGTATTTGCTATGATTTGTATTTATACAACGAGCATGTTGGTGAATCAGAGTCTGTGAACTCTCACTAGATGTTCAAAAGATTTTCTTTGTTTTTAGTTTGAAGACATTTATTTGTGTTGATGGATGAATGTTAAAGCCTTTTAACGCTTTCTGGTAAAAAGTGTCAACATATATAATAAATTCATTGCAAATCATATGAGGAGCTGCCCTCTAATGTAGAGGTTGAATTTTAATCAATTCATCCAACTATTGGTAATTTGTTTCTTTTCACAAAAGGGTGAATCGGAGTCATATTTTGCTTTTATTAATATTTCAGAAAAAGAGACAAATCTGTTTGCTAATAGTATTCGACTATCTGTACATGAGAGTGGGATTAAGTCTTAGTCACCTGATTCCATTTTTATGCTTCACAAAATTTAAGGACCACAAACTGGGTGAACATCAACACACAAAAGGCCCTACCAAACCCATCTCATAGAGGCCACACCATAGAAGCAGCAACAACAACCAACCGAAGAGACCCCAAGTAATAAAAGATCCATACAAAGAAACCCCCCCACACACTTCGACCAGGCAGGAAACAACCCGTGCAACACAAAAGAAAAAAGCTAGGAATCCCAAGCCAAGAAAGCAAGGGGCCTAGAAACCTCCTGACAATGATAATGTTGTATGGGCTACTATCATTCCAAAAAGAAGTGCCAATGCACCATACTCCAGGCTCCACATAGGACTAGTACTAGCCAAAATAGAAGGCCACCAGTAGCAGCAAGACCAACCCCCTCCCATGGACATGCAGGTCATGAAACAATAAGATGCATGAGACCCACAATAGAATGAAGAAGGAAGGAAAGCCCAAGATGGTAGATTCTTCCTAAAGCCTTCCACACGCTCCTCCTCAACGTTGTCATCAAGCAACCTAGATGTCTGCTCAACCTGAACAAGGAAAAAACATGGAAACACAAAAGGATGCTACCAAAGGAAGCAATACCAAGGAGCTTCCCCACCATCATCATCAACCTCCCCATTATCTCCATAGCATCACCTCCATCTGTAACCCCAACACCATTACGACTTCTCCCATTCCCGCTCTCCTTCATTTCAAAATTATGTATCATTAAATCAAAGATGTACAATATTATATGTGTTGAATTGATAATTATATTATAATAAATAATAGGTCTCTTCAAGGAAGCAACTTCTTATAACAATGCTCAATACAATATAATTTATGGATTCTCATACAATAACCTATTACTAATATTTATATTTTTTTTCTAAAGCCAATCATTATTTCCCAAGCATATAAGACTATTCATAATAGTTTAAGGGATAACTTACAATGCATATGCATCCAAAGTCTTTACTAAAATGAGGAAAGAGTTGGGACTAAGGGATTGTAACACAACAAATTTTTATTCACTCTTGCATAAATTTGAAATCAAGTATGATTAACCAAAACTATAATTAGATATGTGCTAAATCAAACTGGGAAGAATTAGCATCACATCTCTTACAATTTGAACTTAACCTAATTTCACATTATGATAAGGGTTTGATATTTGAGCTTTGAGATTGGATTAAGGACCGAGGAGTACAGATGACTCAATTATAATGCTCCAAGTGTCTAATATATAAATCATGACAACAATCATGTCTTCCTAGTGACACAATCCTATGATTCTTTAATAATCTTGTCCTCAACAACTTGCAAGGCCTATTTAACTACTGATATATGAGGCAAGTAAATGAGAGTGGTAGAAAAGAGCATTTATGGGGCCAAGTGTTGAAATTTTCCATATCTTCGCCACTAGTAAGAACTATATGCCTACTAAAATATGAGGGAAGGAAAATAAGGGTGGTACTAAAGAGCATCAGAGGACCAATGGTTGAAGTTTAAGACTTCCTTGCACCTTAGCCAAGTTGTGAGACTAAGTTTAATAGTAAAAGTGAATGTGATCATGGGGTTAGGTGATGATGTTTATGTAGGTAACAAGATTTTTGCGAACTTGAAAAATATCAAAGACAAATGTTTGAAATCGTTTTTTTATAAACATGCTCTTAATATAATATGAATAAAATGATCTAAGAGTGTTTCTTTCAAAAATAAATCTTGAAAACCAAATTTAAAATTTTGTAATGCAAATACCAACAAACAATTATCAATGTTTGAATATGTCCACCATCAAATACAATTAATCCAAATTTAGGTGGATGAAATCATACCTACAATTTTATCGAATAGATAATTTTATACAATCACTAATGTAATCCAATTCAAAACAATGAATATTTTGAAAAATATATTAGAAGTGATCTTTGAAAAAATTATTGAGACAACAAAATATTTAGACCTCGGAGTTTTTGAAATGCATGGGTGTCATGTCCATGGAGTGGTGAGCATTGACCAATACATGGTGCCCTACATTATATTATGAGACTTCAAATTATTTTTGTGTGTACTCCAAAGAAATAATTTTGGTCTCTTCAAATCCGTAAAACATGCTCCACTAGGGATCCTATTCCTTTAAACTAATGTATTCCATTGTCTCCATAGAAAGGGACGATGTTGAGAATGCCCAAGGTAAGAAAATTTATAGTTTTATGCCTAGAAAAGAAAATAATTTCATTGTGTAAATCAATAGTAAGGATTCTTCATTGAAAATATTGTTCCTTGATTTGTTTGTATGTAGGAACAAGACCCAACTTGTCAATGCTCTGAGTCAAAGCCTAGCTTTAGGACCTACCTTATTTATTTTTTAATTATATGTTTAAAATCTTTCTTTGAATTTTTTTTAAATGTGATGTTTATTTCAATTTTAATATAATATATTTTTAAAAGTAATGTAATAAACACTCATCTTTAAAAATAATTTAATGTAATATTACCTCTTAAAACTATTCAAAAGGTAGCATGTCTCAAATTTTCACTTTATCCTATTTGTTTTTAATTGTAAACGAGAACAATTGTCTACATTGGGATGTTATTTTAAAAACAAAAAATATGTGGTGGGGACTTCCATTTTAGTGATGAAGACATTTATTTCAATATATCTTATTTTAGTATACTATTTTGATAGTATAGGTTTTATGTTCATTTCAATGGAAGCAACTAATCTTCACACAAAATAACCTTTCGTACAATTTTTAAAATCTGAAAAACAATGAATTTTTGCGAAATTTTTAAGAGTGAAATCTTCGTGTTCTGTATCTCCATTGATGTTATACCACAAAAAATCTGACGAAAAAACATTATGTTTTGCACATCTGAAAGATTTTTTGAAGTGTCATTTTATGTAAAGATTAACCTGCACCCGTTTCAATGACTATAGCTATCTTCTATACACATAATGAATATATCATATATTTTAAAATAAAACCTAACTTTGCTTTTTCAAACTTGAAAACATCTCTAAATATTTTAGATTAAAATTTATTTCAATGCTTTAATATTAATAATAATTATAAATAAACCACCTTTTCCCTATTTACATATTAAAATGTATATCTAGTCAAAGTTTATGAAAAGATTATTCTAAATACAAATATAGTCTCTGGACAAAAATACACGGAAACATATATGATATAAATAATAATTAAATTTTAAAGTTTAGATGTTAATCTATTTATGGAGTTTTTTTTTTTAATATAGAGAAACATATATATTAGGTATTCGAAATATTTTTTAATTGAAAATAACTAAATTTTAAATTATTTTTTAATTAATTAAATAAATTATTTGTTTTGAATTCAATTTGATTTCTTTGTTATTAATTTAAAAGTATCATGTAAAATAATTTCTTTCATAAGAACAAGCTCTAATTCATTAATAACATCTAGTATACACATGTATTAGACATCTTCTAGCACACATCACAAAGTCTAAATGAATCTTTGAGTGATATTATCAATACATAAATATTTCAAGGTATACTACATGCTAATTTGATATTCTAGTTATCAATTTATTCATTTCCTATCTCATTTTAAACGTGTATTTGTAAAAGCGATATAAATCACTTTAATGAGAGTAAAAATAAAACCCTTTTTCTTCTTAAAACTAGATTGAAATGTGATGCAACATATTTTGTTTCCAAATGACCATTAAGAGTCAAGTTGAAGTGTGAAATGATTGAATTACATATTTTAGGGTGTCATAATTAAGGATAAATCTTATTTCATTTAGAATTTCTAGCAAACAAATGAATTCAAAACCTTCTAACACACCTCATACAACCTTAAAAGAATCATCTAATTATATCAACACTAGATTAGCATGTTATATTATATTCTACAACTATTTTCTATCCTTGATTTTGCTTAAAATAATTGACTTAAAATCCTTACTTCGATTTGAAACAAAGGATTTAACTATCCTTATCGTGTACATAAGTTTAGTTCTTATTTAAAGATTAGACTAAAAAATTCAAGGCAAGCCAAAAGGAAACATATGAAAATGTATAGAGCTTAGATTCGTAGGTTGCCTAAATTTGTACTTGTCAAGTTTATTCCACAATCATGGAAAAAACTTGACAAACAATAAAAAATTTCACAAATTTTGAGGTATTCGTTTAATATATACATCTTTTTGTTGTGATTGTGACAAATCAATTTAGAAAATTTTGCAGTCATATCATACATCAATCTTTTCTTAGAGTCATTTTGAACATTAATTTTAACATATGTATCATTGTTAAATCTTATTCTTATGATATTTGATGTTAGTTGTAGACATTGAAAATTAACCCTTTTTTGTCCATGTTTTTTCTCATGATTCCTTCTGCATCATTAATTAAATATTTTTTAATTATTTAATTAATCTATCATTTTCTATTCTTATTATCTTTCTTAATTAACTAGTTTTAAAAATTATCTAATTATCTAATGTTCCTCTATAGTTGAATAATTTATTGCAATGGTGGGAAAATGATGAGTGATAGATCAAGAGGAAAATTACGCTTTCCCTCAAAGAGAGATGAGAGTTTCACTATTGATTATCCTTCAAGCACTTTTCACCATTACATTAGGAAGAAGGGGATGAGATAATTCACTAGATTCAATCTCTCCACACAAAGATGATAGATTGAATTTTGAATCAATTGAGAATGTTTAGATGATCCCCCTTTTCCTTGTTTGATTTAGAAAGGAAATTGATTGAATTATGTAGTGCAAAAGTGACAAAGAACTGATTATAACTTGAGATCGGAATATGGGATGAAGTTGTGCACCTGGATCTAGCAGTACAATGTCGAGACGAAGTTGCCCTACGAATTTGACAAAAAGTTGTCTGGATCGTGGCAGGAATGTACACGGTCCTCCGAAAAATACGCGAAATGAAAAAGGGTTTTTCCGCCTCTGCAAATGAATCTCGAGTCTGAAAGTATAGTTGCGCACCTACAACCTACACATAGAACACAGAGGGAAATGTGTTGGTATTGAGGGTTTTCCTTTAGGTCAAACCCCAGTTTTGGAATTAACCAAGTAATGAAAGAATGTACTTGCAAGTAGATGTAAATGAAAGACTGAATTGTAAATCATCTCAAGGGAGGTTGTAGTAGCAATGTTGATAGAAATTCTTGTGTGGAATTGAATGTTGAAAGGGATCTCCTCTTCAATGGTTGAATCCTTGACTTGAATGCAACACCTAACCTTGAAGGGAGACTTGAGAATGCTCAATGCTGGAAAAGAATGCTTGAATTCTTTATCGCTTGCACACATCCAACTTTGACCTATCTCACTTATCCAACTTATGCAAATGAGAGGACGAATGCCTCTTAAATACATGTTTGAATGATTTGAATTTTGTCACGGGCTGACATCGGGGATATTTCATACTCACCTCACAACCCACAATGCTTGCACTAGAAAGGTCTTGCCCCAAAATAGGATAGGGATAGGGGTGTCATGCCCCTATCCTAGGAGAACAAGGGCACCACGCCCCTTTCCAAGGGGGGATAGGGGCGCCATGTCCCTATCCTACCCTTGTCTCTAGGACAGAGTGTGCACAGAGTGATGCGGAGGCCAAGGAAGAAGCAGTTTTCAGAAGCCAAGCACTCTCCAGTCTCCGATCAGGCTAGAGGATTTGAGTTCGCATGCATGAGGACCCTAATGGAGTCGTAAATTGCTAGGGTTGCAATTTTATGACACTACAATTATTAAATTTTTTCAATTATTCATATTTCCCTTTTTTGTCAAATGCTTTATTTTATTTATTGATTTTTTGCTCAAGAAATTAAATAATTTTAATTATTTAATATCAATTTCTTCCACTAGCCACTTGTCCATTGATTCTTTCTACCACTCCACTCCTCTTTCTATCTTTCACCACTAATTTCTCTAACGTGATCTCAACCATTGATCTTCTTTGTGCCAGATTCAAACTAAATCATTGATTTGATTCCCTCCCTCTCTATTTATTCAAACCATTTTGCTCATTTTTGTCTTTAACCATAACTTGAACTTTGCTTTTATAAAAAATCTACTTCTTTTCAATTTTTGAGAGCAACACTTATAAGATTTCAAAGCAAACTTGAGAACAATGGAGATTTACGACATGATGAATGCTTATTTATTTATTGTTTATCTTAGTTTATAGCATTAATCTTGTTTTTCTCTATTGGTAGTGTTGCCTAAGTTTCCCTTCCCTGTGAAAATGTTAACCTTGTTCTTCTCCTTTGGGTTTGAGATATGATAATTCAAGTCTTAGTGTGTACAAAATTTCATTTATACCATAAGGAGTCTCAACACTTAGTAATTTTTAAAAGTGTGTCAGGGGTATGTCTTAGTTAAAAATTGTTGTTGAGGTCTAACAAGCCTTCCTATACTTGTTTGATCCCTCAAATTTTCCTCTTTGAAAGTGTTTTAGTGTTTGTGGCTTCTACCTTAGGTTTTAATAGTCCCATCGAACCTTGATACTTCATTCAGTTATAAGCCTTTGGGCTTAAGGATTTAAAATTTTTAAAGTTTAATGTCATGTTAGGCCTAATGCCCAAACTCAAGCTATCCCTATGTTTATCTTTACATTTATGTCTTGAGTCAAAGCTGGCAAGTCCAAGTTGTAAAATAGGTGTCAGACTCCAACATGGTTTCCTAATTGTGTCAAAGCCTAGTCATCCAATTCATACTCAAAGAAAAGAACAAAGAAAGATAAAGTAACAAATGGAACCAAGGAAAAGGTAGGCCTTGAAGAAGTTAGAAAAAACTACTAGAGCCTGATTCTCATCCCTAAACTGAAAAATTAAAAATTAAAGATAAAGTGAAATGAACACAACTTTCATTAACCAGAGCCAATATGGAGATTTAAAAACTGTGGCAAAACTCGACAAGTTATTCTAACTTATTTGAAATCTTAAGTAGTGGCACAACCTTCAAAGAGTACCATGCATTAATTACTAGCAGCTGAAGTAGTTGGGCATTGAATGCACCTCTAAATTAAGCTATTAGTCCCTTTTTCTTCACTTTAAAAACTTCATTCGAAAAAGTTAATTAGGTGTAAAAGAGAACAATAAGTGGAGATACAGGTATAGAGTGGGAACCTAGCATTATCATCATTGTTGCATAACAAGTAGGTTATTTTGAAACCATCATAGAGCTTATTTTTCATAAAGCTAGGGTTTTTAAGGTTGACAATTGAAAAATGGTTGTGACAAGGGGAGGTTTTGCCCAATTTTTTCTTAAAAGATCACTAACTGAGGTAGGAGATACCAAATTTGGATATATAGACCTAAAGGAATTTTGGAGGAGGGTAGAAAGCCTTGACAAATAGATTGTCACTCAAAAATTGGTAGAAAGTGGGTTACTTGAAGTGGTGGCTTTCTCGGTAGTCATACAATGCACAGACTTGGTGTTGGGGTGTGACAATAGATATGACCTCAATACTAGGGCAATTAAAACTTGGTTCTCATAACCCTCAACTGTGCCACCATTCAAAATTGTTTTCAACTACCTACTAGAGAAATGTACTCCCATTGTGATTTCACAATTTCATAGTGTGAGTTCAATGCAAAGAAGGGTGTCTATATTAATTTCATTTCCAAAGAATGGTTTGTAACACTAAGAAGGGGACAATCACAACTGCCCAAAACCATTCATAACTCATATTTGAAAGGAGAGATTGTTGATATAATCATCCTGCTACACAAGCTTAGAGCTAATGAAGGCACTTTCAATCTAGATGAATGTATGTTTTTATTTGTCCAGGTTATATGTGTCAAAAACTCATACATGGACTATGCAAGTTTGAGTAGTGATCGACTTCACTCCATGATCACTAGCTTTTATTTCAATGTGTCATAACACATGTCACCCGATCTATTTATGCTTTAGTCTGCACCAAAATTTGGGATGGTCTAAGCCATGTGGATGAGTTTGATGATGACATGAAAATCTATGATTTCTACCCAAATCTATAATTATAAAAGATTTATTCTAATTTTAGGAGAGTGAATGATACATTCACTATAAGGTTGGTAAGGGAGTTACAAGGCCACTTAGAGAAAATAATTTCATAGGAAGTTGCCCAACTAGTTACTAAATTTGGGAGATATTTATCATAGTTTCCAATGTTTACCTACATTAGGGTAGGGGGTTATTATGGATTTCCCCATAAATTTCCTAGGTATGTAGAGGACAAGTTTGTCTTGATTGAATTATGGTGTAGGAGCACCTAGTTTTCTTGGTGAATTTTCACAATTTTGGAATGAATGATCCTCAATAGGATCAATGAATGAATAATGGACTGTTGTTAAGTCCACAAGAGTGTTTTAGGGTTATTTTAACTATGTTTGTCTCTAGTGTTAGTTTGTTTTCTCAATTTTGGCCTATGTGCCCTTGTAAGCCAAAAATGGCATCATTTTGCAAAATAGTGTAAAACTCTTTGTAAGGCCTCATAAGGCTTTTGGCCATGTTGTTTTGATGTTAGTAAACCATCCTAAGGGGTTTAGAGTGAGTAAAGATGCATAAGTTGCAAAAATGCAAAGTGGAGCAAAAGTTGTCATTGTTGCTTGACAACTTTTTGCAACTTTTGGAGCAACTTTTCAAAAAGTGAGCAAATCGATGGTTAAGAAACCGATGGGTGGTTGGTTATGAGAAAGTAGGAATATATAATTCTTTTGAAATCATTTTAAATAGGTTGGAAGATCTAAGAGAAAATTTTGAATAATATTGGAAAGCAATTTTTCAAATTTTGACATAAAACTTGTAATTTTGGTTATAGCAGTCCATACTAGATGGATTAATCTCAGTATTTTTATTTCATGGTGGTTTAAAATTATTTTTTGTGGTGCTTTGGAAGTGATTATACTCTTTCATAGTGCAGGTTTAGTGTTTTGTTTGCAAATTTTCTTGAACTGCACTACTCTCAGTTTGAGCAAGGGATTAAGACCCTAGCAATGGCTCCAACTTGAAATCCCATTGTGTTTTCTCAATGGCCCTTGGGATTAAATTAATGGATGCTATGTATAATTTATATATCCATTTTGATTCCTTGGAGGTTTCATTAAAACAAATTGCTATCAAGCCCTAGGTGAGCTATGTCATAGCCCGACTAGGGAACTTGACTATTGTGTGCACTTTTACTTGCAGGGATAATCAAATATGGTTGTGCCAAATTCTTGGAATGGAATAATGAAGCCTAAAAAAGTCTCAGTAGAAGTATGGAGGTGTGACAGGGTGTTGGAATCAACAAATCCTATTGGAGAAGGCTTTAAACCTTTAAACCCTCAAAAAGAGCCATTTTGGGGTCCGTACCTATACGAACGTATCAGACAACCTAACCTCCCGAATCTCAAAGATTGTCTAAAAGGGTATTCGAATCACTAAAGCTCTTAGGAGTTCTTTTGGAGTTTTTCTGAGCAATTGTGCAAAAACCGTGAAGGTAGGGCTAAAAGGGGTTCTTAGGGCTACTAGGCCTAGAAAATAGGAACTAGTGAAGGTGATGGAGAAATGGAGTGAAACCAATCACAAAACTACATGATGGGTATCGATACACTATCTTAACATACTCTTAGTCCCCTGCAAGTGAATCTTGAATATTTTTGACAACTTGAGGGCTAGATTTACTCTAGTGAATCCTAGCCATGATCTTGAGTAATGAGAGCAAACAAGTTGATAGAGAGCTTCCCAAAAGAGTGTAGTTGTTGGGATTGATAAAAGAGAAGAGAAGGGTGTAAACAAGTATGGAAGCCCACTATAACATCTTTTACCAACCTACCAATCAAGGTGAAACTCTTTTGTGAGAACCTCCCTATCAAATTATGTGGACAAATTTGTGAGGTCAACAAAAGGTGTTAAGAAAGGAAAAAGATTGACATCTGATTTCCTTTCAGGCTAGGGTTGTAGTCCTGCAAGACACAAAAAAATGTATTGTCTTGGGAAAGACATGTCTAAATACACTTGGAGACTTATGACAACCTCGAGTTACAATTTGAAAGTAAATATTTTGTAAAAGAAAATATATATCTTGGTCCTACATTCCATCATGTACCATGTCTAGAAGATTACTGGGAGGATTGTGTTGATTAATATGAGGTGAGAAGGTGAAGTTGGATGAGACTAAGCCTAAAACAGATAACTGATTACCAATTGGGTTGGTACATTGAAGGTATCATATATGATAAGTCTAATTTGATAGATCCGACCTACATTTCTACTATTCAATTGCAACCTTTAGCTCTCATTGATTGGAATCAACCCAAATAAGAGGATTTGGAGATGAGAATGACCAAGTTTATAAAAAGAACTCAAATTTGATTAGAAAAGAAGAAAGTTGAGACTTCAAAACCCTCTCCAAAAAAATAAAAAAGGTCTACAAGATAAGATAATACAGGGAATGTGAGCACTTCTTCAGCCCCAATCATACACACAATTCCATTGAATAGTATAGGTGGTGATAGAGGTGACAAGGATACACCATAGTAGGATAAGCTACCAAAGAAAACATGCGAAGAATTCTCTTTGATAAATATCAAAGAAGAAAAGAAATATAAGGAGAAAGAGGATGAAACGGAAAAAAAAAGATAGGTACAATTATAAAGGGAAAGGAATGGCTACATAATCATAACATCTAGGGCTTACTGATGGAGCTAACCTTGTGGGAGGTTCTACTAGAGGTAAATCTACACTTTTCCCCTTCAATTTATAACATGTGGATAGAACTCCCCCTGTGACCTGTGAAGAGGACCCTATTATATACTCCTGACACTATGAAAATTTTCATTCAAACCTTATCTCTTCCCCTTCATGGTTAGAGGTATCTTTTTCTAGAAAACAAAAAATTGAATCTGCTAAGGTACCCCCCAAACATACCTTCTCTCAAATATTGAAATCCCTTTCCAACCCAAAGGTGAAGAAGATCAAGACTACCTCTCGTTTGGTAGAAGATGCAAACTCTGATGACCTATTCTTAGAAACTGCTTAGCCCACAACGCAAATAGATCCAAGTCAGGCTACAATGGTTGACTTTAATGTGGCCCATGTTGATATGGTACCTCCAAATAAGATGTTGATTTACACAATTTCTAAGTATGTGTTGTTAAGTTGATGGAAGAATGGAAAGAGACAAAATTGACAAGGATTAAAAGCATCGATAAATTGTTTGTCAAATTGTTTAAGGTCTTTGTTGGGTCCCTCCTCTCAAGCATCTAGTCCTTAATATAACACATTAGACCACAAATATGAGGTTAACAAAGAATTGATAGTGAAGGTTCATATTGGCAGTCACTTTGGGAGGATGACTCAAAAATGGATTGAAGGAATTAATGTCAAAGGTTTTACATTCATTAATAACATGTGTAAATTGTTCAATAAACTCATCTTAGCAAGGAATGTAGTTGCGACAAAAATAGGAAATACCAAGATTAAAGAAGCCTCACATGTGCAAACCAATAGAAAACTTCAAGAAATTATGGATATGGGTCTAGAAGTTTTTATTATAGAAAATATAATTCTTGATGTTCAAAATACTCTCTGCGTAGTGTGGATCAAGAGTCTTATGTGGAAATGTACCTTCTTACAACAAACTATCCATGAATAAGGAAAATTATTGAAGGAAGGTGACAAAATGATTGTGTAGGTTATACAAGAGTTTGCAAATATTGTGTGTCAAATCAAAAAGGAGGAGAATTGTGGGAATGCCATGCTCGAGGAGCTCTAGTCTGTATTTTAAAAAGATACCTTAGTTTATCCAAAGGTCCTTGATAAAGAGAAGTATGATAAACTTACCAGAATTCATGCCTCTTTAATATGATGCACAAACCATGATAAAACATTCCTAGCAAAGATTGAACAAATCATGGAAAGGAGAGGACTATGGGGAATAAGAATTAGCAATGTATACATTCCCTGTGAACAAGAGATTCTACATGTCTTGAAGGCATTTCAAGAGTACAAGGAGCAACAAGCCCAATAGTCACCTCTACAAGTAAGAGATGCCAGCGTAGGGAATAAAGAGATAACACCTCAACCTTAGGGATGTTACATGATCATTTTCAATGATTTTTATTTCAATGTTTTAAAGACTCTTTATTTACTTTGTTTAAGACAATAATATTTATGGGATTCTTTTAAAGAATCAGTTTCAAAAACTTTGACAGGTACAAATTGAATGTTTCAAATATGCATTACATGGACTGTAGAAGGGTCCACAATTTTGATCCCCCTTATGCATTGGCATATGAGTGAGAAATGATCAAGTTTTAAGATCAATTTAATCATGTTGAATTTATGAGCTTATACGTTTGTGAACATTGGAGTTGGATATTGTTCATGCTTTGTTATGAATCTTTGTGTTTATGCAAAGTTGAATGGTATGCTCTTTGAAGTGTTGGAATTCTCATGAATGTTTGTAATGCTACCTGAACAGAGACTAGAATAGAGCAGTTAAGTATGTATCTTATATGCAATTCACTTTATTGTAATACAAGAAGAAATTTCTTGGTGTGTGGTTATTTCACCCATAAGGGTTTTCCCATGTGAACTCTGTTGTCAATACTGTGATTGTGAATTTTTCATGTTGCACTGATTTCCTTCATTGTGTATCTTGATGACTATAGTTTCAAATTAAAAGTAATCCTTTCTTCTCTCCTCTAACAAATTGACATTTTGGAAAGTGTTTTCGCATTTTTCTTCCCTTACAAGTGGTATCAAATCCTGGCTAGTTGTGTTATCCTTGTGAGTAGGATGAGTTTTTTGTGTTGATTCTGCAATGGGAGTTTTGCAGAGGATTGTTTGAAATTGCAGATTGAATATGGCAAGCACAACAAGGAGAGTAGAAATTGAGAAGTTCAATGGTGGCAACTATGAGTTATGGAAACTCAAGATGGAAGACTTGTTGGTAGATAGGGATCTTTGGGTTCCATTGTTTAAAACTAAACCACCAAGCATGAAATAAGAAGATTGGGACTCCATAGATAGGAAAGCCAAAGGGCTGATCAGATTATGTCTCATAGATTTTGTTCTCTTGAATATTCATGAGGATAAGACAACATCTTCTTTGTGGAAGAAACTTGGTGATAATTATCAGGGAGAGTCTCTCGTAAATAATTTGTTCCTAAGCAAGAAGTTGTACTCCTTGAAGATGAGCGAAGGGACATCTATGGAAGACCATTTGAATTATTTCAACATGATTGTGGCATAGTTAACTTTTATGGGAGTAAAAATTAAGGATGATGATCACTGTATGTTTCTGTTGTATTCCTTTCCTGATATTTGGGACCATCTGGTGATGGCTATTGGAAGTACAACAACCACCTTCAAAATGGAAGATACGGTTGCTTCATTGCTTTCAGAAGAGGCACCGAGGAAGTCTTTTGAAATGGACAAGGAGGCTCTTGTTGTTCGAGGCAGATCAAAGGAAAAAGGAAAGTAAAAGGACACGAAATCCAAATCCAAATCGAAGGAGAGACCAAAGTCTCCTAGGAAGAAGTCCAAGGTGAAGTGCTAGAATTGTGGGTAGTTTGGCCATATCCGAAAGGATTTCAAGGAGGAGACAAATAAGAAGAAGAAGAGCTTTTATGATATTGAATCTTCTTAGAGTGATGCAAATGCCTTCAGTGCTTCCTTGGCAATTCAAACAACTGATAATGTATGGTTAATCGATTCAGGTGCATCATTCCACATGACATCTCATAGAGAATGGTTCTCAAAGTATGAGGAATATGATGGTGGAAAAGTCCACCTAGCTAGTGACTCATCTCTTCAAAGTTTTGGTCAAGAAAGGGTCGGAATTCAATTTCCTAATGGAAGAGTTAACATAATTGATGGTGTAATACACATACTAGGTCTGGCTCAAAATTTTCTTTTTTTAGTAAGTTGAATGATGCTAGTGTACAAGTTACATTCTTTAGTGGTGGCTATAAAATGACAAGAGGCTCAATAGTGTTGGCTAAGGGTGCACGGGTTGGTACTCTATTAAAGCTAGATGCATAGTCTATTCAATGCAATAGTGCCTCTAAAAAATCAGGAAAATCTACCTAGAAGGAGACATTGCAAGCTCAATGGAGGTTAAACTTCCTATAGAAAAAACAATGTTATGTCATCATAGACTTGGTCATATAGGAGAGAAGGACTAACTCTGAAAAATTGAAAATCTTGATGAGGGGCTCGATAATTGTAATCTTGAATTCAAATTTTGTGAACATTGCATTTATGGAAAACAAAATTGTGTTTCTTTTTACTCTAGTCCTCATAAATCTTCTAGTTTGTTTGATTTTATTGACTCTGATGTATTTGGTCCAATTAGTGTTCCTTTGTTATTGAATTCTATATATTATGTTTCTCTTATAGATTATTATTCGAGAAGGGCATTTGTGTATTTTCTCAGAAGTAAATCAAAAGTGTTTAGCTAGTTTAAAAATTTTTAGGCCAGACATTACCCAAGTATTGGGAGTATTAAGCTGGTTTATGGAAAATATAGGTAGACCACATTCGGATGTTGTGAAGAGAGTGTTTAGATACTTGAAATGAAATTCTCAGTATGTGTAAAGTGGAAAATTTGGAGCTTTACCCAATTCTCCACTTGGAAGTGTGGGAATTTACTAAGCTCAATTTTCACTTGAGGGGGGACTTTACATTCAAAAGAGGGGGATGAATCTACTAGATCCAATCCTAAATGATGTAAGGATTGAATAATAAGTAAATTGATTGTGATTGGAATGCAATTGACCCTCTTTTGTAAGATGACTAGTTGAATTAAGATTAAGTGTTGGAAATTAAGACAACGTATGAGAACACATCGAGCTACAAATTCAGGATTCAATCATGCACCTGGATCTAAGAAGTTTGAGATGATTCGAAGCTGGTCTGCAAAATTGGGCAAAAGTTGCAGGGACCGTGTCTCTGGATAGGGGTACCCTCCTATCGGTCCTTTGAACTTTGTGCGTGTCGAAAAGGGTTTTTCCTTTGAGAATAAAGCTTAATTATAAAAGTATAGTTGTGCACCTATTTCCTGCACATAGAAAGAAAGGGAAATGTATTGGGAATAGAGGTTTGCCTTCAGGTCAAACCCTGGTTTTGAAATTAACCAAGTGGTTGAAATAATGTAAATGAAATGACTGAAAGTAGAAAATCCTCCTCTTTGAGGGGATATTGAATTCACTAAAAATGAAATGTTTATACCTCCTTGTGAATTTTTCCTTGCCTCCACATGGAATTAGGGTTTCATGAATTAGAATGTTGATCTCCTCTTCAATTCTTGAAATAGACAAGGAAGACTGAAAATACTCAATTGCTCTTGAATCCTTGAATTCTTGATCTCTTAGATGCTTGAATGCTTGATAATGATTGTGGATTTCATGTATGTTCAAACAAGAGGGGAAATCCCTCTTATATACTTCCTTGTAGGATTAATTGACTAATTTTCCAACTTGAGCCAACATGGAGGGTATTTTACCGCTTCATATTTGAGTTAGGTCAAGGGGAGGGGATCAAGATAGGTCCCCATTAAGGGGGCTCAGGGCACCATGCCCTAGTCTTGCCCTATTTTGGGGTAGGATCAAGGTGGCTTTTGAGTGCAATGTTAAGTTGCAAAGTGTTTTTGATGTGCATGAGCATATTCAAGTCTCCAATCAGGCTGAGATGTGCAAACACTAAGGCAAAGACCCAAATGTAGTCAAAAATTGCCAGGGGTGAAATTTTAGGATGTTACAGTATGCTCTGTGTTACCATGGAAACTTAGTTGGATTACAGAGGACTATCAACATTCATGGATATGTGGATTCTAATTGGGAAAGGGACATTGATAGCAAAACATCCATTAGTGGATATGTATTCACGTTGAATGGTGGTGCAATCAATTGGATGAGTAGGTGGCAAGTTGTAGTTTCTTTATCTACTACAAAGGTAGAGTACATGGCAACAACCCATTCATATCAAGAGGTTGTTTGGCTTAAGCATTTGTATTCAGATGTTGGTTTTAATGCAAGACATATTTCTATATGTTGTGACAGTCAGAGTGCTATTTTTTTGGCTAAAAATCTCACTTTCTATGCCAAGACAAAACATGTTGATGTGGAGTATCATTTTTTTTGTGACAAGGTGAAAGATGGAAAGGTTAATCTAGAAAAAGGTGGGTACTCTAAAGAATGTTGTAGATGTGTTGACAAAACTTGTGAGCATGGATAAGTTCAAATGGTGTGCTAATTCAATGGGCCTTGAAGCCCATGATTCAGTAGTCTCTAAGTTTTCTAGAGGTGTCAGTAAGTTCTTTGTCAAGTGGGAGAATGTTGAGGAAGTATGCCTCAAACTTGTTGGTTAGAATCTCTCATAGAAGATTAGTCCCTTCATAAAGTTTGATGTGACTCTTTTTGTGTCTTGGAAAAGTTGAGAAAGGTAGTGATTTCGGTGTGACCTTGGTGTTCGACAAGTCTCTTTAAGCAGTTCACAAAGATCATACCTTTTACCGATATCGGTGAGACATTTTCTAAGCCTTGGCGATGTCAGGGAGTACGGTGTAACATGTGATGTCACTAAGACATTTCAAGCCTATAGTCGTAGTCACCCTTCTTGCCAAAAAAATATGATAGCGATAAGAAACTAACTTTGATCTAACCTTAGGCAAGTCTTGGTGACAAGTGACATTTTAGTATAGCTCATGGTTTTAGTATATCTTTGCCAACACTTAGCCAAAGTTATGTTTCTATACCGACAAGGTCTATTTAAAACTAGCTTTGGTGAAGTCTTGGCGAAAACTAAGATTTTGATGTAGCTTGGGGTTTCGGTAAGTCATCTGAAGGAGTTCATTGGAGTCTTCTTTCATGGCAATAAGATCTGTTTCACTGTAGCGTGTGTTTGGTGTTGGAGACAAAGGGGTTTTTGATATGCCTTGAGAATTTGGTAAAGCATTTTAGGAAGGATATCGAAGTGACAGTCTTTGTTGATAAAGAACAGATGTAATATCCCTTACTAATTATGGCCTTAAATTGTTGAACATAGGCTCAAGGAATATTGTCAAACAATTATCCTTCACATTAAAACCTGTTGTTATTAAAATATATGATTTCTTCCTTGATGTTTTTGGCCAAGGTATTATATCAAACAATTCACATACAAGCATTAGACTTGTTGTTATGTGTTTTAGACTGATAACCTTGCATGTTATTGACACTGGGAAGGCTTTGCTTAACTCCGTATGTTATTGGCAACTATGAAAACTAATATTTGTTGATTGCAATAGATGTAGAGGACATACAAAAAACTAACAAGAAGAAATATACCTCAAATGCAACTCAAATATGAAATGAACATTTTAGAAAATACTTGACATACATGCTTCAGAATAACAAACTAATATCCAATACTATTGTCATTAAGATTTTATTACAATTTCAGACTGTTACAAATGACACAATAGCATTGATTTCTCAAACCTAATTGACTTATGAAGTATTCAATGGTTGCTCCTATTTTTTTGAAGACTAAGGTACTCAGAAATTAGACATTTGATAGGCAAATGATGATCAAGAACCTGGTTATTTGATGCCACGAGGAAAAGTAGATCCCAGTGATTATGTAGGAGTTGTCAAATGAATTTTTGAAGTCTTCAATAGTGAAATCGCCCTACTAGAAGTATGACACAAAAACCCTTGAGTTGTAGATGTAATAACAAATAAATACAAAAGTCTATCCCTTCCAAGTAATGATTTAAATGATTGCCAAGGCCAACCAAGTTGAATAAACAAATGCCCACAAAATTCTAAGCAACCAACAATGAGTAATGAATGAAAATGTGTGAATCAGTAGGTCTGATCACCCTCCATGATAGACCATGATTTGGAAAAAAACTAACCTTCAAACTCCTCCAAACTACCACTAAAAATACCTCCAAGAAATCGCCTAACTCTTGAGGTAGAGCTCACAACCAACAATAATTCAGAAGATCTTTCACAACCTCAAAATCACATTACCAATTAAGAGTTTCCATTCTCATAGGCCAATAATGGTAGAAACCCAAGTTGGTTCCTTCACCACGAAGAACTCCAAATCAAATAGCAAATCCTCAATTATTAGAAGCTTAACCTAACCTTATTTTATACCTTTTATCCATCGTTTCAAGAAGCTTCTAGAAATAATATTAAAATAATATTATTTCACTTAAGTGACTTTTATGATATAATATTAATTTAGGTCACTTTATTAAATTAATTAAATATCAAGTTACCTTTTAATTTTTATTTATTTGATAACTTTATAAATAATTAACTTAGTAATTTTAACTAAAATAATCAATTAAGCTATCCTTAAGAAATATCATTAATTGGGACAACTTAATTAATTATTTTACCTCAAAAATAGGGACATTAGAGTCCACCCTCCCTAAAATTGCTTGTCCCCAAGCAATCTTAACTGCAAAGAAAAACTCTACTCAACCTGGATCCCAAAGCAAGATATGTGTAATGTCCCTACTATCACCAAAGATCTCTTGTAACACCAAAACTAGCACCACCAACTGAATCTATTGTATCAACTCAATAGCTGATGTGAACCATGCCAAAGAAATATTTACAATGGGAACCCAAGTAGGGCAGCCATCGATCAATGATGAATCTAAGAAGCTTAAATCTCCAACCAACAAGTAGATAGCTTCCATATCATATGAAATTACCCTCCAAGAACAACTCTTGAGTGGTTGATCCACTATGAGTGGCATCACAAAAATCATCATCACCCTCAAAAGAATGTTCATCCTCGAAAAAAATTCTAGAATTAAACAAACTTTGCTTACCATTTTCTATGGAGTGTTGAAGATAGAGCTCGGTTTGTTGAACCAACAACTTGGATTTCTTTTCCTTTTCTAGGCATCCATCAATAAATCTTTGGGACTGCTCTATATCAACTGCTCCAAAGTGCCTGAAACTTGTCCTGAAATGAGATGCAACATCAAAATTTCCATGTCCTCTACTTGCATCATGTGTACCCACCATAGTAATATTTATTCCACTTCCTTTTTCATAATTAAATATTGTCATATCATGAGAAAGTGAAGACATACCGTTGTTGTTCATGCACAGAAATTAGGGATTGATTTCAACTTGTTTGTCCTTGCCTTCAAATTCCTCCTTGGAATGATGAACAATTGCATGGCCTTTCTGGCTTGAATCTATATTATCTTCCTCATGTTTATCACCCACAACGTGAGTGTTATCATAGAAATATTCCATAATACTATCTTCCTCATGTGATAATGTGGTTACCTAATATTGATGTAAAGAAGTATGATTGTTGTTATGAAAATTAGAATAGTTGTCATACCATTGTGTAAAGTCTTAACCCTTTTCAAGCACCTCTTTAATGCAAGCTTCATGCCCCACACTTATACACTCATCTTCACAAATTCTTCCATGCCTAAGGACTAGAATCTCATGAGAATTATGGAACATAATTCTTCTATCCTCAAATAAATCAGTGATGATATCATGCCATTGTAAAGTGTCTCCTCCATTGTGTTTAATCAAAACACTAGTGGCTGCTCCACTAGGATCGTTATTTACATATGATGAATCAATGATGAACAGTTAGTACCAAACCGGTACTGAGAGGGGGGGGTGAATCAGTACTGATAAAAACACTTTTCCTTGAACCAGTTTGACTGAGAATCCTGCACTTTGACTCGAAAGCAATAACATTGATCTGAACCAAATTACTACTCGTTAAACATAGTGAAAGACATAAACTGGTAACTCAGCTTCCACACAATCTAACATCTTATTTCCACTTCACCCATATGCATACACTAGCAATACTTTAACAAAAATATAAAGACTTACAAGTTCAACATGCTTTACCGCTTAACAGAGAATAAAAAAGCATCATATGAAAAGCATCACACATAACACACATATTTTTCATGTGGAAACCCAACAGGGAAAAACCATGGTGGGGATGAATACCCACAAGTTGTTCTTTGAACCCTTTTGAAGTCCGCTCTATTAGGAGCCTAATTTGGTTAAAGACTTTACAATAGGTTCTATTAGGAACCGATCCTACTAGGGATCACCCAGTTAAGGGATAGCTAACATACCCGGTTAAGGGTTAAACCCTATTAAAGGTTACCTTGTTAGAGGATTTCTAGAACTCAATGATTTTGAGTCACCCTGTTAAAGGATTTACAACAAGCCAGCTAAATCTACCATGTTAAGGGATTTTCCAACTGTTGAAGTGGTTGGAGGTCAACAAGTATTACAATGATCTGGTAACAGCATTCAATGCCAATGCAGATCCGCTTTAGTTTCTTCCTTCTGCACTCACACTCTACAGGTTTCTATTCTCATATCTGGTCTGGCAAGAATAATGTATCTTTGCACTTAGATACACACACAACATTTGCCAACAACCTCAACATGAAAAACAACATCAACCTTATAGGAAACAGATAGGTCGGTAGCATAAACCCTAAACCCTAAACATTTAGGTTGAGAAATTCAGTCGGTTTAATACTGACCATTGAACACTTTTCTTTGAATACAACGGTCTTGAATAGATCTCAAGACATTCTCCATCGTTCGTTCTTCACCACTTCTTGGAGGCAATAACCCATCACGCATTCTCCACCATTTGCAGAGACTTCGCACATTCCCGAGGTAGATAGGATCAATCTCCTTCATGCAAGATCCTTCACGCGCACAAGGCCTACGTGGCAACACAATCTATTCTTCATTACAATGCTAACACATCACACAATGTCATCGGTTGAATCACATAGGCATAGAACACTTCAATCGAAAACCCTGAAGCTAAGACTACCAACCGGTAGTCATACCATATGAAACCTTAATACAAAAAATTCCATATATCGGTTCACATTCCAACATACCAGTTCACTTGGACAAACATACCGCTTCACTTTTTCACATATACCGGTTCACATTTCAACATACCGGTTCACTTGGACAGCCATACCGCTTCACTTTTTCACATATACCGGTTCTCTTGCAAGTGCTTACTTCAATATACTGGTTCACTCTTCATCATATTGACATCAATGATAACATACAATATCATCATGTCAACATACTCTACACATATGCCAACAATCTCCCCCTTTGGCATTGATGGCAATATACAAAGATATCTCTAAGCTTCACATCTTCTCCCCCAATACTGCAGATATCTTCTCCGCTTCACATCTTCTCCCCCTTTGAAAACAATGCCAAAGTGAAGGCATAAGCATCTATGTTCTACTATGCTACTCCCCTTAAGGAGTAGCATCCTTCAACACACCAATCTTGAGAAAAAATATATCAATGTAAGTCCTGACTGATGTGGGGCACACACCTTTAGTTCACCTCTTGAAGAGGCAGTACCCCTAATTCACCTCTCAAATAGGTAAAGGTAGCCTTCAGTAGAGGCTTGGTTGATATGTCTGCTAACTACTCCTTATTGGAAACATGTTCCAGTAAAACTTCTTTGTTCTGAACCTTTTCCCTTAAGAAATGATATTTAAGCTCAAAGTGCTTGGTTCTAGAATGTAAAACCAGATTCTTGGAGATGTTAATTGCACTTGTGTTGTCACAAAATATACTTACTAGTTCAAATACATGAACTTTGAAGCCATTTAATACATGCTTCATCCAAATTATTTGGGTGCAGTTCATAAATGCTGCAACATACTCCGCTTCTGCTGTAGACTGAGAGATACAGCTCTGTTTCTTACTTATCCATGAGACTAGTCTTCCACCAAGAAATAATGCACCACCGGTTGTGCTCTTTTGGTCATCCACATTACCAGCCCAGTCAACATCTGTAAACACTTTCAGGTTGAAATCATTACTGTATGGATACCATAATCCATAGTCAATAGTTCCCTTCATATATCTCAGAATCTGCTTTACTGCTACCAAGTGGGATTCTCGTGGGCTTTTCTGGAACTGTGCAGCAATGCCCAGTGCATGTGCAATGTCCGATCTGCTATGTACTACATAGTGCAATTTACTTGTCATTGATCGGTATTCCTTCTCATTTACCAACCCTGAGTCATCCTCTTTGGATAATTTACAACAGTTCACCATCGGTGTACCAACCAGTTTGTTGTCTTCCATGCCAAAGGTCTTCAACACCTCTTTGACATATTTGGACTAAGTGATAAAGATTCCATCTTTCATTTGTTGAATCTACAGTCCAATGGAGAACTTAATCTCCCCTATAAGTGACATCTCAAACTCCTTTTTCATCTCATCTACAAAATCATGACTCATCTTGTCATCTCCTCCAAAGATTATGTCATCAACAAATACCTCACGGATCAGAATCTGATCTCCTTCTGACTTCAAGTAGATATTACTATCCTCACTTGTTCTCTCAAATCCAATCTTCACAAGATGGGAGTGCAAGTGTTCATACCATGCTCTAGGTGCCTGCTTTAGTCCATACAAGGCCTTATGTAGCCTACACACCATGTCACTATCTTCTGATAGGGCAAACCCATTTGGTTGCTCTATATACACCTCCTCTTCTAGTATTCCATTCAGGAATGCAGACTTTACATCCATTTGATATACTTTGAATCCCTTGAATTCTACATATGCAAGAAGCATACGAAATCCTTCCAATCTGGCTACTGGAGCAAAGGTTTCTCCATAGTCTTCTCCTCCTTCTTGGGCATATCCTTTACACACCAATTTGGCTTTGTTTCTAACCACTAAGCCATCTTCATTCAACTTATTTCTGAAAACCCATTTGGTGCCAATGACATTTTTATGCTCCGGTCTGGGTACCAAAGACCATGTACCATTCTTTTCTATCTGGTCAAGTTCCTCTTCCATTGCCTTGATCCAGTCTTCATCTTTATGTGCCTCTCTGAATGTTTTAGGCTCAAATTCAGAGATCATGTATGAGTTTTCTCTGATCTTTCTTCTTGTGATAATTCTTGCATCCTTGTCTCCTATGATCTACTTTGGATCATGATTCAACTTTACATACCTAGGAATGATCTTAGTTGTTTCCTCTTGCTTTTCTTCTTCATCCTCATCTCCATCAGTATCAGCATCTACCGGTGTAGGAGCACTATTACTGGTGCTTGGTTGTTTTGCAACCGGTTCCCAGAAGGTTACTACCGGTTCATCTCCTACTTGCTCACTATCAGTTTCGTCAGATTTCTCAGAGGTTTCATCAACTCTAACATTGATGCTTTCAACAATTCTCTAAGTCCTATTGTTGAAACATTTGAGAGCTTTGCTCTTTGTGGAATACCCTAGGAATATTCCCTCATCACATTTAGCATCAAACTTGCTCTGATGTTCACTCCTCTTGATATAACATCTACTACCAAACACTTTGAAGTAGCTTACCATTGGTGTCTTACCGGTCCAATACTCATAAGGTGTTTTGTCCTTGCCCTTTTTTATAAGTACCCGGTTCAATGTGTAGACTACAGTTTTCACCGCTTCTCTCCAAAAGGTGTGAGCAACCTTTCCTTGGATCAACATAGTTCTAGCTGCTTCAACCACAGTCCGGTTGTTTCTTTCTGCTAGGCTATTCTGTTGTGGAGTCCAGGGGCAGACAGTTGTCTCTTGATGCCATTATCTTCATAGTATTGGTTGAATTCACCGGAAGTTAATTCTCCTCCTTGATCATTTCTTAAGAACTTACTCCTCTTACCGCTTTCTTTTTCTACAAGTGCTCTGAAGGCTTTGAACTTTCCAAAAGCTTCATATTTTTCCTTCAAGAATGTGACCCACATCATTCTTGAGCAATCATCAGTAAGAATCATAAAATACCTATCTCCCTGCACACTCCTAGTTTTCATAGGACCACACAAATCAGTATGCACAAGATCAAGTAAATTGTCTACAGTGAAAGGTTTACCTTTGAAGGTTGAGGAAGACATTTTCCCTAGTTGACACTCTCTGCACAAAGGATTTTCCAGTTTGCTCAGCATAGGCAATCCTCTAACTGCCTTGATCTTATTGGCCTTCACAATATTGTCAAATATTACATGGCAGAGTCTCCTATTCCATATCCAGCTATCCTCAAACTTAGCCATAAGACATGTACTGACATTAGCATTTAGCTGAAATAGGTTACCTTTGGTCTACATACTGGTAGACATCAGTTCACCATTCTTTCCCTTGATTTTGTACACTCCATTTATGAATTCCAGAGTGAGTCCATTATCATTCAGTTGAGCAACACTCAAAAGGTTGTGTTTGAGACCTTCTACCCAATACACATTGTCAGCATTGCTTCTTCCATTCAGAGAGATGGACCCTCTACCTTTTACCATACATGGTGCATCATTACCAAAATGAACCACACCACCATCATACTCTTCTAGAGATAGAAACTTACTCTGGTCACCAGTCATATGGTGAGAACAACCACTGTCAATAATCCACTCATTGGAATTATCAAAGAGAGAGAGACAAGAGCCTTCTTGTCTGACACATCTTCCTTGACTGCTACAAACACAATATCTTCATTTTCTTCATCTTCTAATTCCTCATCAGTGACACCTTCATCAACTACTACAAAATAATTTCTCTGGTTTCCTCCTTTGAACTTCTTGAACCTATCTGGTTTATCCTTGTTGTCACCATTAGGGCAGTTTATAGCAATGTGTCTTATCCAGTTACAAGAAAAGAATTTCAAAGGAAGCTTACCTCTATATTTACCGGTTCCCTTGGGAAGTCTCTTGGTAAGAAAAGCTTCAAATTCCATCGGGATCTCCTCACCATCCATTTCTATACTTTGTCCTAGTTCACCACTGGTACTAGCTTCTTTGCCTTTTCTAGATGGTGCAGCAGATGCTCTAAAGGCTGATTTAGTCTTCTGAATACTGCCATCCTAATTATTTAGCTCATAAGCTATTAACTTTGCAATGATGGAGTCCAGGGGTACCTTTGTCTTATCTACAGGCCTCAACTCCTGAATAGCAGCAACCCTTATTGCATAGACCAGTAATAGGGATCTCAAAACTTTGCTAACAACAGTGGAATCTTCCATTTTACCCCCTGCACTCTTGATATCTCCAACAATAGTTTTGATTATTATTTCATATTGTTGAATGGTCTCTCCTTCAACCATCCACATGTCTTCAAACTTTCCCCTAAGGCTTTATTCCTTAGCTTGTTTAACATGCTCATCACCGGCATAGATATTCTCAAGGGCATCCAATACTTCTTTGGGATTTTCTTTGTCCTGAACATCAATAAACTCAATGTCAGATAAACTACTAATTAGGGCTTCCATGACTTGCCCATTCTCCTGAATCTCTCTCTTTTGATCATCGGTGAGAGTACCGGTAGGGATAACATAAGCATTCTCAACATAGCTCCAATGTTGAGCACCCATGCTTTTGATGTATATCTTCATTTTGTCCTTCCATATTTTAAAGTTGTCTCTGTTGAACTTTGGACCTTCCCTCTTCACCATTAGAGTAGGATCTTTACCTCAAGTGGTTAGGCTGACAACTTAGAGGACTTGGAGGATGCTCTGATACCAATTGATGAATCAATGATGAACACTTAGTACCAAACCGGTACTGAGAGGGCGGGGGTGAATCAGTACTAATAAAAACACTTTCCCTTGAACCGGTTTGATTGAGAACCCTGCACTTTGACTGGAAAGCAATAACACCGGTTTGAACCAGATTACTATCGGTTAAACATAGTGAAAGACATAAACCGGTAACTCAGCTTTCCACACAATCTAACATCTTATTTCCACTTCACCCATATGCATACACTAGAAATACTTTAAGAGAAACGTAAAGACTTATAGGTTCAACATGCTTTACCACTTAACAAAGAATAACAAAGCATCATATGAGAAGCATCACACATAACACACATATTTTTCATGTGGAAACCCAACTGGGAAAAACCACAGTGGGGATGAATACCCACAAGCTATTCTTTGAACCCTTTTGAAGTCCGCTCTGTTAAGAGCCTAGTCTGGTTAAAGACTTTACAATAGGTTCTATTAGGAACCAATCCTGCTAGGGATCACCCAGTTAAGGGATGGCTAACATACCCGGTTAAGGGTTAAACCCTATTAAAGGTTACCTTGTTAGAGGATTTCTAGAACTCAATGATTTTGAGTCACCCTGTTAAAGGATTTATAGCAAGTCAGTTAAAGCTACCCTGTTCAGGGATTTTTCAACTGTTGAAGTGGTTAGAGGTCAACAGGTATTACAATGATCTAGTAACAGCACTCAATGCCAATGCAGATCCGCTTCAATTTCTTCTTTCTGCACTCACACTCTGCAGGTATCTATTCTCATATCCGCTCTG
Source organism: Cryptomeria japonica (assembly GCF_030272615.1). Lineage (NCBI taxonomy): Eukaryota > Viridiplantae > Streptophyta > Pinopsida > Cupressales > Cupressaceae > Cryptomeria > Cryptomeria japonica. Next base: position 720,833,653 of record NC_081413.1, on the reverse strand, counting down.
GCAAGAATCACGTATCTTTGCACTTAAATACAAACACAACATTTGCCAACAAACTCAACATGAAAAACAACATCGACCTTATAGGAAATAGATAGGTTGATAGCATAAACCCTAAACCCTAAGCATTTAGGTTGAGCAATTCAGTCGGTTCAATCCTGACCATTGAACACTTTGCTTTGAATACAACGGTCTTGAACAGATCTCAAGACGTTCTCCATCATTCGTTCTTCACCACTTCTTGGAGGCAATAATCCATCACGCATTCTCCACCATTTGCAGAGACTTCGCACATTCCCAAGGTAGATAGGATCAATCTCCTTCATGCAAGATCCTTCACGTGCACAAGGCTAATGTGGCAACATAATCTATTCTTCATTACAATGCTAACACATCACACAATGTCATCGATTGAATCACATAGGCATAGAACACTTCAACTGGAAACCCTGAAGCTAAGACTACCAGTCAGTAGTCATACCATATGAAACCTTGATACAAAACATTCCATATACCATTTCACTTGGACAAACATACTGCTTTACTTTTTCACATATATCAGTTCACATTTCAACATACCACTTCACTTTTTCATATATACCGGTTCTCTTGCAAGTGCTTACTTCAATATACCGGTTTACTCTTCATCATATTGACATCAATGACAACATACAATATCATCATGTCAATTTACTCTGCACATATGCCAACAACATCCACCTTAATATCTTGGGCCTCTAATGTAGTAGTCTCAACTAAAACTTCTTGCAAAGATGATGTAGACAACTCATTCCCCTAGGTTGTCCTCATATCCTTTTGAGTTAAATCAACATGCCTAACAAAGTCATCATATATTTTTTTGCATATCATAGGTGAGTTATCTCTATCCTTATGTTGTTCAACCAATCTCCTTAACAATTCATGTGCCATGGGTGACACATCTTTCTCATATTTCCAAACATTCCATAAGTCATTTGACATAAATTTAGAAATTACATCATCCTCCTCATATAAAACTGAAAAACATGAGAGATTGCATAGAAGTAATCATGCTACTAGGATGAATCTCATCAATAACCCTCCAAAATATATGAGACATCTTGTGAATGATATCTACACAATCCAAGGATATCATAATGTTTTCAAATCTGAACTTTTCAAATATTTCAAGTAGTTTTACCCTCTTAGAAAAATAAGGGTTTGTGATGTCATTCAAACCTTCAAAGCTTGCTGCCATGATCTAAAGTACTTCTTTCATAATATGGTTGTCATTAGGATCATTAGGGGTTGTTATCCTCATAATTTCACTAATGCATGAAATAGTTGCAAGTTTTATCACCTCATCATTATGTCTCATAAGTCATGGCTTAACCAAAGAACATACCAATGGAATTATAGAAATTTGTATTGATTGGGATGGATCTTGTCCAACCTTGCATAAATAAGCCTCTACCTCCTCCAAAGTACTTAGAAGAACCTCATTTTGTTGAGATGTATGTTCTAATTTCCTTCCTGCCCTATAAATCCTTTCTTCCAATCTCTTTCACGTGATGAAGCCATGCTTGTAACTATAAGGGACCACAAGATGGCAAGATCTTTTCTCTAATACCACTGTAATATCCCTTGCTGATTATGGCCTTAAATTGTTGAAGATAGGCTCAAGGAATATTGCCAAATAGTTATCCTTCACCTTAAAACCTACTATTATTAAAAATTTGATTGCTTCCTTGATGTTTTGGGCCAAGTTATTATATCAAACTATTTAAATACAAGCATTAGACTTGTTATTCTACATTTCAGATTGATAACCTTGCACATTATTGACACTTGGAAGACTTTGCATAACTCTGTGTGTTATTGACATCGATGAAAAATAATATTTGTTAATTGCAATAGATGTAGAGGACATACATTAAACTAACAAGAAGAAATACACCTCAAATGCAACTCAAATATGAAATGAACATTTTAGCAAACACTTTCCATACATGTTGTAGAATAACAAACTAATATCCAATAATATTGTCATTAAGATCTGATTACAATTTCAAACTATTACAAATGACACAATGGTGTTGATTTCTTGGACCTAATTGACTTATGAAGTATTTAATAGCTACCTCTATTTTTCTGAAGACTAAAGTACTTAGACTCCTCCAAACCACCACCAAAAATAACTCCAAGAAACCGCCTAACTCCTGAATGAAGTGTAGGTCACAAACATCAATTGCACCTAAGTCTGAAACATTCCTTCCTAGTCGTACTCCATGATTGTTAAAGATAAAACTCAATAAGCTCCAGGTTGAACTCCTGAGTTAGAGCTCACAACCAACGTTAATTCAGAAGATCTTTCACAACCTCAAAATCACATCACCAATTGAGATGTTTTGTTCCCAATGGTCAATAATGGTAGAAATCCAAGTTGGTTCCTTCACCACGAAGAACTCCAAATCAAATACCAAATCCTCAATGATTAGAAACTTAACTTGACCTTATTTTATACTTTTTCTCCATCCTTTCAAGAAGCTTCTAGAAATAATATTATTTCACTTAAGTGACTTTTATGATATAATATTAATTTAAGTCACTTTCTTAAATTAATTAAATATAAAGTTACCTTTTAATATTTATTTATTTGATAACTTTATAAATAATTAACTTAATACTTTTAATTAAAATAATCAGTTAAGCTATCCTTAAGAAATATCATTAATCGGGGCAATTAATTAATTTAATTAATTAATTATTTTGCCTAAAAAATGGGGACATTACAACAGAGGTAATCAAGAAGACATAAAGTTGATCTAGGTGAAAGGATACTTTTTGATGTAACAATGAAGTTCGACAGAACAGTTTTAAGATATTGTCGAGGTGAGGAACTCATGTCGATAAGCCATGAGACTTGGTGGGACTGCGATGGCCTTGTGTTGACCTGTTGAGTTGTCTGTCAATGGTTGGTCCAAGCTGGAAATTTGGGAGTTCGTTGTCTCTTCGTTAGAAGTTGAAAGCCATGGAATCTGAATCAAACTGGTTTGCAAAAGAGAAATATAAACTTCTAAGAAAATGTTAATGATTTAATGGTCGATTGGCGATATTGTTGGATGCTAAATTTAATCAGTTGCAGAGGGATTTGAGACTATGATATGTGGATTGAACATAATTTGATTTTTGTAATGTTGTCAAAACAAAGACTAGGACATAGCAATTAAGTTTGTATCTTGTATACAATTCATTTTACTATAATACACGAAGACATTGCTTGGTGTGTGGGTTTTTCACCCATAAGGGTTTTTCCATGTGAATTTTGATGTAAACTCTGTGATTGTGAATTTTTCATCTTGCACTGATTTCCTACATTGTGTATCTTGATGACTATAGTTTGAAATTAAAAGCAATCCTTACTTCTCTCCCTAAGAAATTGATATTTTGGAAAGTGTTTCCACACTCTGCTTTCCTTACATAACTGATATCCTCTAGCAATTTAGCTTTCAATGTGGAGCATTTAAATAGTACACTTGAGTGTTGTATTGTTTTTTATAGGATGCTATATTTTCTTGTTATTTTGATCTTCTTTAGATTTCAAACCCTTGGTGGTTGTCACATGGGGTATATGTACATTTTTTATCATTGATTTCTTAGGTTCCTCAAGTTTTATCAACCTTTGTTATTGAATATTTGAATTTGACCTCCTAAGTAAAATATGGGGACAAAAAAGGATACAACTTGTGTGCATGATGTTTCAACAAAAGAACAATAGATCTAAGACTTTTCATACATCTCCATTGCAAACACACATGATATAATGACAAAACTCCTTGAATCATCAATAAAAATAGATAAAAAATGGAATAAGTTCTCCATAATGCCATTTCTTATGTAATTCATGCAAATCTTAAAATGATAAACCTAGAGGATTCGGTTAATACTAAGAGGGGGTGAATTAGTATTAATAAAAACTGAAACATTCAACACCAAAAGAGACTTATCTCAGATCTGAAAATATTCAACACTTAAACCAAATCTTCATAACAATTTTCCTTATCAGATCTAGATAATCATTTCCTCTTATGCAAACTTATTAATCAAATCAACCATCAATTCAATATCAGATCAACAAACACAGTTACCAACTTATTAACTTATTGGAATGCTTCATCAATCATTTAATCATCAATACCAATAATCACTTTAAGATCTTTGATAAACAAACATAAACTGCCTTTACCGATTATCAGAAATAAAACATGAACATCACAAGAAAAGCATACCACACATGAACACCATGTTTTTCACATGGAAACCCAAATAGGGAAAAACCATGGTGGGAATTGGTACCCACAAATATTTTGCATTCTTTTGAAATGTGTCCTATTAGGAGCCAAGCCCGGTTAGAAGCTTACAATTATGACCTGTTAGGAGCAGTCCTTGTTAGGTGTCACTCGGTTAAGGGATTTACCTCAACCCCATTAGAAGCTTTGATCTGTTAGGATCAACCTTGCAAGAGGATTTAGAACTCAGTTATTGAGTCACCCTATTAGGGGATTTTACAATGTGAGCTTTGTTAGGACCTACCTAGTTAAGGGATTTTAGCTATTGTAATTGTCAGAGAACAATAGTGAATGATCTGTGTATAGCACTCTACTGCTTGCTTGATTAGATCCAATTAAGTTTAATTTTGCATCTCTCTGGTAGATCTTATCACACACACTGGTTCGACTTCTCACACTTCTCAAAATCATTGACACTACAAAACATCAACCTTGTCGACATAAATAACTTTTACAACTAGGTCGGCATCAAAACCATAAGACTTACTACATAGATCATCACAGATCTTTACAACTCATTATTGATCATCATAGGGATCATTACAATCAATTACAAATCAATATCGATCGTTGAATGATCATAAATTGTCACAATAAGTCTATCCAGTACAAAGTCAAACCCTTAGCACATTTCGCTAAGCACTTTACACATTCCCAAGAAATTAATTCTCCAAACGCACCAAAACATCTTTCAAATTCATCACGCGGTTTGTATTGTGTTATCATCAACACGTGAACTTGTTGTAGATAACTGCCAAACCAAAAATCATTACTGATGAAGAGAATTCTTTAATGGTCCTTAAACCCTGGCAAAACTTCATTAGAAATTCAAAACATGCCTTCCAATAACCATCATAGGTTGTGATTCTAGTTACATACTCAAATCTATCATAAAAGCTTATGTATCAAACCATAAGTCACCAAAAATCGCCAATCACCTGATTCCATCAAAACTTATATGCTTTACCAGTTAAGGTCCTAATTTGCAGCCTTGTCGGTAAACTCTGTCAAACTATCAAACTCTTACTCTAGTCAACCAAATCACTTAGCCAACAAGTCAAACACCGAAAACCAACTGTAAACATCATTAAACACCAATTGAACATGGTTGTCATCAATGACAATATAAATAATTGATCATGTCATCTTCCTCTATCGGTACAGTCATCCACCACCATCTCATCTTCATCAGTTATGCCAAACATGCCAACAATCTCCCCCTTTGGCATTGATGGCAACACTAAATATCAACATACTCAACTCATTACTATTTCGCTTTGTTTTGGACCTTCTCTATAACTCTTCTCTTCTCTGTTGCACCTCATCTGTCGGTTACACTATATCTACTCCTACTAATCATATTTCTTCTCTTAGTCATATTTCTTCTCCCCATTTGACAGCAATGCCAAAGGTGCATAAGAATCACAAATCATAAAGTTTGCTATAGTTGTTGTCTTCAACATGTCTTCAAACACATCTAGGTTGCTCCCCTTATGGAGTAGCCTAAATCTCATCAATCCAAAGTGAAAAATAGTCATGAATCCCACTGGATTGATGCATCCTACATTCTAGTTTTGTCTAAGTAGGGGTTTGACCCCTAATTTACCTCTGAGATACTCAAAGGTTTTCTTCGGCAATGGTTTTGTGAAAATATCTGCTAGCTTCTCTTTGCTTGTCACATACCCCATGCGTACTTGTTTTCCCTGTACTCTTTCCCTTAGAAAATGATATTTCAATTCTATGTGATTTGTTCTTGCATGTAGCATGGGATTTTTTGAAATATTGTTTGCACTAGTATTATCATAGTAAATAGTTATCGGTTTAGACATATCAAATCTAAATCCTTCAAGAACATGTCTTATCCAAATTTCCTGCATGCAATTCATTGATGTTGTAACATACTCTGCCTTTTCTATTGACTGAGAAACAACACAAGTTTGCTTCTTACTTGTCCAAGAAACCAATCTGACTCTAAGAAGAAAAGCTCAACCAGTAGTGCTTTTCTGATCATCTACACTGCCTTCCCAATTTGCATTAGTAAACACATCCAAAGAGAAATTTCCTTTATAAGGATACCACAAACCATAATCTACTATTCCTTTCAGGTATTGAAATATCCTTTTCACCGCTACCAAGTGAGTCTCCTTGGGATCCTTTTGAAATCTAGCAACCAATCCAACATGTGCAATATTTGGTCTGTTATGAACAACATAATGCAACCAATCATAGACCTGTATTCTTTCTCATCCACAGATGGTGAGTCATATTTCTTAGACAACTTGTAGCTTGTCACCATTGGAGTACCAACCGGTTTACAATCTTCCATGCCAAATATTTTCAACACCTCTTTGACATACTTACTCTAACATATAAAAATTCCACTATCCCACTGCTGGACCTACAACCCAATAAAAAATCTAATCTCTCCAATAAGAGACATCTCAAATTTGTTTTTCATCTCCTTAGCAAAATCCATGCATAAGTCATCATTACCACCAAAGATAATGTCATCCACAAATACTCTAGCTATCAATACTTTCTCTCCACCAGTCTTTAGATATATGTTAATGTCCTCACTGGTACGTTGGAATCCTATCTTGATAAGGTGTGCATGCACCTTTCAAACCATGTTGTTTGTGCTTGCTTCAATCCATACAGTGCCTTATATATTTCTCAAACCATATCTTTGTCTTTAGACAAAGCAAATCCATCTGGTTGTTCTATGTATACTTCTTCTTCAAGGATGCCATTGAGAAAAACTAATTTAACATCCATCTGATAGACTTTAAATTTTTTAAATGCAGCATAAGAAAGTAGCATTTTTACTCCTTCCAATCTCGCCACAGGTGCAAATTTCACCATAATCTTCTCCTTCGTCTTGTGCATAGCCTTTGCAAACCAATCTTTTTTTATTTCTCACAACCTTTCCTTCTTTATTTAACTTGTTTCTAAAAACCCATTTGGTTCCAATCACATTCTTGTCTTTCGGTTTGGGAACAAGTGTCCATTTCTTGTTCTTCTCTATCTGATCTAACTCCTCATTCATTGCACTAATCCATTCATCATCCTTTAATGCTTCTCTTATTTGTAATGCCCATACCCTAGTCGGACTTTTAAAACCCGTTTAACCTTGAATTGACTTCCTATGTGGCATTCTTGAATGGTAGATTAACCGATATGCAATGTGTAGTTTAGACAATATAAATAAATTGTGCATACTTATTATTGTGCTTTTGCATCGATTCTCGTGTAAATGTAATTGTTTCCTAACCCTTGAGATAAATCTTGAGCTAACGCCTTCATTGAATATGTATATGTATATGCATGCTTGTATGAATTCATGGGTGCAGGAGATTGCAGGTACAACACCGCTTAGGGCAAGGTTCATCTCCTTTGGAATTTGCAAGGTTGAGTATGCTTCTTCATCTTTAGAATTCGGATTTAGAGGTCATATAACTCTCGTCTTGCCTTAGCCATGGTTAGGTGAGCATCGTGTGTGGATTTGTGGGGCTTGCTTTTCATTGGGATGCATGTCGAGAGATTTGGGGGACTTCCTCGATTTGCGTGCCTTGCGCGAGGTAAGTGAGGTTTGTTATCCTAAGTATTAAATTCAAATTTATGAGTAGACGAGGACATTAGAAATTTAGAAATTTAAATGGGTAACTTCCTTTGTATGATAAATCATTAATTTAAGAGATTGTTTTAAATTATTATTGTAGCAAGTTTAAGGTATTTAACTGGGGTTAGTGTGCTCATTTACACAGTTGTAACATTTACGCATATGTAGTTGAGAAATTTGAATAAACAAGACTCTTGCATTAGATTAGTCATTTATTTAAAAATGTCGCTTTATTTTGTTGTAGCGAGTTAATTTAATAGTTAATTTTAATAACGACGATTTTAATAAATTATGCGTTTTGGAAAGGAAAAATTTAAAAGTCAATTGAGAGATAGAATTAAATTACTCATTTTCGCATTTTGGAAGAAAAAGGGGTAAATTATTATTATTTAAATGAAATTATTTCCTTTTTACTTGTATAGTTGATATAGTATAAAAAGATTGATTTTTAGAAAATTAAAATTTAATCAAAACGCCTTACCCGGTAGATAGTTCCAAAATATAAATGTAGGCCTAAATCGATATTGAGAAATTAAAATTTAAAACTCAATAAGAAAAAGGAGCATTTTAATTTTAAAAAGGGAAAACAAATAAGATTAATAAATAATGGAAAAGAATGACTTCCATTTGGGGATTTTCATTCATTTTATTTTAAAAATAAATACCTAATTTTGAAATAGAGAATTAGGGCAAAATTGGGGCTTTTTCTTTTTAACCTAGTTTTGTAAGCATTTTGGGGGTTCTTTTTGCTTGGGAGTTTTTTTTTGAAAAAAAAAATGGGAGATTTGCATGGGAGTTGCAGGTGGAGCTCCTTGTCAAAGAAATCTCTTCTCGGAATGCATTTGGAGGTAGGATTCTAACTACCCTTTTGTTTTTGTGTTGATCTCCATGAAATGTTGAAGAAAAGAAAAGAAAGAAATGTTTTGTTTTTTTTTACCATGAATGTTCTAGAAGATTAGTTTCAGTTTCATTTAAAAATTTGGTTGTTCTTGAAAAGAATTTTCTGGTTCTTAAAGAAATTAGTGGCTTCAAACCGGATGTGGGGATATTTGGCCCATAATAGAGTGTTTGGGCAAATCTGGAAATTTATTTATGACTGTAAAAAAAATGGGGGTTTATTTCTTTTTACATTTCATTTTGGGTGTTGTGTTCATGATATTCAAAAAAAAAAATACATAAAAAATAGAGAGGTTGCTGGGGATTTGTTCTCTTTTTTCCCCTGTCTCTGGCTGTGTGGGTGCACAGAGGATTTGTTGTTTTCTTTTAAAAAAAAAAACTGTGTTTTTTGTTGATTTGCTGCAACAAATTAAATTTTAAATAAAAAAAAAATTTAACAAAAAAAAAAAAACAGTGTTTTCGAACCCCATGGTAGCTGCTGGTAGCAGCGCTACCAGAGGTAGCGAACTGCTACCAAATGGTAGCAGCGCTACCAAAGGTAGCGCTCTGCTACCATTTGGTAGCAGCGCTACCAATGGTAGCTGGGCTGCCAGGGGGGAGGGCCCACGTGGGTACCCTCCCACTCTTAATTTTTTTTTTTTTTTTAAATTTAAAAAAAAGGGGGTTATCATATTTTATTTTTAAATTATTTATTTATTTTTAATTATATAGTTGTTTAAAAAAAATAAAATAAATAAATGAATATATGCATATAAGATATAAAAAAATAAAAATAAAAAATAGAGAAGAATCAGATTAACAAGTGAATTCAAAATTAGTATAAGGGATTTACATTCAGTTCATTGATATTATTTAATTTTAAATTCAGTCTCTTATACTATTAATCTAGGATTATTAATTAATATATTTGGACTTTAGGGAATCAACATGAGTAAATCCATACTTGAATACAGGTTTACTTTTAAAATTCATATTGGCTACGTCCAAACTTGGGTTAATACGTAATATTAGCATGGACTAGTATTAAGGGTGGGTTAAAGGTGAATTTTTAACAAAAGTTAATTTAGCAAAACCATAAACTTGGTCGACATTAATGGTTAAACAGATATGGTAAACGGATACCTCTATCGGATAATGCCTATGTAGGTTTAAATCTCTACAATGGAATTTGGTTATGTAATGGCAAGACTTGTTATGATAGTGTTTGGTTATAAGTCGGTCAAGCCCCTAGTTAGGCTACCGTCAAACAAAAGAATCTAGGTTGTTTGTTTTCCTTTGTTATGATTCAATTTGACCCGCTTTTAAAAGGGATCCCTATGTAATAATCTAACGAGGTAGATGTTGAATAGTGTATGTGTTCGCCTAAAAGGCAAGATTGTAAAGACATGTAAATATGTAACCTTAACGATATAATACCAAAGGGGTCTTGCAGTTGAGCAGACCTGGAGATGTAGCCCATCCGGGGTGAACTCCGAGATCATATCTGTGTTATGCGATGTTTATAGCGTGCTTTGTTTTATGTTTTAAATTATCATGAACAATTGTATTCTTGCATAAGTGTATGGTGAAAATTTAATGAATTCAAAATTAAGTGCATAACATTATTCATATGGTTAAATGTAGTTATTTAAGTTCATAAAACGTTGTAAATTATGAATATGGCAAAATATTTAAATATTGTAATTAAAGTTGTGGAAAAAGTAATTTGATAATGTTAAACGTAGTAATAATGGAAAGAACCTCGCTAGATTACTTTATTGGATTAAATTGTTAATAAGTATGTAAATGGATTGAATGTAAAAGGGAAAACAAAGTTAAAACTTATGTCACGATTCCCAGATTGAGATTAAAAGGTTGAACATCATATAAACATCTATCTTTTTACCTTAGTGAATGAAAAACACGCCATGTTAATTATGCTTCATTGCATTGGATGATTTGTTAAGTTATTTCACGCTTTAACCTTAACTATAATCCTCACCAGAGTAAATTGATATTCGTGTGAACTCAATTAGGTAATTCATGTTGTATATTGGATGAATATACTTAGTAATTTATGTTGTAATTTTAATCAAATAATCCTCACCAGATTTATTTTATAATTGGGTGAACTCAATTAGATATCCTTATTCTAATCTATATAAAAGGAATCCCTCATGATTGCTAAAATTAATCTAAAATGGGAAAGTAATTGATTTGTTGGTTATACATTAAACCTAGTAAAAGAATCCCTCTCATATTATTTTCATTTAACAAAAAAAAAAGTGATTTGCAACAAGATAATTGTATTTTAATCCTAATAGAAGAACGTCATTATGATCTTATTACTCTAATCTTGAAATGATAAATATTATCTTGCTAACTATATCTTAAAGTTAGAAGGATGAACTCATGTGGCTCTAATACATTTTCAACGTAATGATTCTAGCCATCTAGTAGTATTATTTTAAAACTTCAAAAGAATTCCCATGGCTACTCACATTATACCTTTCATAAAAGAACTTCAACTCATCAGTTGGCTATGCACGAAATCTAATGAAGGGAATCTCATTCTATTAACTGTAGATGATCTTTAAGGAATGAATTTCTCTTATCAACCATGCTTTTAATATTTAAGAAGGATATCAAACGAGGGTGAATATTTTAAAATCAAATGAAGGAATCCTCGTATAACTAATCGTAGCTTAACCCTAAAAGAATGAATCTCGTTAGGCATACTTATAGCATTAAAGGATGATGTCAAGTGTGGATGGTTATTTTAAAACTCAAAGGAATGAACTTCATTATATTAATCACATGAACCCTTTTGGGGGCCTCTTAATGTAATTATGAAATTAAAGTGCATTGAGTAATTAACCTCTCGATGGCCACCTCACCAACCAAGTTAATTGAACGCTTCATAAAGTTATAAGATGTCAAACCATTGAACTCATATATAATCAAGATCTATGCATTATCTCGTAATTATGATATCCAGTTGAATGGATCTGATGACGCAAGTTGAGTTAGGTGTAAGGTTATGTAATCGCGTTAGGAAACTCCTTAGGATTGGTTGAGCCTTCTGCTGTGATATCTAAGTCGACAGATAATCTCCATTGTATTCTAATGTCGTGTCTAATTATGAATTGACTTAACTTCAACTATCTTAATGTCGTAACCCTGCATTAACGCTCTTAATTATTATTTAAAAAATAAAAAAATAAAAAAAATTTACACTCTATTTGAGTGTTTTTAACTTAAACCCTTAGGGATTTCCTGGCGGGGCATTACATTATTGTTCTCGGCTCAATAGTAGAAATCGGACAAGAATTTTCTCTGATTTTCCTCCTTGTTTGTACTCCAACATGTTTATCTTCAATTATTTGTTCTTCTTAGTGATTTAACCTGACATACCTTGGAATAACCGGTTCTGGTGTTGTGATTCCTGCTTCATTCTCTTCATCACTCTCTGTATTTACTGGTTGAACACCTATTTCTACAACATTTTTCTCATCATTCTTTTGCACTTCCAGTTCTATGAACACAAGTCTTTCTTCATCTTTCTCAGTCTTAGATCTATTAGACTCACTAGATTTCTCAAAGAGTTCATCTATCTTCACATTAGCACTCTCAATGATCTTCTTAGTTCTCTTGTTATAACATTTAAATGCCTTACTCTTTGTAGAGTAACCAAGAAAAATTCCTTCATCAAACTTAGCATCAAATTTTTCAATGTAATCATCTCTTAATATAACATTTACTCCAAAATATTTTGAAATAGCTTACACTAGGAGTCTTTCCATTCCATAATTCATAAGGTGTTTTGTTATTACCTTTTTTGACAAGTACTCAGTTCAAGGTATAGACAACAATGCTGACTGCTTCTCTCCAAAACATCTTTGTACTTCACCTTGAATCAACATGGTTCTAGTAGCTTCAACAACTGTTCTATTCATTCTCTCTGGTATCCCATTTTGTTGTGGAGTTCTAGGAGCTGATATCTACCTCGTAATTCCCTGTTCATCATAGAACTTCACAAACTCATCAGAAGTAAATTTACCTCCCCAGTCAGATCTCAAACATTTTAGATTATTCCCGGAATCTTCCTCAACAAGAGATTTAAATGCATTAAACGTACTAAAAGCCTGAAAATTTTCTCTCAAAAAAGCTACCCACATCATTTTGGAATAATCATCAGTAAATATCATAAAATACTTATCACCAAAATAGCTCTTAGTCCTCATAGGACCACAAAGATCGGTATGAATCAAATCAAGAATATTCTCTGAAGAAAAAGACTTACTCTTAAAGGATACAGAGGTCATCTTACCCATCTAACAATCCTTTCATAACACATTGTTCAATTTCACAAGATGGGGCAAACCTCTAACAATACTTGACTTACTAACTTTAATAAAATTGTCAAAATTGACATGACAAAATCTCTTGTACCACAACCAACTGTCTTCAATCTTCACCAAACAATCATTTACATTAGTATTCAAATGAAATAAATTACCTCTCGTATACTTCCTAGTAGCAATTAATTCTCCATTATTTCCAAGAATCTTGCACACTCCACTTTTGAATTCAAGTAGATATCCCTTATCATTAAGTTTTCCAACACTCAAGAGGTTATGCTTTAGTCCTTCAACCCAAAAGACTTCTGCATTACTCTTCCCATTTAATGAAATTGATCCTTTACCTTTAACCATGTAGGGAGAGTTATTACCAAATCTTACAACACCTCCATCAAACTCTTCAAGGGATGGGAACTTACTTTTGTCATTGGACATGTGGTGTGAGCAACTACTATCTATTATCCATTCATTGTTGTTATCCATATGAGACACCAAATCCTTCTCATCAGTCAAATCCTCCTTCATAGCAACAAATACAATCTCCTCAAAGTCATCTTCTTCTAATTCATCATCAGTCACACCTCCATCCACTGCAACATAACAATGTTTCTTTCTTTTTCCATTGAATCTCCTAAACTTATCTTTCTTATCAGCGTTAGGGAAATTAGCAGCCATGTGTCCAATCTTACTACAAGAGAAACACTTCAAGGATAATTTACCTTTGTATTTACCTGTTCCTCTAGGGAATCTTATAGCCAGTAATGCCTCAAGTTCTATCAGATAATCTTCATCATCACCATCACCTCCGCTACCACCATGACTAGACTTGCAGTCATAATTATGATAAAAATATTTTCTTTTCCTTGCTAATGTAATGGTTACCAAAGCCTTGAAAGCAAATTCAGAAGGTTTTGAAACACTATTATCAAAACTATTAAGTTCAAATGCAGTTAACTTTCCAATTAAAGAATCAATAGTAACTTTATCTTTTGAAATGGATCTCAGTTCTTGAATAGCAAACACTCTAATAGAATACTGCAGTAAAAGAGTTTTAAGAATTTTTCTAACAATAGTATCATCTTCAATATTACCCCCGACACTCTTTATTCCACCTACAACTTCCTTAATCCTTTGTCCATATTGAGTTATGCTCTCACCGTCAACCATTTTCATATCATCAAATTTTCCTCTCAGACTCTCTTCCTTTGCCCTTTGTACATGTTCATCTCCTCCATAGATTAAATTTGATTTCTCCCATACTTCATTTATAGTTTCTAATCCATGAACATCAATATATTCAGAGTCAGGCAGAGTACTTACAATTGCTTCAAGAGCCTGAATGTTTTCCTGATGTTCTTTGAGCTCATCTGGTGTCAAGGGACTGGTAGTAGGAGCAACATACTTGGTTATCACATGATTCATGTACTGTGAAACCATTCCTTTAATATAGATCTTCATCTGATCACTCCATATCTGGTAGTTGTCCATGGTAAACTTGGGACCCTCCTTCTTCATCATCTTTTACAGAATCTTTCCCTCAAGCTATTAGGCTTTCTATACACAGAGGACCAATGCTCTGATACCAATTAATAAACCTAGAGGGTCTGGTTAATACTGAGAGGGGGGTGAATCAATATTAACAAAAATTGAAACTTTCAACACCAAAACAGACTTATCTCAGATCTGAAAACATTCAACACTTAAACCAAATCTTCATGACAGATTTCCTTATCAGATCTAGATAATCATTTCCTCTTATGCAACTTATTAATTAGATCAGCCATCAATTCAATATCAGATCAAAAAACACATTTACCAACTTATTAAATGATAAGAATGCTTCATCATATAATCATCAATACCGGTAACCACTTTAAGATCTCTAATAAACAAACATAAATTGTCTTTATCGGTTATCAGAAATAAAACATGAACACCATGTTTTTCATGTGGAAAACCAAATAAGGAATAACCACAGTGGGAATTGGTACCCACAAATATTTTGCAATCTTTCAGAATGCACCCTATTAGGAGCCAAGTCTGGTTAGAAGCTTACAATGATGCCCTATTAGGAGCAGTCCCTGTTAGGAGTCACCTGGTTAAGGGATTTACCTCAGCCTCATTAGAAGCTTTGATTTTTTAGGATCAACCTCAGAAGAGGATTTAGAACTCAATTATTGAGTCACCTTATTAGAGGATTTTACAATGTGAGCCATGTTAGGACCTACCTAGTTAAGGGATTTTAGTTGTTGTAATTGTTAGAGAATAGTAGTGAATGGTCTGTGTATAGCACTCTACTACTTGTTTGATTAGATCTAATTAAGTTCTAAGTATGCATCTCTCTGGCAGATCTTCTCACACACACTGGTTTGGCTTCTCACACTTCTCAAAACCACCGACACTACAAAACATCAACCTTGTTGACATAAATAACTTCTACAACTAGGTCAACATCAAAACACTAATAATTACTACATAGATCATCACAGATCTTTACAACTCATTACAAAACATCATAGGGATCATTAAAATCAATTACAAATCAATATCGGTCGTTGAATGATCACAAATTGTCACAGCAAGTCGATCTGGTACAAGTCAAACCCTTAGCACATTTCGCTAAGCACTTTGCACATTCCTAAGAAATTTGTTCTCCAAACGCGCCAAAAAATATTTCAAACTCATCATGCGGTTTGTGTCACATTATCATCAACACGTGAACTTGATGTAGATCACCGCCAAACCAAAAATCATTACCAGTTAAGAGAATTCTTTACCGGTCTTTAAACCCTTCTTAAACCTTGGCAAAACTTCATCAGAAATTGGAAACATGCCTTCCAATAACCATCATAGGATGTGGTTTTGGTTACATAGCCAAATCCATCATTAAAGCTTATGTATCAAACCACAAGTCACCAAACATCACCAATCACTCGATTCCATCAAAACTTATATGCTTTACCAGTTAAGGTCCTAATTCGTAGGCTTGCCGATAAACTCTATCAAATTGTCAAACTCTGGTAAACTCTGTCAAATTGTCAAACTCTTACTTCGGTAGACCAAATCACTTAGCCAACAAGTCAATCACCGAAAATGAACTGTAAACATCATTAAACATCATTGAACCTAGTTGCCATCAATGACAATATAAATAACTGATCATGTCATCTTCCTCTACCGGTACAACCATCCACCATCATCTCATCTTCATCAGTTAAGCCAAACATGTCAACATAAAAAATTAGATGTAACTTTGAAAGTCACAAACATTTCCTTCTAAAGTGATAGGGTATTTAAATAACAAACAAACATGGCACTCTGGTTTTCTTATGCATGATCTATACGGGTGAGTAGCAAACCTCTTTCAATTCTTTCTTTTTTGCATGTTATATTCTATTTTCACGCTTCTTTTATTGCAATGTACCCTTCCTAATTCACTTCTACCTCAACATGCCCTTTCTCAATGTAAGTTTCCTAAAGAACAACAACAAAACCCTAAATTTTGGGTTACGTGGAGCTGGAAGAGTCTCATGAAGAAAAGAAACAAACCATTTTCCCTCCAAATGCTAATGAACATGCTAACTTTTTAATATTTAAATGAATGAATAAATATTAATCTATTTTGGACCTTTGACTACTATTACAAAGGGCTCATTAAATCTGTAACTATAGCTTACAGGTGTGGGATGAAACTTAGTTTGAAACATGACCAACATTTTAAACAAATTTTCCCTTGAGGACATTCACAAACTTAAAATCTTGAACACATTGAACCCATTGTATGATTTTGTTAAATAATATTTGTTCTTAGAGGTGTAAATAGGTTAACAATCACTTCCCTTCATATTAATTAAATAATTTTATTTATTTAATTAACCTATCCTTTTCTATTCTTATTATCTTTCAAAATTATTTCATTATCTAATGTTCCTCTATAGTCAAATAAATCATTAAATTTATTTGATTATTCACATTTCCTCTTTTTCTCAAATAAATAAATAATCTTATTGTTTTATTTATTCCCTTTTTTCTTAATAACTTAAATAATTTTAATTATTTATTTTCAATTTCTTCTACCAACAACTTGTCTGGATTGCTTCCTATGTCACTCCTCCACTACTCTTTCCAACTTTGACCACTAATTCCTCCAACACAATCTCAAATGTTTATCTTCTTTGGTCAGATCTGAACTGAGTTATTGATTTGATTCCCTATCTCCCTATTTATTCAAACCATTTGCCTCCTCTTTAACCACAACTTGAATTTTGCTTTTATCAAAAATCAAAGCAAACTTGAGGACAATGGATATTTATGACATGATTAATTCTTGATGAATGCTTATTTGTTTGTTGTTTATCTTAGTTTCTTGCATTAGTCTTGTTTTCTCTATTGGTGGGCTAGGTTTATGCTTTGATTTGAGGGTTTTGTAGATGCACACTAGATTTCTAGTCTCACATTTTGGCACTCTTGGTGGGACCCTGCATCCCAAGAAAAAAACTATTTTTTCTTGTGCTTTTTTCATGATTTAGTAGGTTTAGGTCTTATATTAGTGCATTTGGCACTTAGTTAAATTCATTCATTCACCAAACTAGCATAATTTTTGACCCAATCAGTACTATTAACATCTATTTCTGTTATTTTTCTTGTTACTTTTGTTCTTTTTTCTTTCTAGTTTCTTAATATTTTTGGATGTTCTAATTACTATGCATTTGTTTCAATTTAGGGCTTTTATAATATCTTTTGATACATCTATCTTGCAGAAGCATGCTTCTATTCTACAAAAGTGTACTATCATTAACTATATTTGTGCTATCATTTCATGTTCTTGTGTAATTGTTCTAGTGACTTTAGTTTTTTATTTGAGTTTTTTGCTAACAATTTTTTTGCGATCTCAACTAATAATGAATCTATATAGCTCGCCCCTCATCCATCGAAGATCTTCTAAAACTATTGACTTATCTTTTGTAGGGCCAATTGCTAGAAAAGGGGAAAAAGTTGAAACTACTGATGTGTGATTTTGTAGGGTTTTGTATGTCTTCAATTTTTAGACTAGAAAACATTTAATTTTCTAGGGTAAATTAAATTTTTGTGTGTTTGGTGCACTTACATGTTGTGTTCTATCTAAAGTTGTTTGTGTGTATCCTCTCTCCTCATATGCCTTTGCAAACCTGGGTGCAAGAGAAACACACATCTTCCTATTTTTTCTTTTTAGTAGGAGGTCTTCCTTAGGACCTCATGAACCTAGGTTACAACATTAACCACATCTTCCTATGGATTATAGATAGGGGGAGAGTGAAATTTGTACCCCAAGGAGTGGTTAGCATTGTTTGAATCTTAGTTGCAAGACCCTTGCTTTTTCGAGACTTGTTTGGTGAGGAGAGCAAAGGAGACCCTCCAATCTCAGGTTACTACATATGGTCTCTCTATTTATGGTTGTCCCCCATTATGAAACCTTATTTTTAGAATCCTTGGGAGCCATCACCAATCATTTGTTGTAGTGCAAGGGATGTGTATCATGCCCCAAAGTTACTCATGATGTATCTCCTTGAATAGAGATACAAATTCTTGGGTTGGGATTCTCTAGCCTCCCTAGGAGAGAGAGAAGGTGATTCTTTGTGCTATTGGACCTCTACCTATCCACCCTAGAAATAAAGGTGTCTCACACCAATCTTGAGATATAAGCACTTGTGTTATGGGCCTACACTAAGTATACACACCTATCTGAATAATTAGGTTGTGCTTGTCTTAATACTATCTTATATTGTGCAAAACTAGTGAAGTGATTGATCTTTTTAGCCTTAATCCATATCACCTTGAATTCAAAAGTCAATTAGCCATTATGTCTTCTATATTTTATGAGTTTCATTATATCTTCTATATTTTATGAGTTTCTTCTTGTCATCATAGACCCAAAACTTTTTAAAAATAGACCAAAACTTGCTAAAAAATTAAAAGTAACTACTTGAACTTATGCTTTTGTTCTAATTTGTTGTGCAATTGTCCCTTCTATCAATGCTTCTATTACCCACATAGGTTCTTTTGATCATTTTCTCTATCTCTATTTAATGTAGTTGGACCATTATCTAGAGTTGTTACACGTTGTCACTCATCCTTCTTACACTATTGTCCAAAAATATGCACTATTATCTGTTATACATGCACACATATTTTTTGTCACTATATATCTTATTGAGTTCCATGTGCCTATGACTATTAAAAACCTAAAACTTGAAAATTCTAAAACAAAGTTTGTCAATTTACAACTAAAACTACCTACTCTTGAAGATTTGAATTTGTTGGTCTGAACCCAAAACCACTCTTTCCAAATTTATCAAAAATAAACTTTGACTTAGGCTAAGAATTGAAATTTAAACTCTAATCAATATTATCTTAATCTAAAGAGACTTGCTCACAAATTAGACCACCCATCTATAATTGGACATTGAGATGGGTTTCTGAAATCAAATAATCATGATAGATAACTAGCTAATTGTACTATCACTGTTCAAAATTCTATGCATCCATCTTATTTTTTGTGATTTTGTCTAATAATTCCATTCATTTTTTCCTAATATCTACATATGTTCATTGTGCTTGCACATCTGATATCTATTAATACACTTTTGTTGTAGAGTCCTACACTATTGACACTTACTATTGCATTATTGTAGTTGTTTCTTATGCTTTTGTCTCTAATTATTGTGCATATGTTTTTTTTTGTTGCACCTAAGTTTGAAATGGAAACACTTAAATTTCCTAAAATTTAATTTTGACATGCAAACAGACTCGAGACTTCCTATTAGGTTGCATGTTCACTTTTCTTTGCACTATCTAGCATCCTTAGAGTTCAAAATATTTCACATTTAGATCGAATTATTTTAGTCCAATCAGAGAGTAATCATTAGCTGTTTAGGACCTTGCATCTTTCTTATTGTAGTACCCCTACTAGTTTGAACTCATTAGACTCATATTTTATTGGTTGTTTTTCAATGGATATATTACCATGACATATTATTCAGTTTTTTATGACATTATGCTTTATTTGGAGATGAGATGTATAATTTATTTGTAGTATTTCAGTACTTGTGATTTATGGCATTTTATGTATTATTGCTATGTACTGACATTTTACTTTATTTATGCAATGTGGAATTATATGTTGTGTGTTTGCGAGTGTATTGGATGCAAGGGGACGATTTTCCTTCACTTATTTCGATGAGACAGGGAACGTCGCGATTTTCCTTCATCGGTGTGTATGCCATATTTTCTATATATATATATATATATATATATATATATATATATATATATATATATATATATATATATATATATATATATATATATATATGCATGTGTGGTTCGGTGATGCAGGATATTGCAGGTACAAGTACCGGGTAGGTACGGGGTATCGTCTCCACCTGGCTTCACAGGTCTGAGTGTGCCTTATATTTTCCGATGGAAGTGGAGGAGATAGTAGTTGACCCTATTTTACTCAGTTACACTCGTACGAGTGTCGTCAGTTAGTCATTTTGTCAGATAGTTCGGTCTTCGTATTTTGTCATTTTATCTTTTATGGGTAATTGCTTGAGATTTGTTTAATTTGAGTGTTTAAGTGGATTTAATTAATTAATTAATTAAGTTTATGAAATTATCTCATTATTGTATTGTTTATTCATTGAGATTATAAATTTAGTTAATTAAAGAACTTATTAAATTAAGCTGCATGGTATTAAAAATATATTTTTATTTAAAAATAAATAAATTAGATTCATTTTATTTATTATTTTCTAAAGTTATAATTAAATAAATGAATAAAAGGATTAATTAGAATTAAAGTATTGTTTTTCTTTATTTAGAAAATTTATTAATTGGAATTAAAATATTGTATTAATTTTTTATTTAGGAAATTAATTAATGTGCATGAGAAAAGTAAAGAAAGAATAATGTTTTTTAATTATTGCATGTGATAAATTTAGAAAATAAAATAAAATAAATTACTATTATTCTAAATTTAGGTTTTTTGTGAAAAAGCTATTAAACCTAGAATTTTAGTTTAAATAGGGGTTAGGTCTTTTATTTAGGGAGATAGACAGGGATACACAGGAACAGGTCAAGAATTTAGGTGAAGAAATTTTATTAGAAGTTATTGAAGGGATTAGGGCTCTTCTACAGAATTCTTCCAAGAAAGCTATACCAGGTTGGATGATTTCTTAGTTTTGTGTTTTATTAAAAATAATTCTATTTTTCTCTGCTTGATGTGTGTGTAAAATAATTGTCAAATCCAAAACTCTCTTCTGGTGAATTCAAGTTTTGTTTGAAAATTCATGCCTGATGTGTATTTCTTGTTTGTGGGAAGAATGTAATTTTGTGAAAATTAAGAAAATTGTTATAGAAAATTTGTCGGATTTTAGAATGCATGGAAATTTGCAAGATTTGTAAGAAAGGGTATTTACCTGAGAAATGGTTTTAATTACCTTAAGAAAATAAATTTAATTACATATTAAATTTATTTGGGTTAATTAAATTTTTTTTTTTTAAAATGAAGAAGGATTGAAATTTTGTTAAAATGGAATTATTGGAAAAATATTGTTTTTTTATTATTGTTGTTAAAATTTTATTTAAAATGAAATTATTGAAAAAGTATTTTTTTTTATTGTTCTGTTCAAAAATATATATATATAAAAAAATATAATTATAAAAAAAAAAAATTATAAAAAATAATTAAAAAAAAAAAAAAAAGGAAACTACCTACGGTAGCATCCGCTACCGGCGGCAGTACACATTACTACAGACAGTAGCAGTGCTACCGGCGGTAGCAGCTACCTACGGTAGCAGTACTACCGAACAGTAGTACTAGCTACTGGCGGTAGCTTAGGCTACCGTGATAGGGGCTTTTTACAATTATTAAAGTGATTTTTTTTAATTTTAATTAATTTTTAAACCTTGTCCACTGTTTCGGGTTTTGTACCCAAGGGATTAGATAAATTAAATATTATTATGTATAATATTATATATGTATATAAATAAATATATGTATATTCATATATGTGTTTATATATATATATATATATATATATATATATATATATATATATATATATATATATATATATATATATATATATATATATATGTTTCTTTGGGTAGTTATTATAATATTTTAAATATTATTTAAAATAATATTTAATTACAATTTGGAATGTTAATTTAAATAAATATGTTGAAAATACATATAGGAGAATTATTTGTATTTTAAATGATTTTGGACAAATGACAAAGTGGATGTTTTTGGTATTAAAAAGTTGTAAATTCTTGTTATTTGGAAATTTGTAAATTGCATGTTATTTATGCTTTGGCTGTTTTTAAGGAAAGATTGTCTATAATAGGATCTTGCGTATATTGTGTTCTCAGTCAACTTTTATTTCATTGCAATTTTGGTTAAATTGTCATTGTGTCCTATGTTATTATTTCTC
Organism: Cryptomeria japonica; assembly: GCF_030272615.1. NCBI lineage: Eukaryota > Viridiplantae > Streptophyta > Pinopsida > Cupressales > Cupressaceae > Cryptomeria > Cryptomeria japonica. The sequence continues at coordinate 720,810,996 of NC_081413.1, read as the reverse complement.
CTAGATCAAGTGTTGTTGTATAACCTATTTGATATGAGCCATTGTGTGTTTTTGTCCAAATGGTCAATCTTGGGTTGGTATTTGTGTATCCTTCACCTATGTTTGTCAGGATTGTTTATGGTTGCCTATTTCGCCATAGAGTTCTCATAGAGAGAAACATTTCCTGTTAGTGTCCTAAGAGAGAGAGTGGCTTTCGAGCGGGGGTCGTGCCCGAAGTGGATGACAGGATAACCCGTCGAAAGTTAGTTAAAAAGTGATAACCTAATAATTGATTAGGGGGTGGGTGGATTAAATATTAATTAAGATAATTGTGCCTCATGCATAGGTGAGTGCTTGTACAGGGCTCATGATGTTACGAGAAGGCCTGGAATGGCAAACTTACCACCTTGTCTTCATGAAAGGATTGGTAGGGTCCGCATGAGACTTAGTTGGAACCAGAGGCTCGGAAGAGGTTACCAGGAGAAACCTGAGTATGGGGGCCAAGACCTATGGAGGTTGTACCATGGTAACCATCAAGCTATGCGATGACACTCTCTTCTTAGAGTCACTAGTGTTTTGTGAGTTGTGTTACATGGATAGTTGCAGAGTCTTGTAGTCCTTTTGTACTTGTCTTACTTTGCTTGCTTGAGGGTTTTCTACTATCTCCTAGCACGGTGGGGTGGTTCCATTTCGGGATCACATGGTCGGGTGGTAGTGGCATTTCCCATTGGATGTTCTGGATTGTATCTTCAGGCGAGGAAAGGCTTCGCTAGTGTTTCTTGGATCGTGGTTTATGTACCAGCTCTTGTTCGAGATCTTTGTTCAGTTGAGACCTTATGGTCATTGTATCAGACTTTTTATGTAACCTTGATATTGTACCTTTGTAACCAGTGGTATTATTGGAAGCCATGTATTTATGGATATTGTAATATTATTATGTCAGTGAAATGAATGTTATTGTTTTGATCTTATGTTTAAATGATTTATGAAAATTGGATACATTGGAATACTTGTATATTTTTGTTTTAAGATATATGTGTAGTTTTAAACTTAAGTTTTCAATTTATCTTATTGAATGGATTTACTGTGGTGTTAATATAATCTATGAAATTAATCTTTGTTGGTTACCCTTAGGAAAACTTGTGATAGACTTCCGCTGAGTTGTTAAACGTGCAATGATTATAGTTAGTACACTTAGTCTTTAACAAAAAAAAATTATTTCACCCTTTAGTTGCCTAGTTGTGTTGTTTTCCTTTAGGGTTCCTGGCGGGGCATTACACTTATCACTAGTTTGGCCAACATTTAAGGCTATATTAGTTTATTTATATTTCCTATATGTTGAAGTTGTAATCATCAGTGCAGTGCAAGTTTGACATAATCAGTCATCATCCAATCACTATCACTCAACGTCTAGACACAACCTTTGACAATATTAGATTTACCTTTAGATTGCATTCAAATATTTCTAGAAAATCCCAAAACATTGAAATATCCCAAAAATAAATAAAGTTTTGAAAATTACAAAAAAATTGAAAAGAACATTTATTAGATGATATTTAGTTTGCATATCATTAGTGTTTTCTTGATCAGTAAGTCTCTTTTATGCCTGTTGTAACTATATCTTAAAGTAAGAAAATGTAGTGGACCTATCATAGTCAGATCATATGACTAACCCTACTAGTCAATATTACTAGAGAATATCTTTAAGTATGATGTAACAACCTCCTATATACCCATTGCAGTCATCTCCTCTGAACTTTTGTTTGGATAGTAGTCAACAACAATTAACACAAGATGAAATTGATGAAACATTACAAGATTATATAGTCCAAATTCTCATGGATTCTCATCTCACTAAATACCAAAATTGATATATTTTGTTGCTAGTTCACAAAATGGAACTAAATTATCACCAGATGTCAACCTTTCAAATGTTAAGGAAACCCTCCAAAATAATCCCCCGTTGAGCACAAACCCTTTTAATTTGATACCCCCATAAATTACTCAAACTTGTAACAAAATGATGCCCAACCAAATATTGTTAGGGTTTCAAGCAAATCCAAAGCAAATATGAACTAACAATCATATGCAGATTTAAATACAAAAGATAAAGAAATAAAATAGGACACAGATAACACAGAGATTTAACGTGGTTCACCCAGAATGGGTTACATCCACCATACACAGTCGTCCAATCTTTCTTATTATCCAGCAAAAATAGTACATCAACCTTCCCATGCCTTAAGCATCCCAGCCGCTTATAACATGTGTTTTTAGGGCAAAAACAAAGTTAGCCTATTTAGGGTTTTATTACAATGTCGATTTTCATCAACAAAAACATATACCCAAAAAAAAATTTTCTCCATATTTCAACAATCTCCCACTTGGAGACTGATTAGGCTCCACACCGAACAATCTCCCACTTGGAGACTGATACCACATGACACCACTGTACATGCAACATCCGCTGGATAAAACACTAGGACTCGACTGGTATAAATTCCACAATTATCAATCAAGAAGACCAACAGAAACTGATGAAGAAATCAGCTTCTCCTGTGGAACTGCCTTCGTGAACATATCAGCAAGATTCTCACTTGTGTGAATCTTCTCAAGTCGTAACTGACCCTCCTCCAAAACAATTTGGATGAAGTGGTACCTGAGCTGAATGTGCTTTGTCCTTGAATGAAAAGCAGAGTTCTTCGCAAGATGAATGACACTCTGGCTATCAGTATACAATGGGCGATCCTCCTGTGGGATTCCTCCAGAAAACATTGTAACCAAATCATCTCCTTGCTAGCTTCTGTAGCAACAACATACTCATCTTTAGTGGTTGAAAGTGCAACAACCTTTTGCAGCCTAGAAATCCAACTGACTGCAGTTCCCCCTATAGTAAAAACATACCCTGTAGTACTCCTCCGTGAATCAATATCACCTGCCAGATCAGAGTCAACAAATCCACTCAGAACAACATTAGATCCTTTGAAACATAATGCCTTCGTATTGGTTCCTTTCAAATACCGAAGGATCCATTTCACAACATTCCAATGTTCCATACCTGGATTACTCATAAACCTGCTCACAACTCCCACTACATGTGCAATATCTGGCCTTGTTCATACCATTACATACATCAGACTGCCAACAACTGATGAATACAGGATGTTAGACATTTTATTAACCTCTTTCCGTGCCTTTGGGCACATCTCCTTAGTCAATTTGAAATGACTAGCCAAAGGTGTACTAACTACTTTTGCATCCTGCATGTTAAATGTTTTCAACACCTTATTTATATACTCACTTTGGGACAAATTCAAGGTTCTATTTTTCCTGTCCCGTGTAATCCTCATACCAAGAATTTGCTTAGTTGCATCCAAATCCTTCATAGCAAATGACCTGGCTAATTTCTATTTAAGATAATTTATATGTTGCATGTTAGACCCAGCAACAAGCATGTCATCAACATAAAGCAACAGGATAATATAACTGCCATTATCCAATCTCTTAAAATATACACAATGATCATAATGACATCTATGATAACTATGTTCAGCCATGAAACTATCAAATTTTAAATACCATTGTCGGGGTGCTTGCTTTAGGCCATACAAACTTTTCTTCAACCTGTACACCAAGTTCTCCTTACCTTTGACCTTGTATCCCTGTGGTTGCAACATGTAAATTTCCTCCACCAAATCTCCATGGAGAAAAGTTGTTTTGACATCTAATTGTTCAAGATGTAAATCATCTACAGCCACAAGACTAAGTATAGTTCTAATTGAAGTCATTTTTACAACTAGAGAAAATATTTCATCATAATCTATACCCTTTTTTTGTGCAAAACCTTTTACCACAAGTCTGGCCTTATATCTTTTCTGACCTCCTTCCTCCTTTTTCAGCCTATAAACCCATTTGTTAGGCAAAGCTCTTTTTTTCTGCAGGTAAAGGGACTAAGTCCCAAGTCTTATTTTTCATCAAGGAGTCCATCTCCTCTTTCATGCCTAGCTCCCACTCTAGTTTGGCATCCACCTGCATTGCTTCTTCATATTCTTTGGGTTCACCAAAATCAGTTAATAAAATAGAATACAAAGAAGGAGAAAATCTTTCAGGGGGTCTACTTGACCTTGTAGAACATCTAACACTTGCAGGAGTTTGTGGGACAATCTGTTGTTGCTGAGCATCAGGTACCTATGGCATTTCATTTTTAGGAATCTCATCCAACACCACATATTCTTGTTTGTCATGTTCATGCTTCTTTTCCTGCATCTATTCTTTATACATAACCTTCTCATTGAATATAACATCTCTACTTCTAATTATTTTCTTATTTTCAAAATCCCATAACTGATAGCCATATTCATCTATCCCATATCCAATGAAGGTACATTTCTGAGATTTAGCATCAAGCTTGGTGCTGTTTTCTTTATCAACATGGACAAAGGCTTCACAACCAAAGGTTTTCAGAAAAGAATAATTTACCTTTTTACCAGTCCATGCCTCCTCTAGAATACCACCATCCAAAGGGGTTGAAGGTCCTCTATTTATCAAATAGACAGTAGTATGTACAACATCTGCCCAAAAATGTAAGGGCAATCCAGCATGCAATCACATGCTCCTCGCGCGTTCCATGATAGTCCTATTCATTCTCTCTGACACACCATTTTCCTGTGGAGTTCATGGAACTGTCTTCTACTTTCAAATCCCATTTAAGGAGAAATAATCTTCAAATGCTTTTCTGCAATACTTGCCTCCATTATCCAATCTGAGACACTTCAACTTTTTTCCTGTCTCATTCTCAACCAAAGCTTTCGATTTCTTAAAAGTTTCAAAAACATCTAATTTTTGTTTTAGGAAATATACCTATGTTTTTCTGGTTGAGTCATCAATAAAAATAAAATAATAACAAGAGCCACCAAGAGATGATACCTGAGCTGGTCCCCATACATCTGAATGTACAAGCTCTAACTTCTCACTCTTCTTCTCTTTCCCAACCTTGAGAAATCTGACTCTTTTCTGTTTGCCATAAACACAGTTTTCACAAAACTCTAAATCAATCTTCTTTAGTCCTAGCAATAGATTTTTGGAGTGAGGGATTTTCATCCCTTTCTCACTCATGTTCCCAAGCCTATGGTACCACATTATCGAATTTGTTCTTGCAACATCTATTGTTGTTGTCCCTGCAGTAACTTTATCTATAGCAGCTAAGGTAGAGTAAGTGTTACCAGTACACAGATATAATGTACCTACCTTCGCACCTTTAGCTACTACTAATGATCCTTTAGTGACCTTCCAGATACCGTCTGAGAAGGTAACTATGCAACCTTCTCTACCTAGTTGCCCTATAGAAATTAAATTTCTTCTTAAATTAGGAACATGTCTTACCTCCTGCAAAAACCAGTCATTTCCATTCTACAACTTGATCTTTATTTTTTCTTTTCCAACAATTTGACAGGGCTCATCATCACCCAAATATACCTGTCCAAAATCACCTTGAACATAATCTAGAAAATATTTTTTATGGGGTGTAGCATGAAATGAAGCCCCAGAATCTATTACCCAGGAATCATTAACATTATCCAAACATCAGATTAAAGCATCTTGTAAAGTATTACTTGAAATATTAGCTTCCTTACTATCATTTTCATTTTTGTCTCCTTCTTTGTTTTTCTGAGACCAATAGTCTTTCTTTAGATGACCAGGCTTTCTGCAGTACTAGCAATCTTTCTTTCCTCTAGATTGAGAGTGTCCTTTCTTTGACTTCCCTCGTGACTTCTCATTCCCAGGGCCTTTTCCTCTTTCCTTTGATCTTCCTCTGTTCTCCACATTCAAAACACTACCCGATGATATTGGAGTCTCACATGTGTTTTTCCTTCGCATTTCCTCGCTTAGGATAACACCAACAATATCATCAAATACCAAAGTATTTTTACCAGAGACAAAGTTACTTACAACCATAACCAAGCTATTCCAGGTTTCTGGCAAAGAACATAAAATCAAGGGAGCCCTAACCTCTTCTACAATGGTAATTTTTACCGAAGACAATTGACTGGTAATTGTATTAAATTCATTTAAGTGCTCCGCTACAGATCCTCCCTCACTCATTTTCAAATTAAACAAACGCTTCATAAGAAATACCTTATTTGAAGCTGAGGGTTTCTCATACAACTTAGCCAATGTCACCATCAAATCTACAGTCATTTTTGCTTCTATAATATTGAATGCTATAGACGGTGCAAGGCACAATCGAATGGATCCCAGTGCCTTTCTATCTAAAATGTCCCACTCTTCATCTGACATTGTGGTCGCTTTCTTTGCCTTTCCTTCTAATGGCCGCCATAAATCCTTTTGATACAGGTAATCCTCCATCTGCATTTTCCATAACTGATAGTTCTAGTCGTTAAACTTTTCGACCTTGAATTTGGAATCCTCCATTGCTCCCACTCAAATCTGAAAGTCCTACCAATTTACAGAAAAACCTCACTCTGATACCAATTGTTAGGGTTTCAAGCAGATCCGAAACAAATATGAACTAACAATCATATGCAGATTTAAATACAAAATATAAAGAAATAAAATAGGACACAGATAACACAGAGATTTAACTTGGTTCACCCAAAATGGGTTACGTCCACCATACACAATTGTCCAATCTTTCTTATTATCCAGCAAAAATAGTACAACAACCTTCCCACGCCTTAAGAATCCCAGCCACTTATAACATGCATTTTTAGGGCAAAAACAAAGTCGGCCTATTTAGGGTTTTATTACAATGTCAATTTTCATGTGATGGCTTTCAACCTAATCCCAAGATGACAAGTGTCAATGTGAGATAGGTTGAGAGGAGAGGGAATAAGCATTAAACGCTTGACATGACCTGAGAGTTAACTTGGGAGTTAAGGTCAAGGTTGGGTTGAATGAATAAATTCTTTATTCAAAGAATAAAGTTTTTATCCAATGGATAAACTCTTGTGCAAAGGCAAAAGGGATAACCATGGTCAAAGCAATAAATGCTTGACGAGACACATGAGTACAAGTTGAATTAACCATAAATGGTTATGTAAGAGCCATTAATGGTCATGCAAGAGCCATTAGTAGTTTTGGAAGACTCTAGAGGTTAAACTGTTGAACACACAAAGCATTAAATGCTTTTCAAAGACTTTGAAGTCTTTGAGAAGTGACTCCAAGTTGCTTAGGAATGTGACAATAATTAGGGGATGGATTAGGTTAATTAGGAAGGGGTTAGAAGAATCTAGAAGGGGTTTTAGGGGTGCAAGTGGATTTGGTGGGTGAGGGAAAATAGGATTTTATTTAAAATAAAAATAATTTATTTCAATAAATGTGTGCAAGTTGCATTTGTAGGAAAATGCAAGTGGGGGGATAAATGATTTAAATAAATATTTTATTTTATTTATTTAAAAGAGGAAAAGGGGATTAAATGAAATAAATATGATTTATTCATTTAATTGATTGTGAATTTGGTTTAATGAATTAATTAAAATAAATTGAATAATTTATTTAATTAATAGAAGAATGTTTTAAGATGAATTAATTAAATATTAATTTAATTAATTGATGGCTTAGTGGATTTTTAATCAAATAAATACGAAATATTCATTTAATTAAAATGGAAAGATTTATGTGACTACATTTGCCCCTCTTTGAGACAATGTGGTTTATCGCGTTGTTTCAAAGAAAGAAAAATAGGTGTGAAGAAATGCCCCATAAAATGTTGATTTAATGGGTGGTATGCCCCCTCGAGAGATGGGCCGAAATTTTTTCTGTATTTTAGCATAAAATCACTAATATATTATCATTTTGGACTAAAAAGAAATCTTAGTTCATAGCATCTCATATCTAGCTTATTTTACACTTGCATAGCATAGTTAATCATCTACAGTCTTGAACCTCCATAAGCGTCCATAGTGCAAAAAGCTGCTAAGAGCTACACTAATTTGGAACTTCGAGAGGAGAGGAACAAAGGAGAAGGAGCTAAGAGCATGTTAAAAGGCATTTGGAGATGTCTTATGGTATTTACTTCCATAGTTAAATATCTTATCATGTTTTTTTAGTGTCTCTTTTGATATGCCTTCTTAGATTAGTTTTTGGTTGATTAAAACTAACAGTTTTTTGTGTTTTTGTGTGTTATACAACCACAGGCTTTAGTCTAACACATGTCCATTTTGCAGAGCATTAGTTTGTAACTCAAAAAAGGGTGTCTAAAAAGCTAAAGAGTTCATACTGGTATGCAGAACTTTTGACAGATAATTGCAAAAAACTCGCCGGTAGGGCTAATTGGACTAGGTCTCATAGTAGGCCTAAAGGAGAAAATTGGTCGTTAAGCTTGGAATCGGTAATCTCCAAAGACCTAGGTGAAGGGATAGGGTTGGAAACCAAAATAAAACCAACCCTATGTGTGTTGGGAATGTGTGAATGATGATCCTATAGTGGAGGGGGTTGGATCATGGTGAAGGTGTTAGTAGGGGTTGGGTTGGAGAGTCTCAATTAAGGAGTGTTGGACACTCACAAGTCTAGGGATGATCACCTTAGTCATAAGACCTTGGGAAGGTCAGTAAGGGTGGGCCCTACAACCTTTGGAAGGTTGGATTAGAGAGGAACCATAGGATGGTTCAAGAGACAGCTTAGTGAGACACCAAGAATTAGCAAACCCTGAAGGATTGAGCATCCCCTCTACATCAGATTGGTATCAGAGCCACTTGATTGAAAAAAGTGGTGTATGTGATACCAAGAGGTAGAATCAAAATCCAGCAACATGCCACCTAAGGCAATGAGTCAAGAGGTCATTAGGAAGTTGGTCCAAGACATGCTTAATGAAGCTCGGGAGAAAGACTCCAAGAAAGGGAAGGGCAAGATCACAAAGTGGGGTGATGAAACTGATGATGAAGATACAAATGTGATAGGAGTGGTAATAGCAAAGAAGGAGTTGGAGAAAGATTAGCAAATCTTTTTAGATGCCCTTAAATCACTCAACAAGGATAGCCTAGATGGATTATCGGTTTATAGTGGAATCTTGAATGGAGAAGAGCTATTGGATTGGATAGAAGCTTTGAACAATTATTTTGAATACAAGGAAGTTGTAGAAGAGAAGAGGGTCAATATGGCTAAGAAAAAGTTGAAAGGATCAGCTCTAGTGTGGTGGAACATGATGCAATAAGAAAGAGAACAAACTGGGAGAAATAAGAACAACTCTTGGGAGAGAATGAAGATCAGAATCAAAACTCAATTCCTACCTCTAGATTATGAGGTGAAGATACACAAGAAGTTTATGAGTTTGAAGCAAAGGGAAATGGATGTGAGTGCTTACACAGAGGGGTTCAACAAACTAACTCTAAGAGCAAGGAAACAAGAGGAAGAAGTGGAGAAGGTAGTAAGATACCTAAATGGCCTTAGACAAAACATTCAAGATGAAATTAGCATGATGGCACCTGAGACAGTTCATAAGAGTTTTTAGTTGGCCTTGAGAGTAGAGGAAAAGATCAAGAGGAAATGTGAGTTCAATCAAAGAGGTAGAGGTGGTAAAGGATTTAGAGGAAGAGGCACTTTTGGAAGGGGTCATAACTCTTGAAAGAATGAAGAAAACAATCAAACTGAACATAGTGGGGATAACTTTAGCAAGAGTGGTTCGTTTAGAGGCAACTCTAGAGGAAGAAACAACTTTAGGGGCAGATTTGGTAATTAAGGAAGAGGACCCACAGTCTTCACCAGTAAGTGCTTTCATTGTCATCAAGTGGGCCACACAATGAACGGGTGTTCTGAAAAGACTTCAAGTTCTTATGTAAGTGAAAGGAGAACTCAGTTGGTGTAGGAGGAAGACAATCAAAGTGTTACCTCCCCAATCAGCAAAGTTGGACCAGTTTTAGATGGAGAGAACCTGATGTTAAGGAGGACCTTGTTGAAGGTACCGCACGCCAAAGAACCTATTCAAAGAAAGACACTCTTTAAAACCACTTGTAGATCATATGGTAAGATTTATAGGGTCATAGTGGATTCAGGGTCTACTGAGAACATTGTAGCAGTTGAAATGGTAGAAAAACTCAAGTTGAAAAGGTTGCCACACACCAATCCTTATAAGGTATCATGGTTGAGTAAAGGACAACATGTGTTAGTTGATGAGAAAGCTTGGGTAGACTTTGAAATTGGAGAGTATAAGGAAAAGCTACTATATGATATACTACCCATGGATGCATGCCATTTGTTGCTTGGACGCCCTTGGTAATATGATGTCAAAGCCATACATGATGGGGAGAAGAACTCTTATGTTATCACAAACGAAGGAAGGAAGTTCCAAATGGATCCTTTGGTTGTTCAGGGAGAAGAAATACATGTAGGTTCAAGTGTTATGTTTCTTAGTGGGAAGGAGTTCCTAAATGAGTTGAGGCATGAAGGGAACCAATGATATGCCATCATAGTGAAACCAAAAGAAGAGGCAAAGACTGAACCCAAACCGATAGTACCTCAAGAAGTGAAAACCTTGTTGGACTGATATAAGGACATTGTGGTGAATGAGATACCAGATGCTTTACCCCCATACAGAGATGTGAACCATCAGATAGACCTCATACCGGGAGCTACCTTGCCAAACAAAGCTACTTACAAAATGACACCTACTCAAAATGAAGAAATAGCAAGACAAGTGAAAGAATTTTTAGATAAGGGGTTAATAAAGAAGAGTTTAAGCCCATGTGCAGTTGCTACTATTTTAGTACCTAAGAAGGATGGAAAATAGAGAATGTGCACCGACTCAAGAGTCATCAACAAGATTACCACCAGATACTAGTTTCCAATGCCAAGAATTGAGGACCTAATGAACTACCTAGAAGGAGCTTGTTACTTTTCAAAGGTGGATTTGAAATCAGGCTATCATCAAATAAGGATCAGACTTGGAGATGAGTGGAAAATAACTTTTAAGACCAATAAGGGGCTCTATGAATGGTTGGTGATGCCCCTTTGGCTCACAAATGTACCTAGCACCTTCATGATACTCATGAATGAAGTGCTTGCAGATTTTAATGGTAAATTTGTGATTGTTTATCTAGATGACATTCTGATTTTTAGTAGGTTAAGAGAGGAGCATATCAAACATTTGGATCGGGTCTTGAGGAAGCTACATCAAGAAAATTTTATGATCAACTTAGACAAACCAACTACCACCACCCAATCAAAACCAAATAAATTCAACATCATCCAATCTAAACCAAATTAACACCATCCCTTAAATAAATAGTCGATATCTTCCACAAAACAATGCAACAAATAACCTCTAAATAACATGACAAATAATCTAAACACAATACCAAACCCTTGAACCATCCACCTACAAACCAATCTATTACTCACATCTCACAAAATTATAATTTAAGCCAACACATCCTACCCACACCTCAAAACCAAAACACATTTTTAGCTGGTTGTTCTTACAAGCCAAATATTTTGAACATTTTTTAAGTACATTACCCAAAAATACCAAACATGATCCCATAGATCAAAACCAAAACCTGGTGACACATCTATAAAACTTTGGATGCAACAAAAACTAAATACACATCCCCTTGCCAAACCAAATTATGACACATAACCAGTACCAAATCCATTTTACACATCGTTAGAATCCTCCATCATAAAAATTTAAAAAATAAACACATTTACCAAGAAATCAATCCCTTTTTTATCCACTCCTAGCAACATCATATAACAATACATAGCTAACCCAAAACCAAAACGTCAATATTCAACCCCAACCCACAAACATATTTGATAAAAAATTATAGAATCTACATCAACAAACTACAAACATGCAAATAGGTAGAACCAAGAAGACATACACATTCAAAGACATTTGACCTTATCCTTTTGGCAGGACTATACCAATGCCACCCTTTCAATATATTTTTGTTATGCCCAAAGCAAGAAAAGAATAATGAGAAGTTTAATCTAAGAGAACATATCTAAGAACATTATATAGCGTGCTTAGAGGTTGATTATATTGAATGTGTATCTTTCCACAAATCTTAAGTTGACAAGAAATTGAATAGTTCTCATATCTTCCCCATGGGATTAGAACATTCCAAGAGCTAGCCGAGAAATTTATTGCACACTTTTTGTACAACATTGAGCCCAAGACATAAACTAATAAAGAGTAGGAATGGGAGCTGTGTGGGGCTTAGTTTTTTTAGAGGTAGAGGATTTTCTAAAGGAGGAGTGGATGATGAATCATAAGGGGATGAGGATGTTGATACAATCTTTTCTCGGCCTTACTTGTGAATAATCCACTAGGACTATTGTTGGTGTGGGATCCAAAGGAAGTTGCATTTAGTGAGGCTAGGTTTGTTGGTATTGTGAAGCTATGTGGGCTTCTTTGCCCTGTTTTGGACTAGAGATTATTGGCATTAAAGGTGGTTTTTTTTTTCATTTTGGCTATTGTTCACCACACATTGGTGTGCCTTCGATTAGGTCCTCCCACCTTGGTGTTGCATTTGATGAACACTATTGACAAATTTATTTTTCAAAAGTATGAAGGGAATATGCATTGTTATAATTGATGTCTCTCTATTGTTGATGACGAGACGACTTGGTTGGCTACTAGTATTTTGGTCGCCTATCTCTTCCTTCTCTAGGCTTTCTTTTGGTCACCTATGGAGTTTTTTATTTGGGTACTTGGTTTTGTGTTTTTTTTGGTTCTTCGGTCTTCCTCTATTCCTTTTTTAGGGGATTTCCATCACTTCTAAGTTGTTTGGGTTCCCTCTTTTAGGTGTCCCTCTATTCTTATTGACTATTTCTTTTTTGAATTCCATTGAGGTGAAGTCTTTTTGGGCTTTTTTGTCATGTTCTTTGTTGAATTAAAGATTGAGTTTTGATACCTTGTAGGAGAAACAATTTCACTCTAATACCATGTTGAATTTTACAACACAAGCCTGCAAGATCAAACAACAAATTATAACACCTTCCACAAACAAGAGTAGCAAGAAAAGTATGCCATATTCCTCAAAAGTAAATATTATAGGATCAATTACAATTGCACAATGAAGTGCTTATAAAGAAAGCACAAAGATGCCTTAAGATAAATTTAGGAGAACAAAAGTGCAAGCATGAGAAGCTAAAAAAAGCTCAACTCTAGCTAAATTAGGCACACAACTAAGAGAATTAATCAACTAGAAGAACAACTAAGTGAAATTAAGCAAAAAAACATAACTAGTTGTTAAAATACTCTAACACCCCCTTCAAGTGAAACTTAGGAAGAAGTAAAAAACCTCTAAATGAATGAATGAAAGATGGGTCTTGACAACTAAAGGCCTAATGAGGTACCCATGTACAAACCAATATAATGCAATCTCTCACAAATGAAGAAAAGGAGAAAAATCGAGTGGGAGAAAAATCCTCTCCAAAAGAGGGAAAAAGAGAATGAAGGACCAAGAAGCCTCCAAGAAAATAATATCCCAAAAGAATAGGAACTTGAAGAACATCCTGTAAAGCATGAAGAAGCTACAGAAAATTTTTGAATGATAACTATTATAGTGTTGAATGAAGAACCTCCTCTAAAAAAAATAGGATCATTAGGATCAAGAAGACAAGAATTTGCACAAGTGCCCCCAACGAAACTACTCAAAAAATCAGATGGAAAAAAAGGTAAAACGTATAGCAATCAAAGATACAAATGGCACATGAATCTGCATGAGTGACCCCAATGACACTACTCAACCATGCAAGGGTAAACTGATAGTCAAAAATATAGGTACCAATAGTTTGAAGAATATTGATCAACAAAAGATGGAAGGTTGCATCCACAAAACACAATACAAGATTGTCTAACTCCAAAGAGAAACCAAAGAAGCATAAGCACCAATAGTTGAAACCCTCCATAATGCTAACAAGGGGGAGAGATGATAGGTCAATTGAAAGTGTGTGTCATCATGAAGTGCGTGAAGGAGAGTAAACATATAAATGTGCACAAGAAAATACTTGCAATTGAAAAGGGATATGCAACCAATCCACACATGTATGTGACAAGAATCTCTAAGATTTGATGTTTTCATAGAGGGACACTCACCATAAAAAGGTGTGATCACAAAAAAAAAAGAAAAACACAAGCCCCCATGACACTTTATAATACAATGCATGTACAAAATAAGTCACAAGAAAATATGCAAAATCCCCAAAACCCATACACAAGAGTGACACTTTATTATAGTGCATCTACACACAAAAAAGTGCATAAAAATGATGCTCAAAATGCCAAAATAGGACAAGGTGTTGAAAATACATGTAGGATTGATGGATTTGTAAAGCACTGAGAGGGGGGGGGGGGGGGGTGGCGGGGGTGAATCAGTGACACCAAAAAAATACTACTTTAAACACTGACTGGTAGATATACTTAACCGGTTTGTTAAACAATGTGCATGCAATCCAAAATGATATAAATGCATCCACAATAAGTAAAAAATCCACCATAACACAAGTATTTATACATGAAAAACTCAAATGGAAAAAATCACAGTGAGATGGGACTCATGAGTTAACTATCTACAGTAATAGATAACTGACCGGTTAGGGTCTACAAAAAGTTGCTTTGCTAGGAGCGAATCCTGTTAAAGATCCCAACCTTAGTTAAAAGCTATACCCTGTTAAAGGTAGTACCCTATTAGGAGTAACCTCAGTAGAGGATTTCTGAATCCAAACTAATGGATCACCTGGTTAGAGGATTTGTATAGTGAAGCTTGTTAAAGCTTACCCGGTTAGGGGATTTGACTGTTGCAGTGATTAGAAAACAACAGATGGTGTGATCTAGTAGTAGCACAACTTGCTTGAATAGATCCTCTTTTGTGCTAAAAACTTCATCACCAACATACTCTGCAACTTAACACTTCTTCCTTCACATCAAAACATCACATATCATATCTCCTTCGCTCATGCAAAATAATTCATTGTGATGTCAATATATAGACATTTAGATTTCATTTTGGCCTTGAGAAATCATATCACAATTTCCTAGGTGTAGTGTATATGGTCAAACAATCCTAACTCATCACAAAAATACTGCCAAAATTTATCGATGAGGATAACTCATCACATAATCAACTAATACTGGTTGGACCAATAGTACCGGTTGGAGTTAAACATATAAATTGTTTGTCCTTTGATGCTCCTTGAATAATCTCCACTAGATCTTCTGGTTGATGTCGAGTTATGAATATCCATATGTAAATATATACACATTGGTTGACTCCATACATATACCAGTTGTCACCATGTATCGGTTTAATATAAACCTTCTAGTATACCAGTTGCAGTATAACTAACTTTGAAGTCACACCGGTAGACAATGTGAACATATGTGTTTATGTGTTACATCAATGACACCATATAAATCATTACAATCATCATCAAGCCAACAAAGACAACCCAAGAAAATCCATCCAATGCAAACAAAAAGTTTCCAGAAGCAAAAAAGACCAAGTAATTAACCATAAGGTGAAAAACACAAAAGATTGAATAAAAACTACTTGGAGTAAAATCTAGAAACTATAGCAGTAGAAATAAATAGAGGACTTTGAGAGATTTTGCCAATATGTGGAAGTAAAAAAATGGAATCTATTTTCCCAAGTTATGGCCCCAAAAATATAAAAAACAAGGTTGAATTCAACATTCTATAGTAGTCACCAAGAGCAAAATCAGATCAAACCACTTGTAAATTTAGATAGACTTCTAAACGAGATTTACAATGATATGAGAAAGTAAAAAAATGGACATTCTATCACCAAGGTATAGCCAAAAAACCAAATATATGAAAAAGGGCTTGAAGGCTTCAAAAATGGAAACTTTCAAAAATAGAAACTTTCCAAAAATAGATTTTTTTTGAAAATAGAAAGGTTTTGTAAATAGAAAGTTTTTGAAAATGGAAAATTTCCAAAAAAAATTATGACACAAACTATGGTGGGCTTCCCCATTAATGGATCAATTCTCCACTCTTTTTAGTTGGACGGGTTGTAAGGGTAGTGAGCTATTGGAGTGCCATTGGATAGGGGCAGGACATGAAGGGAGGGAGAAACTGGAGTGCTCTATCACTTACGATAGGAGGCAAGTTGCCTTGACTTATTTCATTCCCTGTTTTTCTCCAAAAGCTACTAAAAAAATCACCCACCTCTACGTCCATAAAAAAAAAAAAATTGATCCTACAACACTTTTGAGAAAAAAACTTCTCAAAGCTTGAGAAGGGGCTCACCAAATCTGCGCTCTCATATGATGGTGGATTAAATATTGAGCTATGATACCATGTAGGAGAAAATATTGTGGTTTGATACCACGTTGAATTTTAAAATACAAAGTTTGCAACAAAAGCCTGCAAGATCAAACAACAAACTAGAACACCTTCCACAAATGAGAGTAGTAAGAAAAAGATGTCATATTCCTCAAAATCAAATATTATAGGATGAATTACAATTATATAATGAAGTGCTTATAAAGAAAGCACAAATATTCTCTAAGCTAAATTTAGGAGAACTAAAGTGCAAGCATGAAGAGCTAAAAAATATCTCAACTCTAGCTAAATTGGATGCACAACTAAGAAAACTTAAGAAACTAGAAGCACAAGTAAGTGAACTTTAGCAAAAATGCATAGCTAATTGTTAAAATTATCTAACATTATTCTTTGGTGAAGGATTTCTTCTCCTATACCTTTGTTGGCTCTTTTGTTAGTTTTGGGGCTCTCTTTGGAGTCATTTGTTTGGTGCTTTTAAACCCCTAGATTAAAGAGAACAATATGTTGAATGGGGAGGCTATGTGATGGTCCTCTTCTAGGTTTCTTTGGCACTGTTGGAGTCACTACTAGTGTTGTCTTGTTAATACTCAAATTATCTTCATTGTTGGGTCTTCTCCACTTCATTATTCAATTTGTGTTTGTTTTGAAGCTTGTGGGTTGGCAGGGGTTAGAGTGGCTTCTCCAAATGGTGACATAGAGGAGGTTACATGTGTGGATCTTGTTGTGAATAACATAGAGTAGGTTGTTCCTAAGGCTTGTCTCTCCTTCTACCTTCACTCTTCCCCTTTTTTTTAGATATATGCCCACTTTATTTTGTATTATTCCATTTCCTTTGCCAAGAAGAACATGTTGCAAATTGTGAGAGGTGCTCTTATTATTTATGGGCGATTGTGAGGACCATTAACTTGTTGGCATAAAAGAGTTTATAGTTGCAGTTCTTGTGGTGGTTGACATAGAAGAGGTTTCCATTATTGGCTAGTCCTTTTTTTCCATGTATCCCTCCCCTTGGTATGCTCTATTGACTCAAATTTGTTTTGCTTGGGTTTGTGCTAACAAGGTTTATGGGAAGTTTCCTCCTGTTCATTTTTGTAGCCGTGATAAGTGTTGCAATTTATGTTCTTTAGATTTTGATGATATAGGTATGATTGATTCCTTCACGACTGGCTTGGGCTTCTAGGTTGTGGAGTTTTCCAAATATTCTTGTGTTATGGATGAAGGTTATGGGAGCCTTTCAAAACCCTTTATTCTAGTTACTAATATGTTAAGTATCTTTCAGGTGTTGGAAGTTTGACCCCTGTTTTGAGGTAGACTATTGTTCCCTTTGATGTTTGAGATTGCTTATTGGTAAATTGTTGGTTTTATGTTGTTTAGTCCTATTGTATTATTTTTAGCAACAATCTTTCTTTTGCTACTGATTGTCACTATTGTTATATTTTTAGTATCTTTTGTTTTTTGATTTGAACCCTCAGTGGTCTTTTGTAATGGGTTTTGGGCCCCCATCAAAACTTGTTTTACCTCTAATCAAAGCACATGATATCCGTTAGTGACCTTTGCAACACAAAAAAATAATGTTGAATCCTTTTCCTTTTTCTTGTAGAGATGGAGGAATCTTGCTAGAAAATGATTGTGTTACAAACCTAAAAAATAATTGGTTTGATTTTCATATGGAACTTAAACTGCAAAATGGTGTTTCACTTGCAAGTCCAATGTTTCAACACATTTTAATATGAGGTTATTGAAAAGGGTGTTTCCATTGAATAGCCCTTATTGCTAAATTACTTGTTAAATCTTTAAAGAAAATAAAGACAATACCATCACATCTAATGACAAATCCAAATTTAGGTCCAAAAACAAAAACATCATCAATGATGGTGTGGTAGATACAAAAGTGGTTAATAATGCACAACTTATGGTTAGCCTTCAAGGAACTTCCACATTTAATGTCTAAACCACAAACAATGTTCAAACCTCAAATTATTGCTCAATTATCTAATGTTATTAAAAATAATTCACAAAGGGTTCCTACTAGTACAAATACAACTCCAAGATGCAAGTACACACCCCTAGGAGAGCCTATTAAATCGACCTTACAAAAAATGATACAACCAAATATCATCACACTTTGTGAAACCAAACCATATGAACCTCAAATCGAACCTACTTGTGATTACCATAGAACAAAAGGACACAGAATTAAAGAAGATTATCCAAGACCTTATAGACCAAGGAGAAATAGCAATTGAAACCCCTTTAGGAGCAACTAGTAATGACCATGTGATTTTTAAGGATCCCTTATGTGATCATGGAAAGGGAGGTGCCTCTAATCGAGGAAACAATAATAATTCTAACTATAGTAGTGTGGGCTATGAGTATACAATTAATCAAATTGATCAAGTTGATGACCATGTTTTGACCCTCACCATCAAGAATACAAATCCTAAATGTGCAATAGCTACCCACATATCCATAGTGACTCTTCAAGGGGCCACTTCTATATCCCAACCATCCAATCAGTATAACCTTTTAGACCATTTGAGAAAAAACTATAACTCAAATATCCATTATTGAGATTTTATGCATATCCCCTACATACAAAGTTTTCCTAGACAAAGCACTTTAGGATACATCTCTACCTACTAGCATAAATTTTGATTAGTTTCAGGGCATGGTGAGACACCTCACTACCACACATAGTGTTACATTCACTGAAAAGGATGTCCCTTCTCATAAACCATTTCACAATTATCCCATCCATTTGGAAGTCCTCATACATAAACATAAGATTATATGAGTCTTGATAGATGGAGGATCAAGCTTAAATACTTGCACTTTGAAATTTGTCAAAACATTAGGGTATTTCAAGGAAACCATTGACATAACAAATAATATTGTCATAAAAGATTATGATGACATGGAGCGGCTTCTAGAGGTGTAGTTATCTTTCCTATTCAAACTGGTTTAGTAGTGCATGATACAATATATCAATTTCTGGACCCTAATCTCCCATAAAATATTTTCCTTGTTCATTCTTGGATTCATGCTATTAAAGTCATTCCTTCCACTTTTCATCAATGCCTTGAGTTTCTCTTTAATGGAATTTAGATTACAATTTTTGGTTATCCTGATCCCTTTCAATATTGTAACAACCTAAGAGGAACACCTGCATATCAAGTTCCTATCAATTTTGAAGCTTCATCTTCCCTATCATCTGTGCATATTGATCCACATAAATCCTTCACTCCCTCCACTTTTGTTCTTGAGATCAAGGTTCAAGCCTATGATAAGGGGTGTGACAAATATGATATCAATGAGTCATTTTGATTTGGAAAACTATCACCATCATATAAGTCTTATGAGAAATTTCAATCGATGAATCTATATCCTAAGGTTGTTATACAGAGAAAACCCATTACCTTCACAAAATATGGTGACCTACACAAGAAAAACATTCAAGAAGATATATCCCAACAGCTCTATAAAGACAAAGAAGATAAAAAACTTGTCACACTACCTGTTGAAAAATGTGGCCAAAGGATTAACTTTCATGGAGTAAAAGGGATATGATGGTCATAGTGGTCTTGGGATTCAAAATCAAGGTATCAAAGAGTCTACTCAACCTAAAAAATTGCCTAAGTACAAAGGGCTTGAGTGTGGACCATTGGAATTGATTGCTCGTGGTACTAAGTTACTTTCTAGTGAGAAAGTTAATATTTCTAACAAAGTCAAGACTTCAAATGAGGATACTAATATAGACTTATGATTGGGAGTGGGGCTTTGATGCTTCCTATGAAAATAAGTATACCAATGACCCTAAATTGAACCATTTTGAGGACCTAATGACACATCTGTCTTTACTCTGACACCTGTATCCCTAGTCTTTGCACAAATTGATGATAACCCCCCCTAATCCACCCAAACCTTATTGATTGGGACCAAAAAGGATCTTTGAGTTTGGATTTAGTGAAAAATGATGAAGTTATCACTGAGTTTATAAAAAATTGGGAGGGTATATCCTTGGGGGATTATAAAATTGGCTTTACCATAAACATTGATGCTATGACATACTATAGAGAGTGTGGCAATCATTCTAGTCACAAAAATATCAAAGTAAAAATTGGGTCTTCTAGTGAAAACTGAAAGGAACTTTTAGACCAAGAAAAAATTAAAAATAAAGGACATATTGAAGGTGAAACCTCTTTAAGGCACCTAAAGATGGAAGACTTGACATACTCCCTATCAATCAAGAGAGATCACCACTTCTTATTGAGAAGGCATGGGAAATTAACTTAAGCACCTCGAAGAATCCTAGAATCGTACACTTTGCAACATCTCTATCACAAAAGGAGAAATAGGACTTCATCGCATTCTTCATAGAGAGACAAATCAATTTTGCCTAGTCATATGTGGATATGCCTAGACTTGATCTTGAGTTAGTTTTTGATCACCTTAGAGTTACTCCAAGAGCTAAAACTATCAACCAGAATCTTAGAAAAATGCATCCCCATATTAAAAGTGCAATTAAAACCTAGGAATTAAGCCCAAATTTGAGCTCCAAATTATGCACAAAAGATGCAAGATAAACCCTCCAAAAAATACTCTACATGCTCTTAAAGTTACTCCAAGAGCTAAACCTGTCAAACAAAAGCTTAGAAAAATGCATCCCCATATTAAAAGTGCAATTAAAACCTAAGAATTAAGCCCAAATTTGAGCTCCAAATTGTGCCCAAAAGATGCAAGAGAAACCCTCCAAAAACTAATCTACATGCTCTTAAAGTTAGTCCAATAGCTAACCCTGTCAAGCAAAATCTTAGAAAAATGCATCCCCGTATTAAAAGTGCAATTAAGACCTAGGAATTAAGCCCAAATATGAGCTCCAAATTGTGCCCAAATATGAAAGATAAACCCTCCCAAAACTATGCCACATGCTTCAAATCACTAACAAATCCAAAGAATTCATTGCATAATTCTATGCCAAATATTATGCCCTAAATTGGGCAATATGTAGTTTCCATTGACTCCCAGGATGAGTTTGACTAGGTCTTTTACTAAATATTTTCTTCAAAGCTCTCCTTCATTTCACATATGACATGTATTTTACATGTTAATTAGCCTATTTTGGTGCCTCGTTCAGTTTGATTATTTAAAAATGCAAGTTTTTAAATTAAAATTACACTTCTAACATTTGCATTTAACAAAGAAGACATTATTTTTCTAATACAAGTACATATTTTATGAGTGTAATGACATTAAAAAAAAGGGAAATGGTTTTATTTTTCCTATCAAATCATTTGAAACAAACACAACATAAACAAAATTGTATATCCATAACATTATTTAAGCATAACATTCAATGTAAACTATACATCATAATAGCATAAAATACAATATTAATCATTCAGAATGCAAATTGTATGCAACTATGTGTGGGTGTGGGTGTGTGTGTGTATTAGGTTTCCATTATGCCAATCATTATCGAGTGGCTAGGACACTTCTATCTCATGTCTAAGTTCTCACTTTTGACATATTCCCACACTCATTCTCACTTATATTCTCGTAAATAGGTTAGTCCATAAAGCCATAGCTGAAGCATGTGCATAACATTTCATCATCATTTCAATTTCAATTCCATGCATTTGGAAATAACATCCAATTTAAAACACGTTTATCAATAATCAAACATTCATAAGACAATTATACATAGTCTCAACCAGTTTATTGTATTAATAATGCAAGCAAAAAGAACGAGATGTGATAGAAATGGATTTAGTTTGATCTTCTTTGATTTGAGAGGCTTACATCCATGATTGGTTACATGCTACATATGTTGTATTTGATCTCTTGAGATTGAATGAGATGGGTATTGGTGATGCTTTTCTTTTTGGGGTTGTAAAGGAGATCAAACTTCACACAATTTTGATTTAGACGTGAATGTAGAAGGGAATTTTATAGGTGTTTGATATATAGGTTCTCTCTTTGGTCTTGGTTATCTTCCTAGATATTTGGATTCACATGATATTGGATGTGAGGTTTTGTGTGGAGCTATGGTGATTACTAGTTTGTGTTCATGTGTTGTCACTTGTTCTGAGGGCGATGACATGGAGATTCCTTTATCTCTTTCCTTTGTTGGATGTGGATAACTATTGGAATATGAAGTCAATTCTAGTGTTATTCTAGCAATGATGAATAATCAAGAGAGGGTAGGGAACTAGTGTTATTTGAATAGTGACAATTATTCATCATAGGGTACCATGGTAGTCATACTTTCCATTTTTAGAAAGTTGTCTTTAATTAGGACTCCACAAATCAGATGTAAAATGCTACGAGAAGTCATGTTTTCTTGACACTTTTAAAAGATTGTTGTAAGTGTGAAAATTCCTTATCTAAATAATACAAATGATCTTTGCTAATGGGTTTTTCCCTAGTATACTTTTACCAATTTTTTCCATGTAAATCCATGTGTTTATGGATCATTTTTTTCTCTATATAATTTTTCACTATATATTTTCATGATAGATAACTTTGGAGAGATTTGGAGACTTCTTGAGAGAGATATTTCTAGCAACTTTTTTGTTATAGGAGCTGCATATCTTTGTGGATGCTCTTTGGTACTACATGCTTACACTCTATATGATGTTATTGGTAGACTTACTATGTCTTGATCTTTTTCATATTAGACATTACCCATGTAGTGGAAGTTCCTCAATGTGTATGTTCTTCATTGATAAGTTTGACACATGAAGCTTGCGATTGTAGCTTATAGGTTAAGTAATGTTGTTGGCATGAGTTTACTGATGTTGTTCATACCATAGAGGTATGGATGATTTAATGGATAAGTATTTGATACAGGTTCTTTTTTTCAGTCATGTGGTTATCAATTGGATGGGAGCAATCAAGTTTTTGGTTGTTGTTCTAAGTGGGGTTCGATCATGTTTTTAGGAGGGAGTACTTGGCTTCAAAATTGTGTTCTAGTTATGGGTTTTGAAGTTGGTTGATTCTTTTGTATAGCTCATGAGCACAACAGACTTGTGGCAACATCCTATAGCCATTGTTATCACTTAGATTTGATGCTTGTGTTCTCTAGACTAGTGCATCTACACCTTGGCTTGTTCCTTTTCTTCCATAGGTTGAAATTTTGGAGAAAAACATGAATCGTTGCCTGAAATGGTGGACATCTTGGATTTTGTTACATGTATCTTGATGGAGCACGGGAGCATGCTTGAGATTCATTTAGTTTTATGGATGGTTTTGATGATGTGATTTCGTCATTTGGCTCTTAATAGTTTGAATCTTGTTGATTCTAATGGCTCTTGACAGGTATTCGACAAGTGGGACAATCACTTATTGCTTCCAAATTCGATTGTGTGAGAAATTTTTTATCATCTAGATAAAAATTTGCTCACACAATCAAATCCAGAAGCAATAAGTGAATCATAGAATGGATTGTGGAAATTTCACAGCTTTAATTAAGTGAGAGAATGTTGGGATTAAGGTGTCTCAACCTTTGAGAGTCCTAGCATTAATTATTGGATTATATTTGATGCAATATTTCATTATATCCTAAGTGCTAACTTAATAGGTTGTCATATCGCTTTGTGGGAATTGTATGGGAGGATATTTCCTACATGCAATATGAGAAGAGCTCAATTAAGTACCACTTGTCACTTGGGCACTCATTTGGAGAGAGGAGTTTGTGAAAACTTCTCAAAGGTGTGCTTTGGTGACATGTGTTCTGACATTGTTGAGTTAACTATGACAAGGTCCTATTGTTTAGGAAGTTGGCACCCACCTTGGAGAGTCAAGTTTGGAATTTGTTAATTAAGTAGGAGCTATGCAAAAATGAAGTTTCTATTTCATGTTGAGTCTATGTATGAAATGTGGGATGCCTTTGGAGGTGTAGTTACTTATTTGGCAAGTGTAGTTTCTTATGCAAGTTTGGTAATAATTGGCAGTTGCATATTTTGCATGAGTTGTCAATTGGAAAGTTACTATTTTCACATGTTATGTATTTGACATCTTCCATGTGGCATCTTCATGCTTAGGTGTGGGTTTTGAAAACTTGACATTTATTGCATTGTAAGCTCTATAAATATAAGTGTTTGCTAAGGAGCTTGAGGAGAGGAGTGATTCAGACAGGGGTTATTTATGATATCAGATTTCTTCCAAAAATGGAACAAGATGCAAATCTCCATGTAAAGGTTTAGAGCTTGAAAATGTATTGTAACCTTGTTGTTGAATAATACATTGGCTATTGGAGTGTGGGGTTTTTTACTTGAAAGGGTTTTCCCCATGAATATTTGTGTTTTGTGTTTTGTGTCTTGTCTTATATCTTCATGTTTTATGATTTTGATGCTTTGAATTTGTATGACATAATGCCACTAAAACTTGCTTGATTTGTAAATATTTATAAATTGCAAGTGCTTTCCTTTAAAGTTTTAATCATGAAAAATCAACTATGTTTGATTCCGCTTTTATGACATGGTAATGTATGCATGTATCAACTTGTTGTAATATGTTTAAAGAAACATATGGTACTAGATGCACATACTCATCTTAGAGGTCTTTTTGGGATGCCCTCATTTCCCTTCACTAACATCTATCACAATAGTCTCTTCATTAAATTTAAAAACTAGCCATCCTTTATTTTTATTTTATAACCACCTTAGATTGTTTTAACAGTCTATTGATATTGGGAGTATGAACCTAAGTGACACACATAATCAACTTCTTTTAGCTTAGAACTAAGTATGATGGTGTCCATTCCACCAACTTTACTTGAAATACAACACCAATCTCATCTCTAATTTGTTTACAAGTAAAAAAGATTTAATTTTATTAGATAACATTACAAAAAAACATACCATCACACTCCCTTATTATTCTCAAACAATTAATATACAATCTTTTAATTTATTCATTCATTGCTCTCTCTCTCTTTTTAACTTAGAGTGTCATTTTCCATATAGGCTGGAACCAAAGCTTCAAATTTGACCCTGAGAATAGTTCAAGATAAGCGACTTTGATTGCAACATTCACTCACATTGGAAGTCGCATGCATGTGAAGTATTCATCGGGACTAAGAACCAATTTTGATTTCCCAGGGCATATGACTCGTTTTGACTGCACTTCAAATTTGCTCCCTCCTAAACATTCATTTTATTAAGATTAACTAGTATTACCCAGAATCCGACATCCTCAATGTTTTGACCGTTAGGATTTTATATACCTTATTCAAATGATTAAAGTAAATTTTCCTTGGGATACGATATTGAAAAACGGATATACCAATACGTGGATTCATGATCACAGAATTCTAGGGAAGCATAGAATCCAATAAAATGATATGAGTATACAATCATGATGATGTAATATTTCACTGGTTTAGACGTTAGCAACATCACCATAATGGGAAGAAGGTTTAGTAGCCTTGTTTGAGTCATTTTTGCAGCTACAGATGACTGAGTAGACACTCACCGGTTCTGATGAGAAAGAAGACAGATTATCTAATTATGATTTTTGGATTTGCTTTTGATCGTTTACTGTTGAATAGGTGAGCATTGAATGTCATTGCGACAGCTAATTTGAATTCAGAATCAGAATTTGACAGAATGGAAGTGTGTACAAGAAGGCATTCAACATCCTTTCTTTTTGGGTTTGTTTTTTCTCTTTTCTTTCTGGTAGGGTCCATGAGCAAAGCCCATAACAAACAAGAAATAAATTTTCAGAGTGACTTCGATTTGTTGGCGTTATGATTGTTGCCAAGGTAAGAGAATTGGGTACTTTATGTTGGGTGATGGTGAACTGATTAACAGCTTGCATAAATGGTTGATCATAGTTGAGCTTATATATATGATTAATGGTATGTGGGTTAGTATCTTATGATTGGGGCCGAGATAAGAGAATTGGATACTTAATGCGGGTGAAAGTAAACCGATTAATAACTTGCATGGGTGTTTGATCACAGTTAAGTAAAGCTTATAGATGTGATTGATGATTTGTGGGTTATTGCTTTAGAACCAGTTTGAGTAATGTTGATTTGGAAGTTATAAATTTCATAGAAGTTTTGACTTTGTATTAGATTAGAATGAAGCTTACTATGAAGATATAGGTTAAAAAAGTGAGTGATTAGAATCTTTGCAAATATGAAGACTAGTGTGAACAATTATGGGAAGATTGAAAAACAAGGGCAGGATGAGGTCAAGCCAAAGAGATTTGGGAAAAGACATTACATGTTTTTGGGCTTGTTGGTCTTCTTCCTTGGAGTTGCCATTGCTTGTTTGGCAGTTGGATTGGGAAAAGTGTTCTCCAAGCATCATGGAGCATCCAGTGTGCAATCTGGAGCAAAGGCCATAGAGTCTATCTGCAGTAATACCCTTTATCCAGATATATGTGTTCATTCACTTTCTTCTTTTCCCGGGGCTATCAATGCAAGCAGCTTGAAACTAGTGGCCATATCAATCAGAATAGGCATGGAAGGAATCAATAGTGCGATGCAGAGTGTGGAGAACTTCATTCAGGATCAAGGGGATCACACTGTGTCCTTGACTCTTAATGATTGTGTAGAGCTCCTTGAGTATTCATTAGATGGGCTGGATTCATCTCTAACCAAGTTGTTGCAATCAAATTCAGATGATATTTCTGATTTGCAGACATGGTTAAGCTCATCTCTCACATACCAGACTACATGTCTTGATGGATTAGGTGATATTGAAAGGTTAGGTTACATAATGGAACAGGGCAAGAATGTGTCTATGTTGTTGAGTAATTCTTTGGCACTGATCAAGACTTTTCCAATGTTGGAAGGGGATTCTGAAAGTCCGTCCCATTCAAGACGGTTACTGTCTGGTGTAAGCGATTCTGCCCTGCTTCCGACATGGGTTTGGGAAACAGAGAAAAGGTTTTTGCTTGAGGAGAAATTTCTAGTCCCAGATGTTGTTGTTGCCTTAGATGAGAGTGGGAATTTCTCAAGAATTCAGGATGCAGTAGATGCTGCTCCCCAGAGTGCCAACCAGAGCTATGTGATTCATATTAAAGCTGGGGTTTATGAGGAGAATGTCATCATCTCGAAGAAAATGACCAACATTGTCTTCATTGGTGATGGTACGAAGAACACAATCATCTCTGGGAGCAAGAATGTGCAAATGGGATTATCTGTTTACAGATCAGCCACTGTAGGTATGTTATTTCTTTTTATTGCTCGGTCGACTGTGATTGGTGGTTACTGTTACCATTTTCCATTGTAGATATTCAAACCTTTGGGAACTTGTAGCCATAGTGATTACATAGAGTGTTTTCAATGTCCTCTTGACTAATTATGAGATTATGCTATTTTATTTCAACCTGTTGAGTTGCAAAGCATAGTCAGTGTACCTTTGAGCTAGAAAATAAGTACTCAACTATAACAAAAAATGATAATTCACGGGGTCATAGCGGATGGATGATCACATCCTATGAGAATTCAAATACTTTTGATTCAATCTTTGAGCAAAATGTTTTTAATCTTTCGAATTGATCAATATGATCATTTCACTAATGGTCTCCACTATTCAACTGGAAAAGTTGGAGTTATTATACCAGAGGGATTACTTCTGAACTGGACATAACCTTCAACAAATACAGTTGACATTACTAAATTCATAGTCTAGTTGGACACAAAACAGACATTCTCACATATAAACTATAATTACAAGGAATCAGTGCAACAAAATATAGAGTAAATATAACTGGACTAGCAAACATTGGGCTAGCTGCTACCAAGTTCCTTACCACAAGGACCAAGTATGAAAGATATGACTGGATGTCCATTAAACAGTATGATATTACTATATCGTTGAATGCATTTCTTCCCTCTTCACTACATGATTTTAGTGTACATATAGAGAAAATTATTACGTCATTTATTGTTTCCAGCTATCTACCCATTTTTATTTATTTCTATCCACCTTAAAATTTGTTGCAGCTGTCCACTTATCTCTTCATTTATTTCTATCTACTTTCTACAGTTGTTTCAAACTTTCAACCATCAATTATTTTATGGCTCTCAATTTCACCTAAGAGATGAGAACCACTTTGTAGCTGCGAATGTGAGCTATGAGAAAATGCAATCTAGTGGAATGTGCAGTGCATGTAAACCACAAATAGTGAGTACAGAGGAGACCACAGACGGTTATAAGCTAAGTGTCAAATGAGAAGAACTGGAACTCTTGGGAATGGAATATCCTAGGAATTGAAATGTTTTTTTTGTAAGAAAAAAGAAATTCTTCATATGCTATGATTTTCATTGAAGAAGATCTTTGTCGATATTCTTGTACTAGGGATAACATTGGTTTCAGGTTATAGAACTTAATCACAAGAGTTGCCGAAAATGACTCAGATACATGTCCAACCTGCTTAACAGAAAAAAATATGGGAGGCAATGAAACATAGGAAGAGGATACTGATACTAAAAAGAGTCCATTTTAGAGCTGTGAGAAAGCTCAGTTAGGATGGGCCCCATTGTCAACTAAGCAATGCATGAGCAATATGAAGCTCATCATCAGTTTGCTGACTTACAAATATACCCAAGGAAGAAGCTTCGACTATAACTGGAGTGATAGTGATGCAGACAACCTCTTTTCCTACAAGTTCAATACTCTGATCTCACTGATAATGGATCTAAACTGAACAACAAAAAGCACGGCATAGGAACTAATGCAAATATTCCAAGTAATCTTTACCATGTAATTTCTTAAAATTTTCTTAACTCGCAAAATGGGCTAAGAAATAAATGCATTATAGAGAAAGATAGCAGCAGAAAACAAATCCTTTTCATATATGAACTTGATTACAAAAAAATTATCACCTCCAAAATGGCTATCACAGGGCAGTCCCCAAAACTCTCTCTCATCCCAGCAACACACTTCATCTGATAAACAAAAAGTGCCATCTTTCAAAAGAAAAACTACTAAATTCTTAAAATATTTGAGCATAAAAAATCTGATGGAAAGAGAGAATTAATCAGCATTAACAGTTGGTTACATCATCCTCCCCTTCTTTTTAGAAATTTTGAATATCCTAGTTAAAAGAACACAAGAACCCGATTGCCGTGGCCTGCGCTTCCACCATGTTAGGTACTTTTCCAAAGTTTCACTTGATTTTTTCTTATGCTTCCAGCCTCTCGTTGGATTATATATCATACATCTCTGCTAAATTGTTCTCTTTCCATTTTTTCAGCTTCTTGTAACCTTAGACCCACCTCTAGTGGTCTTCACCAAAAACCATTAAGGCTCTTCTCATGCCTTGTCCAACCTTCTATTGCACCTACACATAAATAATTAAAACATAGTAATTAAGTTAAGGGAATAGAAAATTCTTATAGGTGATACTCCCTTCTCTATATTATATCATTCGGGCATGCTTTCCAATTCTCCTTTGCAGTTTATATCTTTTACTTGGCTTAAATCCATCTGTAGTGATCTTTCTGTTGTCATTTATGCCCCATCAATGCCCATTGATGAAAACCGATCTAAGAAAATCATAAATGGGCCTTTCCCTTAGCCATTTGCAAAAACCCCAACTTAAAAAGGTCAAAATTTGCCCAAGTTATGTCAATTTGTAGTTTGGGCCTAGTTTCAGAACCTATTTAGGGTTTCATACCGTTTCTCGAAACCTCTCCAAACTCCACCTTTGGTTTTGTTTTCGACCTTTTCCTTTTTTAGCTAAGTCTTTGGCTTGTTGGAGCTTTAAATTGTTTTCAAAACCTTTATCTATTTCCAATAAGGTTCTCCAAACCTTAACTTTTTCCGACGAAGGGTTCCTTTTGAAGTTGTGTTTCTTTCTCGGCCCCCTTTTTAACTTATTTTGAACCTCTTGTCAGGCCCCAAATTGGTTTTCGCAACCAGTTTGAAGTCCAACAAGATTCTCAAAACTGGTTATTTTCCTGCCTTCCTTAAAGCCTCTAAATTGCTCTTCCTTTGCTTCCCTGCCTTTGTTAATTTTCCAAGCTTCCGAGCTTCTAAGTTGCAAGTTCAAGTTCATTTTGGTGATAGCACAATCGATTAGAAGTCCGACTAATAGCACCAATTCTTAATGGGTGGATTTCAAAGGATTGCAAGGTTGTTTTCGGCATGGTGAAGAGGTTTCAAAACATCTATCGGATCCCAACAAGGTTGTCGAAACTAGTCCTGGGGCCAACCAAGTTTTTGTGCTGCTGTTTTGCTTCAAAGGAGATTTCCACATGGTGCCCCCATGTGAGCTCGCAGATATATAAGATGGGGCCCACCATTCAAGCATGATGGTGTGCTTTGACGAGTGTCATCCCTGACACATTGGCAACTCCTCATTGGCCCATTGACTTTCAATTGGGGCTTCAACGACCAAGATTCAAACTTCTTCAGTGGCCTGCAAAGAGGAAAAAATTTAATTTTGCTGCTTCCACAACGATCATTCTTTGGGGCCCGATATTGAAGAACAATGCCATCTCAAGAGTGCCATGCTTCCTTACGGCCTGCAAGTGTCCATTTCTCTGACACACATACCATGAGCGCATCCCCAAACCTTTGCTGGTTCCACTTGCTCGTGCCCATGTCTCATTTATATCCTATAGAAGTCCTTTTGTTCTAGTGCGCTTCCAAAAGACCAAATATACATGCCAAAAATAGATCTTTGATCTAATTTGCTTTCATATTGTCCTTGTTGGTTAACTTGGCTAGGTTGAGTTCGAACTTCATCGCAAAACCTGAGTTATGCTTGATCTATAAAGGCAAGATTGTGATATTTTCAAACGGTTCTTCCCTCATTTCTCTTTCAAAGAGCTTTGTTCTGCAGCTGTAAATCAGCCTTGCCTCCATATTAATGAAAGTCACCATTTTATTTTACCTCTTCTCTTGTTCAAATATCTTGTGCAAATTTCATCTTTCCTTTATGTTTGAATATATTTTTGTTCTTGTTTCTATGCAAGTATGCTATGTTAATTATGTTTGTACTTGCTGATTGTAAATATCTTTCCTTCGACATCTTCTCAAACCCTAACCTTCATGCATGCCTCTAGGAGTTAGAAAAATAGAGATTTGTGTATGTTTCCTTTGTTTCTTTTCATTAATATTTTGTGCAGTTTCAGGCAAGAAGAAACAAACTCATAATCTTGGTGCTCCACCTCCCTTTGCTTTCTGCATTTCCTTCTCCCCTTTTCCTTTGCAAGTTGGTAGATTAAGATAGAATAGGATTTCTAAGTGTTGGGTTGTGTTGATGTGTTTTTTATGCACATGCAAACACAAAATAAAATACCAAGGCATCTTATCCTCTCTTGAACAAAGTTTCCTCGAATGCTGAAGATTTTGCCTAAGGATCATTCGAGAAGACTCCAAGGTTCTTGTATGTAGGGTCTCTATGTGTGGATAAGCTCAATTTGGTCTGATGTGATTATGCTGGATTAACAAGGGGACTTACATCCGAATGCCTGAGCGTCTGATTTACTGGAACTCAAGTCCTATCTACTGGCCGGGATAATAAAGAAATAGCAAAAGGTAAAAGGCTTAGAAAGTCTACTCTAAGACATAGAATGCAAGAAGATGGATGAACGACTAGGTGGATTCCTATTGGGCTAGGTCTCACCATCAAACTGAACAATTCAACACCAGCTCAATGCGATCTTCTAGGGTAGTTCTGAAGATGTTCAAATCATCACCATCAAACACTGATCACCATTCAAGTTAATGCATGAACAATAGACGCATAACAATTCGAGATTAAGCTCATTCAATGCCAGTTGACCACGCAGGGTGCCCTTACAATCAGCAAGAGGCTAGTGGTTTGGACTAGGTGGATTCCACGCGAGTGCATTAAATAACTTCCTTCATTCAATCTAATTAACCACCATCTAAAATGAAGATTCAACAAGAGACCATGTGTATTGCAAAGTAACGACACATTTCACCATAACTTCAATGAAAATGGAGTTCATTTACAATCAAAGCAACAATTTCTTGCCTTCTCTTCCTAATCTACTCTAATTGATATTCTATTCACTATTCTAGCTACTAACTCTTAGCTATTGTAACCTCTATTAACCAAATATTAACCTTTACAAATGAAGAGCCAGAGCTTTATATAGGGAGCTCTTCACAATTTGATGGCTCTGATTGATTTACGATCAATGGCTAGGATTACAAGATGAAAACCCTAATTAGGGTTTGTTATAACAAACTCCTTTAACCAATGAGAAAATTACATTCAATATTTGATAACCAATAGGAAACAGGGGTAGGTGCCTTGAAGTTTGTGCCATCACTGGTGAGTCAAGTACATTGAATCTGGACATGCCGACGTGGACCAAATTGACTTGAGGAACCATTACTGGGATGCCACCTTGTCTGACATTTGTGCTTTGGTTGATCTTCTTCTATCCTTGGTGTACTTGATGGATGATGTACCCCCTTTACTCCCAAGTCTTTGATGAAGCCTCCTTCTTGATTTTGCATTATGGTGATAGGAAGTCATGGTCAACTCACCTTCTTTAGTAGCTCTCTTTGTCTTGAAGTGTTATAAGATCCTTCGTCTGATATCTTGTGGTTTCTAAATGTGGTAGGATGAAGATCTTTGCAGATGGGTAGTTTTACTGTTTGAACACTTGAAGTCTTCCAACATTTTAGAAGCACCTTGAGTCCTCCTCCATGCTTTTGAGGTGTCCTTGATGATGATGGAACTTGAATAGGTCTTCCTTGTCCTGGCCTGTTCCTCTTCCATCTTGATTTTATTAATCTGCAAAACAAACCAAAAGATGATTAAGTATACATGATATATTTATACCAACATAGCATTTCTTACCTTAAATCATTAACAAGAAGGCATCAAAATTGAATTCGCTCAGGATCCTCTCTAGGGATAGGCCCTATAGGAAATTTCGCTCTGGACCCTTTGGAAGGGTCAGGAGCGATTTTTGGCTATTTTGCTCAATTAGACCTCATTTTCAACATTTCACAATCTTGGACTTAACCTTTAAACCTCCTCCCATCATGATCTCACAACTAGCCCTGTGCCCAGCTCAAACAAGGTGAAAAATAGGGATTTCAAAGGATTCGCTCTGGACCCTTTGGAAGGGTTAGGAGTGAAATTCATGATTAAGACTAAATTCCCTCATTTCCTTGCTCCAAATTGCTTCTCAAGGCAAGTATATACTAGTCTACTCTCCACCAATACCTTAGGAATCCATATCTTGATCTTAAACATGAGCAAATTAGAGGATTTTGAGAATTTCGCTCTGGACCCTTTGGAAGGGTCAGGAGCGAAATTCATACTTTGCTTGTTTTCCCTCACTTAGCTCCGTCCTTCATGCATTTGAGTCATTAAAACAAGTCTTTGGCCTTCAAAATTACTTGGGAATGAGCTAGCTTGTAGATTGGAGCAAGGTATAAAGCCTCATAAAGAAATTTGCCCTGAACCCTTTGGAAGGGTCAGGAGCGAAATTCTTCCCTTAGGTTGAATTTCTCCTTCCTCTCACTTCATTTTACCTTGATTCTCACGTTTGGATCCCTCTCTCATGAAGGCAACACTTGTTTGACCCCCAAGAAGGCCTGAAAGGAGAAATTCGCTCTAGACCTTGGCCAAGGACAGGACCTATTTAGCATTTCGCTCTGGACCATTTGGAAGGGTCAGGAGCGATTTTCACATTTTAGCTCAAAATCCTTACTCTTTGTGATCACAACTCATTCAAATGCATGCCTAGGGGTATCTTCAAGTTCAATTCACCTTGGTCAATGCTTGGCTCAACACAAAATTGGGAGAAAAAAGGAGGTTTTGAGAATTTCGCTCTGGACCCTTTGGAAGGGTCAGGAGCGAAATTTATACTTTAGGCTTGATCCTTCATTTCACCAAAACTCCAATCCACATTTCAAAGCAAATATAGACCTATCCACCTTCAACCACGCCATAAAAACCAAGGATTTGACCTCACATGAGGAGAAAATAGGTGTTTGAGGAATTTCGCTCTGGACCCTTTGGAAGGGTCAGGAGCGAAATTCACACTTTTGGACAAAATCCTTCATCTCCTTCACTTTCAATCACTTCAAATGGCAAAAAACATATCAATCCACCCCCACTATGTCCAAGGAACAAGGGTTTTGGTCTAAACAAGGAAGAAAATAGTGTCTATGGAGAATTTCGCTCTGAACCCTTTGGAAGGGTCAGGGGCGAAATTCATACTTTGGGTTGATTTCACACTTCTTCTCTCCTCAATTCACTTCAAACTTGATCTAATCAATCTCTTCTCACCACAATCAAGTCAATTTGCCATCCATTTAGCTCAAAACAAGGTCTTTCTAATGCATTAGGCAAAATAGAAGATCAAGTTGAGGATTTCTCTTTGGACCCTTTGGAAGGGTCAAGAGCGAAATTCATCCTTTGGGTTGATTTTCACCACTTCATCACCTCAAACTACCTTTCAAAGGCAAGTACACATCAAAATCTTCCCAACCATGCCTTAGAAGTCAAAAACTTGGTCATAACAAGGAGGAAAATAGAGGTTATGGGAATTTCGCTCTGGACCCTTTGGAAGGGTCAAGAGCGAAATTTCTCCTCTAGGCTCAAATCATCTTCTTTTCCACTTGGCTTCGCCTTAGACTCAATCCTTGATGCATTTCCTTCCATAGTCATGCAAATTTACCCAACTATCCAATGACTTAGGTGAAATCTTAGGTCCTTGAGAAATTTCGCTCTGGACCCTTTGGAAGGGTCAGGAGCGAAATTCAAGTTTAGGCTCAAATTTCTTGACCTTTTTCACTCATCATGCTTTAGACTTATCTTCTTGAATCCTCTCCTTGCCATTCAAGTCCATTATTTGATGTCCATAATGAAGAAATAAGCAATAAGGAGGATTTCGCTCTAGACCCTTTGGAAGGGTCAGGAGCGAAATTTGCAATCATGTCAAAATTCCTCACTTTTTATCACTTCACTTTATTTCACACATCAATTCTCTCTTCACTACGCCATAAGGACAAGGTTTATGAGGCAAATTAAGACTAGGAAGGGAGATATTAGGAAATTCACTCTGGACCCTCTGGAAGGGTCAGGAGCGAAATTTGACATTTTAGTCTCTCCGTCAGGATTCATATATAGAATATAACATTTAAGTATTTCCTTATATCTTTCTTTCTTATACTTTAAGTTATATTCCATATATATTGTCAGGATGTTTGAGTGGTTTCGGACCTCCAGGAGTTCTAATGCAAAATCTAGTTTTTGGAGGATTCTTCAATTTTCCAGACTTAGTCAAATTTCAGGATCAAGATGACATTCCAGACAGCCAAATTTCAGGACATTTGAGGATCAGGATGACATTCCAGACTTCTTAAGGCGAATTCGCCTGACTCAAGCAGAGCCTGCTATCCTAATGAGCCCCCTAGCGACCCTCTGACAACTTTCCAAATGCAAAGGCTAATAGATAAGAACCTAAAAGACCAAGAAAATAAACCGTAGAAAGCAAAAAGTAGGGGTCCCCATTTGCAATGGGGCGATGTGTGAATACGTCACAACATCTAGCGCCACCTTGAATAAATGTTCCTGAACATTTCAGAGATAAAGACTCAATTGACACTTAGAACCCCTAAAAAATTCAACTCAACTTATCAGGCGAATAGAAAATGTACTCAAAGAGGAAGAAGAATCCTTAACCAGATCAAGACACTTAATCTTTGATTACCTAGGTGTGTGCAAGTGTATTCATTCTTCTCGACAAGGCAACTATGACCTTCAGGTTCCCCTGTGATTGGGCTACGTGGTATATCTAAACTTCATAAGCATCCTGGATAGAGCCTCGCTGCTAGTCTGACGTCTATAGTCCCGACGAGGTTATCGCCACAAGACCCTTCCAAAGGGTCCAGAGCGAAATCCTTTGAAATCCCTATTTTTTGTTAGAGCGAAATCCTTTGAAATCCCTATTTTTTGTTAGAGTTATCATTTATTAGCTAATAATTATTTATTTAATTATTAGTCTATTAAACTCTATGCTTAAGCTAAACTTAGGAATCTTATAATTCCTTAGGTTTTTCACCTTTAGGGTTTCGAGTATCCTCTTATAAGGATTCTCTCTTTGTATTTTCATAACAATTGTAATTATTGAATTGCATTCTTGTTGCACAATCAATATGACTCCTCTTTTCTCGATCTCTAAATTTTGGCCTCCATAGCCTTTTTGCTTCTCTCCTTTTGTGTCAGGTTTACATGCAGGTGATCTTTGGGAGCTATAGAGTTGATTTTTCGTCAACTCCAATATGGTATCAGAGTTCCAGATTTGCATGCAGGTGATCTTTGGGAGCTGTAGAGTTGATTTTTCCTCAACTCCAACATGGTATCAGAGCTTCAGATCTGCAGCTATCTGTTCTTGTTTTGAGATTTTTTGCATTGGAAGCAGATCTGGGGTTTTTCAGAATTTTTTTTTTATGCACCTAGGGATAGGCCTTTTTCCTGAGCACTTTGGGCCTAAACGGACCTCACCATCATGTTCAGAAGGCCCAAAAACCTCTATGGTCATATAAAACTTGCCTAGTCTTGACTCCTGAGCCTCTGGGAGTATTTTTTTCTCCAGTACCAGGCCGTACGACCCTAGCACGCAATTCGAGAAAAAATATTTTTCACCTTGTTTGAGCTGGGCAAAGGGCTAGTTGTGAGATCATGATGGGAGGAGCTTTGAAGGTTAAGTTTAGGATTGTGAAATGTTGAAAATGAGGTCTAATTGAGCAAAATAGCAAAAATCGTTCCTGAACCTTCCAAAGGGTCCAGAGCGAAATTCCTATAGGGCCTGTCCCTATAAAGGATCCTGAGCGAATTCCATATTTGATGCCTTCTTGTTGATGATTTAAGGTAAGAAATGCCATGTTAAGATAAATATATCATGTATACTTAATCATTTTTTGGTTTGTTTTGCAAATGGAGGAGGATCAGGCTAGGACAAGGAAGACCTATTCAAGTTCCATCATCATCAAGGACACTTCAAATGCATGGAGGAGGACTCAAGCTACTTCTAAAGTGTTGGAAGACTTCAAGTGTTCGAGAAAAGCATTGGAAGACTTCAAGTGTTCAAGAAATTGCACATAATGGACCAAGCTATCCTCAAGACCTCATTCTACCACATGAAGAAACCACAGGATGTTAAGAAGAAAGATCTTATAAACACTTCAAGGCGAGGTGAGCTACCAGAGAAAGAAAACTTGACAGTGAGGAGGCTTCATCAAACACATGGGAGTCTAGGAGGTAAATCATTCATTGAGCACATCAAGGACAAAGGAGTATCAACAGAGGTTAGTGCAAGGGTATGTTGAAGAAGCAGATAGTTTCAAAAGAGTTAATCAACGTTAGCTTCTAAGCATCACCAAATTAAGTATCAAAAGAGATACGAGCAAGTACCAGACAAGGTGGCATCCCAATCATTATTCCTCCAGTCAGATAGGTCTACCTCAGCATGTCCAGATTCAATGTACCTAACCGATGATGGCACAAACTTCGGTGTACCTACCCCTGCTTCCTATTGGTCCGCACTCATTGAATGTAATTTTCTCATTGGCTAAGGAAGTTTGTTATAACAAACCCTAATTAGGGTTTCCATCTTGTAATCCTAGCCGTTGATTGTAAATTAATCAGAGCCATTGAATTGTAAAGAGCTCTCTATATAAAGCTTTGGCTCTTCATTTGTAAAGGTTAATAGTTAATAGCTAGAGAATAGTCAATAGTGAATAGTCAACAAATAGAGTAGATTAGAAAGAGAAGGCAAGAAATTGTTGCCTTAATTGTATGGTGAAGGGTGTTGTTTCTTTGCAATACGCATGGTCTCTTGTTAAATCTTCATTTTAGATGGTAAATAATTAGATTGAATGAAGGAAGTTATTGAATGCACTCGCGTGGAATCCGCCTAATCCAAACAACTAGCCTCTTGTTGATTGTAAGTGCGCCCTGCATGGTCAACTAGCATGAATGAGTTTAATCTCGAGTCGTTACGCGTCTATTGTTCATGCATTAACTTGAATGGTGATCAGTGTTCGATGGTGTAACGATTTGAACATCTTCAGAACTACCCTAGAAGATCGCACTGAGCTAGTGTTGAATTGTTAAGTTTGATGGTGAGACCTAGCCTAGTAGGACTCCAACTAGTCATTCATCCATCTTCTTGCATTCTAGGTCTTAGAGTAGACTTTCTGAGCCTTTTACCTTTTGCTATTTCTTTATTATCCCAGCCAGTAGATAGGACTTGAGTTCCAGTAAATCAGACACTCAGGCATTCGGATGGAAGTCCCCTTGTTAATCCAACATAATCACATCAGACCAAATTGAGCTTATCCACATGTAGAGACCCTACATATAAGAACCTTGGAGTCTTCTCGAATGATCCTTAAGCGAAATCTTCAGCATTCAAGGAAACTTTGTTCAAGAGAGGATAAGATACCTTGGTATTTTACTCTGTGTTCGCATGTGCATAAAAAACACATCAACAGGTTGGTTCAACACTCTACACCTGGATTAGAAAGGAAGCCGACCTCCGGAGATTCAACCCCCTAGTGCAATATCCCACACTTGAGGGTTGTTTCCATGTTTCATGAGGTTGACGAGTTGATAGTTCAGGAAGGGTGCAAACTTTTGTGACAACACTTTCTACACCAAAAACCAGCATGGATCTCTCATTACTTGTCCAACCTTCTATTGCACCTACACATAAACAATTAAAAATAATAATCAAGTTAAGGGAATAAAAATCTCACATAGGTGATTCTTTCTTTTTTATATTGTACCATTCAAGCATGCTTCCCAATTCTTCCTTGCAATTATATATGTAATATCCTTTGCCAAATTTGATTGAAAATTTATGATTTAAATGCTCAAGGAATATTGTCAAACACTTGTCATGAAACTTCTGTACTTGCTGATTGTGGTTTTCTTTTTGATATTCTGATTTAAGAGATGATAATATGCATTCATTGAACTCAAAAGGACATATATCAAAGTTTGAAGTTAAATGAGAATGCAATGTAACACCTACCACTAACCTTTCAATGACAATGTGTGACTGAAATCGTATGAAATATGCATCTACAACTGTTAGACATTTCTACGAACATTTGGCATGCATTCTAAGAGACCAAAATGCACTTACAGCAGATTGTCATTAACACAAACACTTGTCATAAATACATGTAATTCCCACATGCCAATGAGTGGTACTGTTGATGTGTTTTTTATGCACATAACATTTCAGAATAAAATACCAAGGTAATTTACCGTCTCTTGAACAAAATCACCTCAGATGCTAAGAATGAGATCAACTAAAATGATTTCAAGGTTTCTACATGTCAGGTCTTGACAAGTGGGTAACTCAATGGTCGATGTGAATTGTTGTGTTCACTTGGGGACTTATGCAAATGTTTGGATTATCATGAATGATGCGGAATAGGTGTGCTGACAACTTAAGATTTATCAATATGGCTCTGGATTTACTTACTAAAAAATGGGCAAAAGGAATAGGGTTCAGGAAATCTATTCTAAGCCTAGGAATGTAGGAAATGATGAATAGATCTAGTGGAATCAAACTAGGCGAGGTCTCACAAACAGGTATTGACACAAGCTTAGTGCAATCGTCTAAGGTATACTTAAAGATTTTTAGGCTATCACCATCAAACGTTGACACCATCCAAGTTGATGCTTGTCAAGGGACGCGTAATAGTTGAAGTTAAGCTTACTTAAATTTCCAATTGGCCACGCAAGGCTCACTTACCAGTGGCAAGAGGCTAGTGGCATGGATTAAAGATTCCACACAAATGAATTCAACAAATCTTTCACTCAATCTAACATACATGAAAATAAATTCTAATCTAAAATCATAATCTAACTTGGAGGAATTGAGAACCATGAATGCAAATACAACACTTGAAGAGCAAAATCACCAACAATTGAACAATGATTATGATTCAAATAGCTGCAGCATATACCAACAATTCTACAAAAATTCTCTCTTACAAATGAGAGACAAGGAGGCATATATGGAGTCTCTTACAAAATGGATGGCCAAGATTGATCCAAGATCAATGACCGAGATCATGCCAACAAAACCCTAGAATTGCCCTAATTAGGGTTTACATAAAAAATGGTGCCACCTACATATGGCCCAATGAAAAGATACCTAGTCATCAAATAGGGAATCTTCTAGAAGATTCCTCCTGCATCTCTCTCTCTCCTAGCATACTCCAAGAATCTAGCCAATACTGAATCTAACTCGTCCATGGAAATGCCAGGCAAGGTATCCTATTGTAAATCAATCACGTCCAGTGAATCCAAGCAAGCATCCAAAGTGTTCTCCCATTCTGGCATGAGCTTCTGCGGACTATGAACATGAATCAACAAAGAGACCAAGTCATCTATTTGACTCTTCTTCAAAGAGTCCAACTGACAAAAATACATAAATTTCATCTTGTCTCTTAATTCAGCTAAGTGTAAACCACTAGAATCACTAACATCGACACCCAATAATTCCTCAATCGAGACAAGGATCTTCATCTGAATGTCTTGAATTAATCCTTCCATCTCCATACAACTCGACTGGGCATTCTCATAAGTTGATTTCTTCATGGCTAATGAACAATACCAGCCATGGAAATCGTATCTGTCTCCACTGTGCACAATGTTCTTGTTGACCAAGGTGGAATTAGGAATTTTCTTCAAAGCCTGGAGGTGTCTTGTCTTGAATAGGTTGGAATTCTTCCCAAACTCCTTCCAAATACTGGATTCTGAATGCGAGCCCTGTTGTCCTATCATTTGCATGGACAAACTGAGTAAGGAAATCATCTGCTCGCTTTCTTGTATTCTCAACCCACTTTTCCACCTTTGAGAGTGTACCTCTCGCTGCCTCATAGTGTGAATGCATTCCATGGACAACTGCAATAAGGGAAATAAGGATGGGATCTTCACGCCTTATCCCTGCAATATACTCTCTAAGTCTAATATTCTCTTCTTTGTACCTTTCTTTCTCTTCAATCTCTCTGTCTAACCTTGCATCGATTGCCTTGAGGTTTTCACCAACCTCCTAAAATTCTTGCTTTCTGGATGTACGACCAAGGGCAACTGAAGTGATCTAGAAATCCATAGGAGTAGCAATGTCCGCTATCACGCCTGCAATAGGAACAACAACCTGCGCAATCCGCATTCCTGTCTCATCTCTAGCTATGTGCGACAAAATCTCCGCTCTCTTGGGCTCTTTCTCCTTAGCACTCCTAGCTAGGTAGTCATCAATGTCGTCAATAGGTTGTACCTCTATCGTCGTCAATAGGTTGTACCTCTATCATTTGTTTACTTTCTTCCATACTTCTCATCAGCCATTCAGGAATAGCGGCCATCTTTATACCATCATCGAGACACATTTCTTGATCAAGTCCCCTCAATGCCGAGATAACATCATCATCATCATCGGGATTATTCCTGGTCCAATCGTATACCTCATTTCCCAAAATAACTTCCAAAAGGACAGTAGGGGATCCCAGCTGATCATCATTCTCATTTGGAGGTGTAGATATCGTTGTGACATGTAATTCCTGAGTATTCTTTGGTAGTATCACTGTGTTGGAACACTGCTGAGTCTCCTTGTTCTGCTCTGTTACTTCAATCACTTCGATTGATGAGACACTGAGAGGGGGTGAAGGAATGATAGGTGGGGGAATGATAGTCTTCTGTTTCTTCTTCACCTCCTCAATCTTCCTCCCTCTGGCCTTGACTTCTCCTTGCATGTTCTTCCTTCTCTTGGGAGCTTGACTCTCTTCGTCTGCATGAATCCTGACATCACTGATAGTCCTCTGATTTTCCTCGAAAGTAGACTCTTCTGGCTTCATCCTTTCATAAGTGAAGGGAACACCCATATCAACTAACTTATTCATCTGTATATCTACCCATGCACGAGAGAAACTCAAGACCTCTCTCATCAATACATTCAGGTTAATCTCTTCTGACTCTGACCAATTTGGCAATAGGATTGCCTTCTTCATTTCACTCTCATACTGTGGATGTGTATGATCTCTGTTATCTAACACTTGATCAGGAATGAGGAAAAGTCCACACTTCCTCATGAAATCCACTAACATTCTGGACCACATTCTTCTCTTCATTGCTTGCTTGTCCATCAGGTTAGCCCAATAATTCTCTATGTCAACTTTGTGGATGAACTTCTCTCCCTTGATCCTTCCAACTTTCTTGTCTGGATCAAATCTTTCTCTTTTCTTGTATGTAGCAAATCGATAGAATGCAAGCTCCTCACTCACAGTGCTGGCGGCTATGGCAGACTGACAAACCTCTGATGTCTTCCCAACTGAAATAGGGAATGTCATGCCTGTCCTATGCTTCTCTCTTTGAATGACATCGAACTCTAGAAGCTGTCTCACCACTTCCAACAAGATCATTCTATCAGTCGAATACCTAGGAAGTCTGTAGGGTTTAGATTGAAACCCATGAATCCTAAGGTACATGAAAGTGGGAAACTGAATATACCAAGATCCATATTTTTCTATTAACTCTGTTGCCTCCTTGGATAATCTCCTATGGATTCCGCCCTGCAGCATCCGTGTGATGTACATAGTGAATGCATCATTCACTCTCTTATAGTCTTCAATTCTATACATGCTCAGCTGGGGGTAGCATTCATGACTCCTAAATTGTCCTTGCCCATTCCCGACTTCACCTTTGCATATTAATCCTTTGTATGAAACAAACTGTGCAAGTAGGTATACCAGTTAAGAAGTCATGGCAAATGACTTGGACCGCTCTACATTCGTCAACTGAAAGTCCAGATTGTCACTTATAATCTTAGACCAATTTACTAACGTTCCTCTAAGACAATCCTGGATGAAGTAGAACATCCATCCATCGAAAATTGCTCCCTTCGGCATGCCCATCACTCTGTTGAGTAAGAATATTAAATCGCTATTCTCCTCCTTGAAATCTATGCACATGAGTGTCTTGGGAGCCTTGGAATGATGAGACCTAGGCTCAATCATCCACTCTTTGTTTATCAAATTCTTGCATACACCCATCTTCTTTGTGTATCTTTCTTCATATTCATCCTTGGTCACATCCTTCATGTCTGTTCCGCATGGAATTCTGAACACCTCTGCAATAGCATCCTCAGCAAGGCAGGCAATGACAACGCCCTTAAGAGTTTTGATCATTCGCGTGAGCGGATCATAACATCGTGTACACTCCAGGATAAGTTCACTGCACTGTATGGACTGTGGAAATCCAACGGCATGAAAAATACCACTCTTCATAATGTTCGCATATGCTGGGGAAAGAACTTGATCTCCGACTTCGAACATCCGCTGTTGCATCTGGTCGAATTCTAGGAAATGCATGTTTGTATCTGTAATCTCCTTCCATCTGGATGAAATCTTAAGCTCTGGATAGAATCCAGCCTCCAGCATCTTCTGTAGTTCTTTCCTTTCCTTATATCCAGACTTCGACATCGCACCTGTACGAAGCTTGAAGTTAGACTTAGGAAAATAAATAATGCTCTTGATAAAATTCTTGACTTTCTAAAGATTTTAGCTAATTAGAGCATAAAGTCAG
Source organism: Cryptomeria japonica (assembly GCF_030272615.1). Classification (NCBI taxonomy): domain Eukaryota; kingdom Viridiplantae; phylum Streptophyta; class Pinopsida; order Cupressales; family Cupressaceae; genus Cryptomeria; species Cryptomeria japonica. The sequence goes on along the minus strand of NC_081413.1, from coordinate 720,767,189 downwards.
GAGAATAATCCATACACTTTGTAGATTTTAACAATGTTACCCCGAGTTTCCGGGACGGGGACGGCAAGGGACGGCAGGACGCGTTTCCGGGACGGCAAATTTTTTTGCCAAATTTGGGGACGGCGGGGGACGGCAAAGGGGACGGCTATTAAAATATAGGAAATATTTAAAATATATAGGAAAATTTCAAAATTCTAAATGTTCATATGAAAACATGGATAAAGCATGCATACATACATTATATTCATATGAAAACAATAAAACATGGAAATGGCATGTGTATGATACTATGAAAAGTTGAAGACATTTTAGAATGTAAATTCTGAACATACAACATTGTTAATACTCAATATACAATATGCAATTATGCATTCATAAATCAGAATTTCAATTCATTCACATTGTCAATATGCATATCATAATAGATATTAAAGAAATAACATACAAAATGTCAAAACAAAGAGGTTAAATTTTCCCTACTTCTATCGACGCAGTTTCCCCCCATATTTTTCAACAGGGGTTTGGGGGCAACGCCCCCAAGGTGGGGTCAAGGGGCATCGCCCCTTGCGGGGTCAAGGGGCAGCGCCCCTTGCGCGCTCCCTATCGCGATACAGGGCGGGGTTGAGGGGCAGCGCCCCGCGAGGCCAAAAAAACTTATTCTTTCATAAAGGTGTTGGGTGTTATTTTTCTATTAACTCGCCGAGTTTGGCGATTTTTGGGCGATTTTCTAATCTCTGTGTCAAAATGCCCAAAGGCTACACTGCTGCCATATAGTTTCATTTTCAAAATTATGAATTAAATTAATGTTATCTTTTAATTTTTTTATTTTTACTAACAATTTGAATTAATAAGGGGCCTATATTAGAAAAAAAATTTAAAAATTTGAAAATACAACTTTTTTTAGTTTTTTAATATTTTTTAATGGCCTTAGATAAGGGGGACGTCTAGCCGTCCCCGGGACGGATTGGGGATGTCCCAGCCGTCCCCAGCCGTCCCTGAGACGTACGGACGTCCCCCAAGGCTAGGGCAGGCATCCCCCCGTTTCGGGGACGTCCTCTAAAAATATAGGGCAATTTGGGGACGGGGGGAAACGTCCCCTAGCCGTCCCCAAGTCCCCGAAACATCCTCGAGACGGGGACGGGGGTTTTCAGGTCAGGGACGCGTCCCCAGGTAACTCTGGATTTTAACAATTAAATTTAAAGTGTGACAATGCTAGGGCATGAAAACCCTCTATAAAATTCATTAATACCTCCTTATGCTCAGAAAATATGCAAGCTAAAATGCAAAGGAGTATACCGGATCAACGATGACTAAGGGAAGGTGTGAAAGGTTGTGTTTTCACACAAAGTATGTCTGAAGACACCTTCCGCAGTAAACAATGGAGGTCAACAAATCTGAAGACAACCTGAAAATCAGACTTTTAAAACATTTTGTAATCCTTAAAAAATGTGCATAACTTGATAAAAATCAATTTTGGTGATGGAAACAATCATATTCAGGAATGTAAGTGTGGCTGGTAAAAAATAAATTTCTAAGGACAAGTTTGAAAATTAATTACTTCAGACTTACCAGCACCTTGCAAAGAGTAGTTAAAAATCCCTGAAAATGATAGAAAATAACTAAGGAATCAGCTACAAGCAAACTCGCCAAAGTGGTTAGGTGGCTGGAAATGAAAATTTCTGAGAACAATTGCCTATAATGGAGTTTTCAGACCTGCAACAGCGATAAAATGGTCTGAAAATGCACTAAAAACTCCGTTAAACACCTCCAAATGCAAATCGCCTAAGTTGGAATTGGCTGGGCAATGAAAATTGAAGTCTGAAAATTATTGTGCAGCCAACAATGGAGGTCAAATCTGAAGCAAACCTCAGATCTGAAACAAATCAGTGAGCTGGGAATGATGGCAGCCACCAAGCATGAAGAAAATCACCCCAAACAATGGCACAAAGTCTCTTATACTTGCTTTTACCTCTCACTTTCACCACACAAGCAATGTGGGATAAAACACATGCTTATAAACTTGTTTGGTAAAAACCAACTTGCTTCTAGAAGGTTTAAAATATTAAATGTTTATTGCAAGTTATTTAATTTTGCTTTTTTTAAATTTTAAATAATCATTAATCATCATTTAAAAGCAATTAAAATGAGGCTCACTTATTAAATATTTTGATTTAAGTCCAAATTGAGCCTCTAGGGGAAAATCGACTTAAGTTGGTATTAAAAAATCCCTTTAAAAATCATTAAAATGTCAAAAATTTCCCCACAAGGGAAAATCGATCCTAGCTTGGGTAAAAATCCATGCCCAAATTTCATCAAAATGCACATAAAACACTCAAGGGGAAAATCGATGGCAGTTTGGACACAAAATCCACACTCTAAATTCACTTTAATTGCAAAAAATACTCTATAGTGGAAAATCGACCTCAGTCTGGATGAAAATCTGGACTTAAAACTCATCAAAATGCTCTCAGTGGAAAATCGACTTGGGTCTGGACTGAGAGTCTGCACAAAAACCCGCACTAACTTGCCACAAAACATCTTGGTGGAAAATCGACCTCAGGCATGGAATCATCCTCAATGTTGTTTGCACTATAGTGTGCACTCCAGGTGGAAAATCGATGGCAATTTGGAAAAATCCTGACACTTAGCTAAATTTTAGCACTTCTAGGGGAAAATCGATCCAGGTATGGATAAACAGTGGTGGAAAATAATAACCAGTATGGATTTCAGGGGAAACCCATGTGTAGTGTGGATTTTGAGTGGGGGAAAAGGGTGGGTAGTCTGGAATATGAGGGGAAAAGCACCTCTAGCATGGAATTTGACCTCCTAACCCTTGGAATATGGATTTTCCTTAGGAATTTGGCATTTTAACCACTCAAAATCACTTAGAAACTTCAAAATTAGACTAGACTTAGGCAAATTTTCCAAAAAGATGAGCGAAACGCTAGGAAATTATCGGGATAAAGTGTGAAATCAACTTAAATAATACCTTAGGAGCAAGAAAACAACTCCAAAAGGTCTGGGAATACCCTGGCACTTTAAAATCACTGATGCGCGTGTTTAAAAACACGTTAACGCTCAAAAAGGTCAACACTTAGACAAAATTTAGGATCATTAAAATATCAACGTTTGCAACTTGATCCTATAACCTCAAAAACCCTAGATGGCACTAGGCATAATCAAAACTCCGAGACTCGGGCACAAGAAACACAAAATTGCCCACTAAGCAGCCAAAACCCTAACCTAACAATGCAGAAAGCTGGAAAAGAGGGGATCCCCGTTAGCAATGGGGCGATGTGTGAAAAGGTCATAACAGGTACTAACAACAATAAATGTAGCCTCCAACAATCTGAAATCGCTTTTAAAACCCCTTTGAATTTATGTAGATTAACTCTTCTAAAATGCACTAGTACTGTAGCGTTTACTATTCACGGGTACTGTAGCGATTTACTATTCATGGGTACTGTAGCGCATTGTTCACGGGCACTGTATCAGCAAATAAATCTCTGAATATAATCCCTTTCAATCTACAAACAAACTCTGAAATAAACCCTCCAATCAGCTCAATATTGACTCCTGAATGAAGCCAACTCTCACAAGCATAATCAGATGATATCGCACACCCTCTATATGTTGTTACAATGAAGAAGCCACGGTCTCCAATGCCGACGAGCCTTGAATCCTGCAGAAACCCTTGGTATTCTACACTTCAATGCTTTAGAGAAACTTCAATCAAAAACTCCAATCACATAATCAAGTTCGATTCCTTTTGCACACTTATATTTTCTCAAGAAGTTCGAACTTCTTCAAAAAGCTCTTAATTAACATTGAAATGTTATAATATTTCATTGACATCAATAATGTAATTAAACCTTGGGTTATGTGCTCATAAATTATTAATAAACTTGGCCCCCTTCTCATGATAAATAGACCCTCATTTAAGTGCTTTATAATATAAAGTCATTTTATGACTTAATAATATAATCTCCAAATAATTAATATTTAATTGAGCCAATTAAACATTAATATCTCCATGAATACTCTGTATTTTCGAACGCCGTCTGAACTAGGAGCTAACATGAGGAGACTGCATATGACCATACCCCCTTTACTAAAAATAGCAGGGGTTGATCTCTAACATCCCAAGACTTACTAAAAATAGTAAGTAGAGCAAATGATGTCTGAATGATGCCAAACGAAGACCAAACTGAAGCACTCTAAACACTGGGGATGATACCAATCCTCAAAAGACCCTCTAACCAATCCCATTAGCCTACGAGGGTCAGGGTAATAGGCTAATCCTCACTAAAGAACTGATGTCAACAAAAAAGGGACATCACAATATATCTTTTCCATGGCTAGTTGCCCTATCACAGATTATCAAGAGTCCATTTCCTCTTCATCTATTTATGCAATGTCAACTTTTGGCATGCTCACAATATCATGCTCTTCACATTCATTCTTCACAGTATCACCTTTTAGATCTCTGTCTTTGTTGCAGTTTCATCTCAAATGTGGATTTATTTCACGGCTGCAACATGTTAAGCCTCCTTTAGTGATAGAATGCATCCCTCTTCATTGTAGTCCTCTACCTCTTTTACTCTTCCAAGGTGATCATCAATTGTTTCCCCTTCTTTTGGTATCTTCATCCCATTCATCTATCTGCTCTCTCTCAAACATTTTGTAAATCACATTTAAGGTCCTTCCATCCACTAGTAATTCTATCAACTCCAAAAGAGATTTTATCTTTCCCTGTTCTAACAATTCTATTGCTTGGCTAATCCTAGACTTTATAACCCTCCTCCTTGAGAACACCTCTTAATTACAAGGTGAGCATGTATTCCCACACGTCCTTTCACCTTTACACAACCCTTGAATGCCTTTGTTTCAGCTTTACTATTCTTTGTGTTCTCATTATTACTTGCCTCACTTTGCTCCAACATGTAAAGTTATTCAATTCTCAATTCAAAATGCAAGTTATATTCTAGTTTATCTATTCTTTTATCTATGTATTATCTATTTAATATGATAAGTCTGATTATCTTCTTTTATATTGCAGGTGAGAGGAGCATTTATTGATTTTGATGTCCTTCTCACAAATGCCGATTGATATGTATATTCAAGCAAGGAGGATCAAGCAATGCCTTGACCGGTCATGTCTTTTAGACATGACCGATCAAGACATTACTTGATCGCACCCTTTGACTCATCATTGCAATTACCAATCGGTGTACACTTAATTAATAACCTGATACCAATCGGTGTATACTTAACTTAACAACCCAATACCAATCGGTGTATGCTTAATTTGCCACCCGATACCAATCGGTGTATACTAGTTAATCACAATAACCATTATTGTTTACTGTTTAATATATAAACCAATATAAATTGGAATACATTGGTTAGCCCGATAATAGTCGGTGATCACAGTTAATATGATAACTGATATTAATCGGGGTCCATACATTATAATGTAAACCGATATTAATCGGTATTCTATGCTATAAGATGATTATCGATAGTTAAGCATTGATCAAACTAAGTAGATTGAACATATACAAATGAAGAATGACCATCAAATGAAGGAACAATAGCTTGAAGTTTTTCATCATAGTTTATCGATAGGATAAATGATTGAATGAGAGACTTCATTTATCTCTCATTCAATCATTTATCTTACTGAAGCTATAATGCATTAACACAACATTCACCATAATTTTTTAAACTTCCTTTGCTTGTATCTTGTTTCCTTTTGCCTTATCCTTGTCCTATTTCTTCTTCCAATTTGGTTATCCTCTTTTTCAGATTATGAACCAACGCCACCTCTGCATCTATAGCCATACCCATAGCTCTCCTCTAAGCTATTAAAACTCTTCACAAAAATTCTCTAATCCCAGCATCTGTGAATGCTCTAATACAATTCTGATTCAGACAACCTCTATTGCTACAACTTCAATAGTCTGCTCTCATTTATAATGGATCTAAACAAAATAACAAAAAATACAGCATAGCAACTAATGCAAATAATCCAAAGTATTATTCACCCTATATTTTGTTTACACATAAGGGAAAAAGAAACAAATGCAGTATACAGAAAAGCTAGCAGCAGATAAAAAAAAACTTTTTATTTCTGAACTTGAATACAACAGCGAATTCACCTCCAAGTTGGCTATAACATCCTAGTTCCCAAAACTTTTTATCTCATCCGAGCAACACACTCCCTTTAATGAAAAAAAACTACTATCCTAAAGAAGAAAACTACTGAATACTCCACTACAGCAGTTACAAATTCACAAATTGTAGTCGCAACAAAATCTCCAAAAAATATTTGAGAAAAAAAAACTGACAGAAAGAGGGAATCAAACAGCATTAATGATCAATTACATCATATAGGAACAGGTTCAACTTGGTGTTGATGGACCTATCCTTGGATGTAACCACTAGACAAGATAGCAAGGTAGGGAGGTGGTGGTCAAAAGACATACTCACAACCAGAATATGATATAAAAGAATTATAGTCTCCAGAACATATCTTCATCACGAGTCCTACAAACAACCATTTGAAGAGAGAATGACGCCTCATGGTTAGTATCACAAAGGTCTTGTAGAGATGGTGGTGAAAGACAATTATCCATTTCCTTAAACGATTTTAGGAAGTGAAGGCAGCACGCTTAATTTTGTAGAAGAAGCCAAGTTACTAAGAGGAAGGCATTACTTGGATGGTGTGTGCCGTGTGGTACAGTAGGAGGTTCTATCAATAATTGGAACATTCTTGTCATCTACTGCATGAGTTGGAGTTGAAATTTCTTCTAGCATTGTTGTCAGTTATTTCTCAGCAACTGCCTCGAATCAGGTTTCTGTATAGTGCTTGCTGGATTTACTTCATTCATCCATCAAATAAATATGAAAAGATTCAAAGCACAATGATACAATATATATTAAGAACAAATTGTTGTTGCAAGGATAAAGTTATGAATCAAAAGCTTAGTACACAAGTGCTGGATTATGACAACAATAAAACAATAAAACAAATATTATCTCATCTTTTAGAAAAACAGTTTATTTAATGGCAAAGTGATTGAATTGTAATTGTGATAGCAGCAGCTGTGAAGATTGTAATTGTTTTTCTTTGAGCATTAATAATTCTGATACCTTATCCCATGGATGTTTCCTTGGCATATTATCAAGGTTTTACCATGTAAATTTGTGTCTTTTGTGTTATTTTGTTCTTCTGTTTTATTTTCTTCATTACTTATTCACAACTAACTTGTGCTGCAATATTTTATTATTCTGGGTTTTATGTTTCCGCTTCCATAACAAGTGGTATCAAAGCAATTATTTTGCCACAATTGTGTTAGGATTCATTGTTGGTTTTGCAACATTAAATGATGAAGGCTTCAAATACATGGTTTGAGGTAGAGAAATTTAATGGAAAGAATTCTTTCAAGCTTTGGAAGCTTGAGATGCATGATTTGTTAGTGCAACAAGGATTGCACAAGGCATTGGTAGGAAAGTCAAAGAAACTTGCAAATATGACTGATGAGGGTTGGGAAGATTTAGATATGAGAGCTCTTAGCACAGTTCGATTGTGTTTGACAGATGAGGTTCTTTTCAATATTGTCGAAGAGGAAACAACAACAGGCTTATGCAGTAGAATGGAGAGTCTTTACATGACAAAACCCTTGACAAACCGAATCTGTTTGAAGAGGCAATTGTATAGTTTGCGAATGAAGTTATAAAAATTGTTGATCATTTAAATATTTTCAATACTCTTATTTGTCAATTGTCTAGTATGGGTGTAAAAATCAAAGATGAAGACAAGGCAGTCGCATTGTTGCGTTCACTGCCCGATTCTTGGAATCACTTAGTCACTTCTATTAGATTTAGCACAACTGATACCCTTGAATTTGATTCTATTGTGGGAGCTTTGTTGTCTAAACAGGTGTGAAGGATGTCTAGTGAAAAAACCTCCACACCAAAAGAAATGGTGGCTAGAGGTCGATCCATAGAAAAGGGGGAGAATTTGAGAGGTACATCTAGATATAAGTCAAATGGCAAAAAGGGTAAGGGAAAATGTTGGTACTGCAATAAATCAAGGGATCCCAAGAAAGATTTTTGGAAAAGGAAAGAAGAGAATGATGCTCCAAAAAGAAGAAAATCCGGTTGAGACAAGTTTAGGTATGGTCAGTGAAGTATTATCTATTTGTAATTTCTTACAACATCATGAGGAATTCTTATTAGATTTTGGTGCTTCTAATCATACATGTCCACTTAGGAGTTGGTTTTCTACTTACCAAGCTATTGATGGTGGTGTTGTTCTTATGGGAAACAATGTTTCATGTGAGACTGTTGGGATTGGGAGCATTAAAATTAAAATGTTTTATGGTGTTGTAAAAGCTTTAACAGAGATTACACATGTACTGGAGCTGAAAAAGAATTTAATTTCCTTGGGAGTTTTAGATTTTGATGGTTATAAATCTTCTTGTCAAGGCAAAGTGTTGAAAGTGTCCAAGGGCATTTCAATGGTCATGAAGGCTACAAAAGTTGGAAACTTTTACAGGCTAGATGGGAGTACTAATAAAAATGAAGTAGCGGTGGTATCTAAGGAAACAAATGATTCTACTCATTTGTGGCATTAGCAATTGGGTTACGTGAGCAAGAAAGGGCTAAAGGTACTAGTTACCGTAAGTTAATTCCAAATTTAAAATCTTTGAATTTGAAATTTTTGCAAGCATTGTGTCTTTGGAATTAGTGTAGATAGAAGTTTAAATTAGGTAGTCATACAAGTAAGGGTGTTCTAGACTATATTCATTTAGATGTTTGGGGACCTGTTGTGACATATTCACACATCGCCCCATTGCAAATGGGGACCCCTACTTTTTTTCTTTCCGGGGTTTGTTTTTCTAGGTCTTTTAGGGTTTTGTCTATTAGCCTTTGCATGCTGAGTGTTGCCAAGGGATCACTAAGATAGCAGGCTCTATTTTAGCTAAAGGTGAGTCAGTGGATACTCCGGGTTAGGGTCATCTTTGAAAGTCTTCATTAGGACAAACTTTTGCTCTTGTTGAATATCATCTTTGAAGGTCTGAGTTAAGTCAAATTGGTGAGTGATGAAGTCTGGAATGTCATCCTGATCTTCAAATGTCCTGAAATTTGGCTAACTCTGGAATGTCATCCTGATCCTGAAATTTGACTGTTTGGAAAATTGAAGAATCCTCCAAAAACTAGATTTTGCATTGTAACTCCTGGAGGTCTGAAACCACTCTCAAACATCTTGACAGTATATATGGAATATAACTTAAAGTATAACTTATACTTAAATGCTATATTCCATACATGAATCCTGACGGAGAGACCAAAATGTCAAATTTCGGTCCTGACCCTTCCAAAGGGTCCAGAGCGAAAGTCTCCATAAGACATTCTACTTTGACCCAAACTTAGAACTAACTCATTCCCAGGCATTATTGAGGGCAAAACACTTGTTTGGATGAAGAAATGTGAGAAATGAAGTCAAGATTTGAGCCTAAATGTGAATTTCGCTCCTGCCCCTTCCAAAGGGTCTAGAGCGAAATTCTCCCTATACACCTTTTTTCCTCTTTGTTTGCACACAAACCTAGTTCCTTGGGTGTAGATGGAAGGAGAACGATGTGTCTTTGCCTTTTGAGGTGATAGAATGTGGAAGAATGGAGGATTTTTTACCAAAACTAGAATTTCGCTCCTGACCCTTCCAAAGGGTCCAGAGCGAAATTCTTGGAAACTCATATTTTCTTCTTGGAGATGGTCAAATTCTTGAGTTTTGTGGCATGGTTGGAAAGACTTTGATGTGTTCTTGCCTTTGAAAATTGGGTTGAGGCGACGAAGTAGTCAGAATCAACCCAAAGTAGGAATTTCGCTCCTGACCCTTCCAAAGGGTCTAGAGCGAAAATCTTTATAACTCTCATTTGCTTCCTTGTTTTGGCTAGGCGTTGGAGTCCAAGGCATGTTGGAGGGTAGATTGGTATGTTCTTGCCTTGAGAGGTAGTTGGACGCATTGAAAGATGAAGGTTTTGCCTAGAACAAGAATTTCACTCCTAACCCTTCCAAAGGGTCCAGAGCGAAATTCTTGATAAACCTCTTTTGCTTCCATGTTTAGGTCCCAAACCTTGTTCCCTAGGCGAAGAGTGGTGTATTTTTACCTTGCAAAGAAGATTGGAGTTGAAAAGATGAAGAATCAAGCCTAGAGTTGAAATTTCGCTCCTGACCCTTCCAAAGGGTCCAGAGCGAAATTTCACAAAACCACTATTTTCTCTCAATTTTGTGCCAAGTCAAGTCTTTGAGAATGGCTTTAAGTTGCTAGTGATCACCAAATGTGAAGGAATTAAGCAAAAACAAGGATTTCGCTCCTGACCCTTCCAAAGGGTCTAGAGCGAAAATCCTAAAACCTATTCTATCCTCCAAAATTTTGTGCCAAGTCAAGCCTAGACCAAGGTGAGAAAACCCCTTAGGATTGCCTTTGAATGCTTTTTGACCACCAAAAGTGTAAATTTTGAGCTAAGACTTGAATTTCGCTCCTTACCCTTCCAAAGGGTCCAGAGCGAAATCCTCAAAAACTCCATTTTTCTCCAATTTTGCATCAAGCTTGATGTTGGTTGAGATTAAACGGATCCTTAGACATGCATTTGAGCAAGTTGTGGTCACAAGTTGTGAAGATTTTGTTTGAGCAAGTTGTGGTCACATGAAACTCCTATTTTTCACCTTGTTTGAGCTAGGCAAAGGGCTAGTTGTGAGATTATGATGAGAAGAGGTTTGAAGGCTAGGCCTAAGATTATGAAATGATGAAATGAGCTCTAAATTGGCTAGGAATACAAATTTCGCTCCTAACCCTTCCAAAGGGTCTAGAGCGAATTTTTTATAGGGCCCGTCCCTGGAGAGGATATTGAGCAAAATTCCATTTTGATGTCTTCTCATTGATGATTTAATGTAGAAAATGCTATGTTAGAATGAATTTATTTTGTGTCATTAATCATCTTATTGTTTGTTTTGCACATGAAAGAAGACCAGGCCAGGACAAGGACGACCTCTTCCAGTCCATCATCATCAAGGACGTTCCACATGCAAAAAGGGAGGATTCAAGGTGTTTTGAAGTGTTGGAAGACTAGGGGTGTTCAAGGAGTTCAAGTTAGCCTCAAGACCTCATTCTACCACAAGATGACAAAGAAAGGCTTTGCCAACACTTCAGGGCAAGATATGCTATTGGAGAAGGAAGACTTGACAATAAGGAAGCCTGGTCAAGCAAAGGAAGTACATCATTCATCATATCAAAGACAGAGGAGGATCAACCAAGTCACAAGCATTAGGCAAGGTGGCATCCGAGTCATCATTCCTCTGCTCGAATTGGTCCACCTCAGCAGGACTAGATTCAATGTACCTAATTTATTGGAGGTGGCACAAACTTCGGTGTACCTACCCTTGCTTCCTATTGGTCCTTGCTCCGGGAATGTAATTTTCTCATTGGCTAGAGGAAGTTTGTTGTAACAAACCCTAATTAGGGTTTCTATCTTGTAATCCTAGCCATTCGTTCTAACTCAATCAAAGCTGTCTGTTTGTAAAGGGTTCTCTATATAAAGCCCTGGCTCCTCATTTGAAAAGGTGAATAGTTAATAGAGAATAGATAGTAGTAAAAGAATAGGAAATAGTTAGAGTAGAGTAGAAAGAGAAGGCAAAGATTGTTGTAAAAGACTTGTAAATTTCATTGAAGAAATGGTGGATTTTATGTGTCGACTCAACAATTTGTATGGTCTCTATACTTCTCAAATTTGATTTCATGTTATTAGATGAATGGAAGAAATTTGTATGATCAACAGTGAAATTCGTATATCCATACTACTAGCGTTTTGTTGATTGCAGACTTGCCTTGCGTAGTCAACTGGAATCATTCAGCTTAAGCTTAACTTCAATTATCGCTTCTTCATTGATATGCATCAACCTGACAGTGTCCATGCTTGTAGCAGTGATCTAAACATCATAAGTCTTCCTCAGAAGATTGCACTAATCTTGTGGAGATGGTCCTAGGATGTCAAAGCAAGACTTAGTTAGAATTTCATCAAAGGTCATTCATTGCTCTTACGTTCTTAGTGTTAGAAATAGATCATGTTCCAACCCTTGTCCTTTTTCTTTTTTTCAAAATCAAGGGCCGGTGAAATTCCACGTTCCAGTAATATCCAAAGCAAATCAGATGTTCAGGCCAGCGAAAGTAAGTCCCCCTTGTGATTCTAGCAAAATCACATCGTACCGCAAAGAGCTTATCCACACGTAGAGAACCTACACATCAAAACCTTGGAGTTACTCCGACTAATCCTTCGGCGAGATCTTCAGCAGTCGAGAAACTTTACTCAAGAGAGGATAAGATACCTCTAGGTATATTATTTTGTGTTTGGTTGTGTACAAAAGACACATCAACAAGACCATCCCCTACAATTTATTTTGGAGGAACACCATATTTTGTGACATTTATAGATGATTACCCTAAAGAGGTGTGGGTCTATATTTTTAATAAAGTTGATGTGTTTAGTGTATTCAAGAAGTTTTGAGTTTTGGTTGAAAAAAGTATTGACCGATCAATCAAATGTTTAAAAATAGATAATGGAGCTGAGTTCACATTTTTGGAGTTTGAAAATTATTGTAAGGAAGCTTGGATTGAAAGTCATAAAACCACAATTTACACTCCTTAGCAAAACGGTGGTGTTGAACACATGAACATGACTATTCTAGAGAGAAAGGAGCATGCTCAGTATTGCCAATTTGGAGCAAGAGTTGTGGGCAGAAGCGGTTAATACAACATGCTATCTGGTAAATCGGTCACCATCAGTTGCAATAGATTGTAAAATTCTTAAAGACATATGGATAGATCATTCTTGTGATTATTTAATTTTGAAAGTTTATGCTCTTATTTCGAAGGACCAATGTTCTAAATTGGAACCCAATTCCAATAAATACATTTTTGTTGGTTATGGTGATGGAATTAAGGGATACAGATTATGGGGTCTTACTACCCACAAAATCATCAGCAGCAAAGATGTATTTGATGAATCTTCTCTTATAAAACTAGACATTGTAAAAGTTGATATGAAACACGAACAAGTACCACAATATCAACAAGTTTAGCTGGAAACTTAACCATCTACAAAAAAATAGGAAGCAAAAAAGAAGCTTCTAAAGATGAAGATGTGGATGCAAAAAATATACAGGAAAATATGGAAATACCACAACCATTTCTAAGGAGATCTACAAGAGTAAAAATCCTTTGAAAAGGTATGATGATTTTGTTTTATCTGTTTCTTTGATCCCTAATGATGGGGAACCAAGTTGTTATCAAGAAGCAATAGATGGCACTGAAAATGCTAAATGAAAAATAGCAATGAAGAAGAAATGGATGTCTTGGAGAAGAATAAAACATGGGACTTGGTAGAACTTCGAACAGGTAGGAAAGTTTTTGGTTGCAAATGGGTCCACAAACTGAAGAATGGCGTCGATGATAAAATTGAAAGGTACAAGGAAAGACTGGTAGCAAAAGGATATTTACAAAAGGAAGGTATTGATTTTTATAAAAAAAATTCACCAATTGTTGAGCTTGTTTTCATTTGGATTGTATTGGCATTAGTTTGATTACTTACTTGATCATGAATTACAACAACTAGATGTTAAAACAAAAATTTTACATGGAGATTTGAATGAAGAGATATATATGGAACAACCAAAAGGGTTTGTACAAGATTGCAACAAAATATGTCTTTGCAAACTCAAAAAGTCATTGTTGGCCTAAAGCAGTCACCTAGGCAATGGTACAAGAAATTTGATTCCTTCATGGTGAGCAAAAACCTTACAAGAAGTGATTATGACCATTGTGTTTTCTTTAAAAGTTTGAAAAATGGTTTATTCATTATCTTGGTGTTATATGTTGATGATATTCTTGTAGCAAGAAAAGCATGGCTGACATTGATAAGTTACAGGCTCAATTGGCTAGGACCTTTCATATGAAGGATCTAGGGGAAGAAAAATAAATTTTGGGCATAGAAATACACAAAGATAGGGAACTATTGATGTGTTTTTTATGACACCTTCAAACACAAAATAAAATACCAAGTATTTTATCTTCTCTTGAACAAAATCCTCTCGAATGCTAAGCTATGTGATCAGGAACTATTGATGTGTTTTTTATGACACCTTCAAACACAAAATAAAATACCGAGTATTTTATCTTCTCTTGAACAAAATCCTCTCGAATGCTAAGCTATGTGATCATACGAGGTAACTCCAAGGTTTCTACTATTAGGTCTTGACGTGTGGATAGTCTCAATGGGTGGTGTGATTGCTGGTAATCCAAGGGGACTTACGTTGTACATGAATGCTTGAATATTGCTGGAACGTGGAAATTTACTTGATTTGAAAAAAAAAAGACAAAAGGGATTTAGGGTCTAGAGAAATCTAATCTACTCCTAAGATCAATGGAATCTAATCTATTCCTAAGATCAATGATAGCATTGGATCATGCTTGGATGGACATATTCCTTAAACCGAGCTTTGCTTTGCCATGTAGCCAACAACTACACAAAACCGATGCAATGTTCCAAGGGAAATGAAAGGTTTTCATATCATGAACATTCATCCAAATATCCAATACACTGACACAACTTAAAAAAACATATCCACAATTGAACTTAGCACATTTTAAGGTTCAGGCTAACAATGCACTGTAGTTGAAAATCATCCAACCACAAATAGTATGAACCAAGGAACCATCTAACATCCATACATTACTCCACAATCAATGAACTTCATCTAACATGAGGATATAACAAGAAACCATACAATATGTAAAAGAAACGCCACGATTCACCACAAATTCAATGAAAAGTATGTTTATTTAGATTTCTTGGCAACAATTTCTGCCTTCTCCTCCTACTCTACCTCTAGCTACTTTCTATCCAATGTCTTCTACTTCTAACTATTAACCTTTACAAATTAGGAGAGCAAGTCCTTTTAAAGAGCTCCCTTTACAAATAAGTGGACAATATCAAATCCAAATCAATGGCCAAGATTACATGAGAAAACCCTAACTAGGGTTAGTTACAACTAACTTTGCATTACATTTAATACTTGACCTATGATTTGATTACATATTGTGGACACATGTCCAACATTGAATTCTAAACAATAGGAATCAAGGTTAGGTAAGATAAACAATATTTGATGAAATTAACATGTGTCACTTGCTCCATTCTTGGATGCATTAGGTTCAATGTATCTGGATGTGTTGGCCTTGATTGATGAAGGGAGGTGAGTTACTGCCACCTCAGCCAATTTGCACGCCTTGTAACACATCACAAGTGTGTGGTTGATCGCTCTTGACCTTGATCATTGTATTGATGATTGATCTCCCATGCTTGCTGATGAAATTTTCTTCCGAAGCTCATCATCCTTGTAGTAGTTGCAATGCTTGATGTCATGATGTCTCTCTCTTGCATTGTTCAATCCTCCTCGCCTTTCTGAAGTGTTGTGGAGTGCTTTCCTTTTTTGTTACAATGTTTCCTTGAAATGCTTTCAGCCTGCTCCCTCACCCTCTTCCTTAATCGCCTACAAAACAAACAAGGATAGCATCAAACACATGATATATCTTGATTTCAAAAACATGTTATCTAATAAAGGCTCGAAATGTTCTGATTTCTGATTTTCAGGTATGCAGGTCCTAATTCAGAGTTTGATTTTAAAGTATGCATCCTTTGAGCAACTCCTTCATCTCATTTGAGGTCGTCACTCAAGCCTTCAAAGTCGTGGAATTCTCCAAGGCAAGGACAAATTTAGCATTTCATAAGAAAGTCGTGGATTCCTTGATCAGATTGGAGGCTTCTTGCGGCATTGCACCTCCCAAATCTGCTTAACCATTAAAATCAGAATTAAATTTGAATTTGATTCAATTGATTGATCAATCTCCTTCGCCTCCTTCGCCTTGCATTTATAAGCTTGCAAATCAACCTTAAGAGAAGCCAGCCCTCACAATGATTTATTTCAACTTTGATCTTGAATTCCCTGCAAGAGCTCATGTTAGAGGAAACAACGTCAGGTCAGCCTCATGTAGAGTGCATTATGTTTGAATGAATTTATCCATCTAGGGCCAACTTAGGTATTTTGTTTTTATTGCTGGCAGATTTGAAAAATTTTGCTTACACAAAGCAAGTCGGCCATAGCATCATTTGTTTTATTTTTCCTCATTAATTCAACTGATTTACCCCTTTGATCTTGAAGGCAAAGAAACGAGACTCAGGAATCGGACCTGACTTGGTGAGGCCTACTTGTCTTGGGACTCAAGACTCCGAGTCGAAACTCGGCGCAAACTCGACAAAGTGAAAAACTCAAGAAATTTAGAGATTTTTAAGGATTTAAAACTTGTTTCATGCACCCTTCATTAAATAAACCTTAAAGACACAATAACATCATCAAATAAAAGCTAATTTGATTACATACACAAGTATACATCAATCACATAAGCATAAACACAAATTGTAGCTGAAGGAAATAACAAACATAGATATATAAATATTGTCAAATGTATACAATATAACCAAACTCATGGAATAAAAAATCCATGTCATCATATGATCAAATGAGATGCAAACTCTTCCTTTCCAACTCTTGATGCACCAAATGAAAGTATATGTTGTTATATGGAGCCTAATCAAATTCGGAGGTTAAAATTTCCCTACTTTTATCGGTGTAGTTTCCCCCCTAATTTTATGACAGGGGTTTGGGGGCAGTGCCCCCAAGTTGGGGTCAAGGGGCAGCGCCCCTTGTGGGGTCCAAGGGCAATGCCCCTGGCGTGTTCCTTGTTGCAATACAGGGTGGGATCGAGGGGCAGCACCCCGCAAGGCCAAAAGACTTTTATTATTTGATAAAGGCGTCGGGTGTTATTTTTCTATTGTTTCTCCTCATAACTCACTTTTCTCCTCCTATTTTGCCAAATGAATGAAATGAAGTTCACTTTTAGGGGCAAAGCAAAATATAAACAAAAAAAATTAAGTTAAAAACATTTTAAAACATGTTTTTTTTTGTGTCTTTAAGTTGCCTTACATCAGCCGAGTTTGGCGAGTCCTGACTCCCAAACTCGGCGATTTTAGGCGAGTTTGGAAGATGGCGATTTTTGGGGCCAAACTCGTCCAAGTCTGAGTTCGAGCCCAATAGACTCGGCAACCCTCACTCGACTCGGGAATCACCCAAACTCGGCGATTTTGGGCGATTCCCATTTCTTTGCTTGAAGGCATATAAATACCAAGATAAGCAACCCCCCTCTCAACCCAATTCGCCATCTCAGATAATTATTTTTCTCAGCCTTAGCGAATTAGGTCTGAGTGCTTTAGGATTCTTCAAGTCTGATCCTTAACATCTTAGGACTGATTTCCTATGTTCTTAACCTGATTTCTAAGTGATTTCTTCACCTTGTCTGCTCTGTTGTACGCGGAAGAGGTCTGATTTTCCATGTCTAAGGTCATGGATTTCTGCTTGTCAAGGAGAAATGTTGATCTTCTACCCTAGGTCATGGATTTTGTCAAGTGAAGGACAAACTTTCTCACTTACCCTCTTAGATCATGGATTTAGCTGCTTTGTGGATTTCCTAGGGTCATGGATTTTAGAAGGGCATGGATTTTTGTTGACCATGGATTTTCACCACCCATGGACAAACTTACTTAAATCCCTCCAAATTATTGATTGATATATATATATACACTTCAACACATCATGAACTCACTTCACTTGGCCATCATTTACTCAAACATATGGATGTTGCACTTACCTTCACTAGGTCGTGGATTCTCTCAATCCATGGACAATTTACTACCATCCATCTCCAAGTCGTGGATTTCTCATGTTCATGGATTTTGGAGTGTCATGGATTTGAGCAAGTGTAGGATAGTCATCATCATTATTCAAGCATGATAACTCCAATACTTAGTCAACTAATTCACCTTCATAATGTTGTTGATCTTCATTCTCCAAATCAAAAATTGAATGAGTTCTTTGTTTCTTCTTCACTTCATGGATCAACCTTGCCATCCACCCTTGAGTCATGGATTTTAGCACCTCATGGATGTGCTCAAGTCATGGATTGATCATCATCATTCACTCTTATCATCAAGATTTCTTCATCCAATTCACTCCAAGGCATCTGCATTATTGTTCATTAAGGTTTAAGGATAGCATCACTCTCATTCATTATCGCCTTCAAAGATCTTCAAGCCTTGGACCTCCACAAGTCACGGATGTTGGCAACTCAAGGACAAAAGTCATCACCTCACCTCTTAGGTCGTGGATTTGAGCAACGCAAGGAAGTGTGACCTCCACCTCGACTTGATCTTCATTTCACTTCACCTAGTTCATTGAATGTTCATCAAAGACCTTTGCTTGCAAACTTGGAGGATTCTAAGGCTAAATTCAATTAAGTGCAACCTTTGTTCACCATCACCTCAACATCACCAAGTCATGGATTCTGCCTGGGCGTAGATTTTATGAGGTGGTGGACAAAACTCACTTTCATCTCTCAAGTCCATCGATTTCACCAAGTGATAGATAGTATCATTACAAGATTGACTTGGTGTTACATAGCTTCTCCAAAATTATTCGAAGTACGAAATCACTTTCACCAAGCACTTCACCTTATTCATTGAATAGTTGAGCACCTCATCCTAAGTGTGGATTTGAAAGATAAACATTGCATTTCATCATCACTGATTCACATTGATCAAAAGGCATACAAGTCGTGGATTTGAGCACTTATGGGATCACCACTGCATTTGAACTTTCATTCTTTCCTGAGGTTGACTCAGTCACTGTTTGGAACAACAAACAAACCACTCAAAGCCAACAAAACAACAGTAAACCACTAACCCGGCAAATCCAGAAGAATGCCCAATAATAACAGAAGAATCAGCAAGTCAAAGTGGATTGAAGCCAAACTGTTTTAGGGAATTTTGAATCCTACCCACCACCTTATTTCTGAGGGACTTCTCATTATTCTTAATGGCCTGAACCATCAATAATGTATTCTTATGAGGGGTTGAAAGATCTGGTTTTTTTTCTGTTCTTAGTTGCATTTTCGGACAGATGTGTATCCAATTTGTAGGTTCCTCTTCTAGCTTTGATGAAAAAATTTCATTTTTCTTCTTATGATACAATTTCATTTTGCAAATTGAAAAGCCTAGCGTTGTCTTCCTTTCCCTCTCTCCGGGACTCCTTATTCTGTTCATTAGATGTACTAGAATAGTTTTGTCTAACATGTTAAATAACCTTCTCATAATGTTAATTACTGTCATAAACAAACATTTATCTATGATTTATATTCTTGAACGCCTTGTTTTGCTTAAAATTCAGATAGGTCATAGTACCTACCCTTGGATTCTGCTAAGACTTGGCAAGATGAATGCTTCCTCTCTGTAGAAACTTGAACAATTAAGTCTTATGCTTTGAATCGGCAAGTCTCTCTCAAACAAAGCTAAACTTTGCCAGATTCAGTAAGTTTTGAAGATCAGATTGATTTCAGTTCGATTTTGTTTAATCCCTGCTCAAGTTATGTGACAGACTCAGAATGATGGAGATTATATTAATCTACATGAAGTCGGTAAGCTGTAGCTCTTGAGAACAGGTCCCAGGTTCAAATTGCTACAAGAATCTTTATCAATTTCCAACTGGGAAGTATGTGATGGTTATACTTAAACCGAAATGCCTAGCCCTGTATCAGATTCACTTGATCAATTTTCCCATTTGTTGATGAAAAATAACAAACCCTAGTTTGGGGTTATTTGTCTTTCAATAATTATAGTTTGATATTCTTTTTTAGCTTGCCCCTTTGTAAGATTATTCGTCATAGAACTGACACAAACTGGTTTAATGCTGAAGCTGTTGATGGCAATGGATTCATTGCTCGAGATTTGACTATAGAAAACACATCAGGCCCAAAGAAAATGCAAGCTGTAGCTCTTCGAGTTAGTGCAGACCAAACAGCCTTCTACAAGTGCACGATCAAGGGATATCAGGGAACTCTTTATTCCCACACTTATCGTCAATTTTATAAGGAATGTACAATATTTGGTACTGTGGAGTTCATATTTGGCAATTCTGCTGCAATTTTTCAGAATTGCAGTCTTCTAGCCTTGAAGCCCCTTCGGGGTCAAAACAATACCTGCACAGCACAGACCAAATCTGATCCCAATCAGAACACAGGATTTTCATTTCAGAAATGCAAGGTTGATGGAACCCCTGAGCTCCTTTCAACAGGGGACGTTTCTACTTACTTGGGGACACCATTAAAGCAATACTCTTCCACAGTTTTCATCCATTCACATCTGTCCAAAGTTGTACATCCAGCTGGATGGCTTACACCTAGTGAAGACCTGCCCCTGGATAAAGTATTCATGGGAGAGTTTCAGAGTGAAGGTCCTGGAAGCAAAGTTTTAGAAAGAGTGAATTGGTCTAAACAACTTTCAGAAAAACAATCAAGTTCATTCAATGCTGATGAATTTATATCTGCTTCTAAATGGCTTCCACTAACCCATATCAAGTTTGATGAAATGCCATGATTAAAAAGATTCAAGTTTCATCATCTTTGCTCTTTAAAGGATTTGCCTTCATGTAATATCATAGAGAAATAGGATGCAGAAGTAATAATATATCATGCTGATGCCTTTGGCAATATTTTGTTGATAATACATATGTCAAAAATTAATACTAGTCTGAGTTGGAATAATCCTTAGACCTGCACAACTACAATAGCAGTTTCAAGATGAAGAGAACGGACATGATTTTCAAGGATAGATAAATCTCAAAGAGTTCTTATTATTTTTGTTGTTAGTTTGATGAATAAGGGATATGATCTTGTGAAAATTATATGCAGGGAGAATTACTTACAAAGTGATTTTTCTATGGTACTTATATTTATGCATCCAGTGAGGAATTCAATTTGGCTGTTCTTCATTGTGCTTTCTAGCAAAGGAGAGTGTGTATAATGAACTGCATTTCCATTGTTGACTGTATATAGGCTTTTCTCCAATCTTCACAATAACATGTAATTCTCATCAAACAGTCAGAATACTCATCTCCTTTACTTCACCATAGTTCCAAAAACTGATGAATTGTAAACCATACACATATAAAGAGAGATTGTAAATAACATTGTGCACAAAATTTTAATATAACTGATGTTTGTTCTTTTATAGCTACTATATGATAGGTTCCTATGTAGATTGTACAATTGAAATAATCATCATATATGTGCTTTCAATTAACTATAAATTCGTGAGAGACGATTATAACAAATGTCTTAGTTTATATAAATACAATATATAAAAGACCTCATTATTTATTATATTTACGTGAACAAATATGAATTATATTAAAATTATGTGTATAATGTTATTTATAATTTTGAAAAGAAAATCAGTGTAAAAACTGAAATAAATATTAATATTCGAAATTGCATAGATCATATGTTTGAAAATATTTTGGTATGTGTAGTATTTTAATTTATCTTTTTTTCGAAGCAACTCAAATTAAAATAGTATATTGGGTAAAACTTACCTTCAACTATATATAGATATATATAGAATGTTTATAAGTACAAGACTGAGATCAACTCTCTCACAAATGAGATTTTCTAAATTTATGGATTAAAGGAGCTAAAATAGAGCAATATACAATTTGGAAAGAGGAAAACAATTCGAAGGCAAGAATGACTATAGGAACCAAATTGCTACCACTTAGATGGATGAACAATTTCAATACAAAGTTTGATGTAATCATTTAGCTTAAATCGAATTAATCAATGTGATCTCCAAAATAGTAAAGCAAACATAAATAACACATCAAATGATATCTCACCAACATGAATGTAGAATCAACTATCATTAAGAATTTATGTGCACAAAGCACTTATTCATGAGTTACAAGGTACCAAAAATTTGGAATTTAGAATAATCACATTTTCTCCCAAAAACTCATGGTTTATATTGAAATGTTTAAAAGACCTAACCCTCAACTAATTCTAGAAATAAGACCACTAAAACCAACTATCAAAAATAGCAATTTGACACGTGAATACTATGTGATTTTGAAGCAACTTTTTCACTAAAACCTCGTGATCCTCTAATGAATATTGAAACCTTAATCATAGATCAATTGATGAGTTGAATTTGATATATTCTAGGGTTTTGAAGAAATTGAAAATTGAAGATAAAACCTTTGCACATGATGGGTATTTTGGAATCCTGTGACCATAAAACATGTTTGAGATTTCTTTTAATGCTTATAGAGATATGGTCTAAACCCCTAGGATTTCACCTTTAAATCAAACTACTCACACAAAACCTTAGAAATTTTGTTCTAAATTTTCATTAGTGATATACACTTGTGGATGAGGATATGGTTTGCATAGAAATTTCTTTTTCATTTAAAGATTTTTTCATTAAAAGTTATTCTATTATAGGCCAAAATAATAAATTTGTATATCATTCTCACATGCTTTAAATTTTGTAATACTAGTCAACCTTAAATATTAACCCAAACTAAAAATGAAATTACCAAGACTAAAAACACTTTAATACTAGTCAGTCGTAAATATTAACCCAAACTAAAAATGAGGTTGCCAAGACTAAAAACACTTTTGATTAGTTGACTGTAGAGTACATTTATAAGATTAGTCAAGATTTTTAGCTACATGATCTCATTAAAATGGTTGAAACATTACTTGTGACACTTGTTATTAAATCAAAATTGTTGTACACATAAACCTTATGTGATTGCATTGATTTTAGAAAATAGATCAATTCTACATTGACCAAACTTAGTTTGAACGTTCACAAAAATAAAACTTCCTCTCTTCTTTGTCGTTTATATTGTTCCAACCATTGATATATGCTTAAAAGATGGAACAACACTTCAAAAAATCTTCTCTAATTTTTTCCTACAACATGGATGTACAAAAAATAAGCACCCAAAAAAAACCCACGTGTGACCTCCCTAGGTAATAGAAATCATGGTAATGCTCATCCTAAAGCCAAATAGAAAAATGTAAAACTCATAAATCTTAATACATTTCAACTTGGATCCACAAAAATAGTGTAGACCCAAAAATATGTAGATTCACCTTCCATCAACATTAATAGAAACAAAACATCATCTAGATTCTTCCCATTAAATGAATTTAGATTTGAAATCTCTCAAATCCAATATCCTAAAAAATCAACTTGAAACTTTTGTTCATTTAGGAATCAAACAAGTAATCACCATAGGTTTGAAATTTTGTCCATCTAAAAATCCATTCTAAATATTTTAATGGTGAAAATTAGGGTTTCCACCATTAGAGGGATGAAAACCGCTAATTTGTCATTACATTCAAAAGAGGGATAAATCCAATAGATCTAATCCCAAATGAAGAGTGGTAAGGACTGAAAACTAATGTTTTTAAGGTGTTGTGAATGGTTTGCCCACTTTTGTAAGTTGAAATGCTAAAATTAGAAAAAGTGCTAAAAAATGAATGTAAATATACGGAAATAGTGAGCTACAATCGTCAAATTTTGCATGCACGTGGATCTGAGTAGTATATGCAGATTCAGATATGATCCTCAGAAAAACTTCAAAAAAGTAGGGAGCAGAGTATTGGAGTTGAGAAATACAACCCCACAGGAGCCTGAAGATCTTTTGCAAGTCGAATAACCTATTACAAGGAGAATCAAGGGAGCAATAATCTGAAGAACACACAAAACACAGGAAAAATATTCTCAAAAGATGAGAGCTCCAATTCACCAAAAAAGTATTGTGAAAAGATAATACAATCAAAAGAAAAATTAACCTCTAATAGGTCAATAAACCCTAGGCTTGCACATAATAATTAATAAAATAATTAATTAATATGCACCTAATGTTAGCTTAAGTGTAAAAAGATAATTGGGAACTTCAAGAATTAAACAAATATTGTTTAATTAATCAAGTAAAGACCCAATTACTCTAACACCCCCCCTTAAGCTAGACTTAGGGAGAAGCTAAAACCTAGAACAACTACTGAAAGCATGAAAGATGGGTCCCGGCAACAAGGCCTGATCAGGTACCCAAATACAATGAAATCTCTGTGAAATGGAGACAAAGGAGAAAACCTAGTGGGAAAAAACTCCTCTCCAAAAAGAGATAAAAGAACATGCTAAAAGAAGAAGAAGGAGGAAGGAAGGCCTCATAAAGACCCCCCAAGGACAACTTCCTTCACCTCAAGCATAGAGCGCTACTGAAGATAGCGCGGCGATGCAAAAGGTTTCATGAAGATGTTTGCAACCTGCTCGGAAGTGGGAATGTACTCCAGAATGAGAACACCATCCTGAATCAACTGACGGATGAAATGCATGTGAAGCTCAATGTGCTTCGTCCGCTGATGCTCTACTGGGTTGCGGGAAATATGAATAGCACTCTGATTGTCACACCAAAGAACAATGGGACTATTAGGAGGAAAACCAAACTCAGTCATCAACTGTCGAAGCCATAAGATCTCTTGACTAGCGAGCACAACAGCTCGGTAGTCAGCCTTTGTAGATGATAATGCATGAGCAGTCTGCTTTTTGCAAGACCATGTGATAGGACCAGAGCCAAGATAGAAAACAAAGCTAGAAGTAGACTTCCAATCAGTGACATCACCAGCCCAATCTAAATCAGTGTAGCCAACAATGTGAGGTTCCTCAGATGTGTAGTGAATGCCATGAGAACTAGTGCCCTAAATGTACCTCAAAATACGTTTGGCAGCTTGCCAATGACTCTCATGAGGATCATGGGAAAATCTAGAGACAAGACCAACTGCAAAGGAAATATCAGGACAGGTGTGAGTCAGGTACAACAAACTGCCAACCAACTGTCTGTAAAGTGTAGAATCTACCGAAGGAGTGGGGCAAGCGGTGGTCAAAACAACCCCTGACTGAAATGGAGTGGGAGCAGGCTTGCAATCAAGCATGCCGAAGCGCTGAAGCATGTCAAGAGCATACTTCTGCTGGTAGAGGTAGATCCCATCAGAAGACTAAATCACCTGAAGACCAAGGAAATAGTGCAAAAGACCGAGATCTGTCATCTCAAACCGGTCCATCAAGGCACACTGAATAATCTGAATCATAGAGGATGAGCTACCCGTGATGAGAAGATCATCAACATATAGCACAAGAATCAGGATGTCACCCTCAAGAAGCTGAATGTACACTGTGTGATCAGAATGACTGTGGGAGAACCCAATGGAGAGCAAGAAAGAGTCCATCTTCTCATACCAAGCCCGAGGGGCCTGTTTGAGACCATACAATGAACGCTAAAGTCTGCAAACCAAAGAACTATCCTGCACAAATCCCTGAGGCTGTTCCATGTAGATCCCCATGCAAGAAGGCACTCTTCACATCCATCTAAAAAACATGCCAACGCCGAGAAGCTGCAAGAGATAGTACAAAGTGAATGGAATTCATCTTGGCAACAGGGGCAAATGTCTCGGAGTGATCAGTACCCTCAACCTATGAAAAACCCTTCGCAACAAGATGTGATTTGTACTTATCAATGGAACCATCAGCAGCATACTTAGTGTGATACAACCAGCGGTACCTAACCATCTTTCTGCCCTTAGGAAGAGGATAGAGATCCCAAGTATGCTTCCTCATCAAAGAAGAATACTCTTCCTCTATAGCACAATCCCACTCAGGGTGACTTGTCACCTCTGAAAACTTCTGAGGATCATCTGAAATAGCATGACTTAAAAGATTAGAACCCACAGTATGAGAATGAGTGCGATGGGTATCTGAAGGATCACCAGCCATAGGACCTGCCACCTCAACAGTAAGGCGAGCCCACTTGGGCATCGGAGGTGGAGCAGGTGGAGGTGGGGATGGTGGATCATCAACACCATCATTAGAATCATCCTCAAAAAAAATCATGAAGGGGTGCAATGGTCGGAGGAGGCAGAGGAGTAGACACTGGAGTCGGGGTATCCACTGTGGGAAGGCGCTCATCAAACTTAACATCCTGTCGAAATAGGACCTCTCTGGAATCAGGATCAAACAACCTGTATGTCTTAAAATCATCATAGTAGCCAACAAAATGGCATGGTCGGCTCTTTCGCTCCATGGCACGCCTCTGAGCATCAAGAATAAAAGCCCACGCGTCACTGACAAACACTCTGAAAAAGGAAACATCAGGCTTGTCATGAGACCAAGCCTCCTCAGGAGTCATATGTCAAATAGCCTTATGAGGCATCCAATTCTGAATATAGTTGGCGCAATTGACTGCCTCAGCCCAAAAAATGAATCCATGGACCTGGATTGAATCATACAATTCGCCATCTCCCGTAAAGTTATGTTCTTGCGTTCAGCGACACCATTCTGCTGAGGGGTGTAGGGAACAGTAAACTGATGTTGCAAACCATGCTCAGTGCAAAAATCTCTGAAAGCCTGATTCACATACTCCCCCCCATTATCTGTACGTATCCGTCAAATAGAACAACCAAACTGCTTCTCTACAAATGTCTTGAAGACTTGAAAGGAATCAAAGACATCAAACTTGTACTTAAGAAAGTACACCCATGTGCATCTAGAGAAGTCATCAATGAAAGTGAGTACATACTTGGCCCCTGAAAAAGGAGTGGGAAATGACATGAGGTCACTATGAATCAACTCCAAGGGTGCCAAAGCATGAGAGGCTCTTCCCTTCGGAAAGGGATCTCTGTGATGCTTGCCAAGAACACAACCATGACAAACACCATTAGTGCAGGAAATCTGTGGGAGCCCAAGAACAAGTGCCTATGTACTCATCTACTGAAGGTATCTGTAATTGACATGGCCCAAGCGCTCATGCCAAAGCTTACTCACGGACTCTGCATGTGCTATAAGAGAAGAACCCGCACCCTCAGAGGGCTCAAATCCATCAAATCTGTACAGACAAGATGCAATGTCAACACTCCCAGTAGCAACAACTAAATCAGAGTCATGGAGGTCCCGAATAACCACATCATGTGGTGAGAACTCAACTGTCTTACCAGAGCCAGAGTGGCAAATTTGATAGATGGACAGGAGGTTCGTCGAGATGTCAGGGACAACTAGAACATCTTGCAGAGTACCCCCATCTAATGAAACAGAACCTGAACCCAAGACTGAAAGATGAACCGAGTCACCCACTGCAATCTGTGAAGTGCCACAAGAGGCAAGAGAGGTAACCATCTGCTGAGTGTGAGTCATATGGTGAGAAGCACCAGAATCTAGAATCCATGTGGACCCATAGGTCGAAGCTCGAGCAGTGAGAGCATGACCTTTCCCTGTGGAAGGAGAAGACGCCTGAGGTGAGGAAATATGATGCTGCTACATGGCTTCCTCTAAAGCCTCTAATCGTTTCCAACACCTGGAAACTAGATGTCCTTCCTTGCCACAAAAACTACAAGTGTCTCTTGATTTCTTCTTAGTCTTGGAGGAAGACTCACCAGACTATGAAGATTTCCCTTGCTTGGGAGTAAATGGAGGTTTAGAATCAGACTTAGGAGGTGGCTTAGAGGAAGACTCACTACCTGTAGAATTCTTCTTGGGCTTTGGTTTCTGCTTCTGTTTCTCCTTCTCCTTAGAGGACTGAGCGACCAATGCTTTGTTCTTGGAGCCTGAGAGCGTATTCAGCTGAGAAAGATGAGACTGCTCACGAGACAATTGCTCACAAAAGACATCAAAGGTGGGCATGTTGAAACGAGCACCCAAGCCATCCATGGTGGAGTAGAAAGCAGAGGCAAAAAATTGAAAGTGACCCCGAAGCTTCGAAAGAATCAAATGAATGCACTCTGTATCTATCTTGATTTTTCCACATCCCTAAAGAACAGATCTAGTAGTCTTTAATTTGTTCAAAAAATCCTTAATAGTGGGAAAGGAATCAGGTGACAAAGACACCAACTCTGCCTCAATATGTAATGCCCGAATCTCATTGACCCTCTCGAAGAGAGAATCAAACTTCAACCACATATCCCAAGGAGTAAGCAACTCATCAAGGTGAAATAGAAGACTGTCGGAGACATGCAAGGAGAACAAACCCATGGCCTCATTCAGCTTGTTCCTATGCATAAGAATCCCATAAGGACGTTGCAATACTGGCTGAACCTCATCCAAAGAAGCCTACAACCCTCGTGCCCTGAGAAGCCTCGTGATGCGGAGCTTCTAGGTGTGATAGTTGTGTGAAGTCAACAACTCAACTGAAGGATTTGCTATGAGAACAAAACAAAAAAAACTCTGCACCTGCACCTGCTTGTTGTTGTTTTTATTATGTGATCTTTCAGAATAGACAAAAGATGCAGAAGGGTTTGTTTGTTTTGAGAGTTTTGGTGTTCTTGATTTCTGATATAAATGATAGAAAGCGAGAAAAAGACACCCCCCACAATAGGTAAACCCAAATACTAGTACATAGTAATGAGACGGAAGTAGTGCATAAGCAAAAAAACTTCAAACTGATATCTCATGTACCTGGTGAAAAATTATGAGAAAAAATATCAAAAATCTGAATAGAGCATGCTAAGAGCTTTCCAACGCCTATTTGTTTGTGAAAAACGAAGTCCATTTGCCCATTCTACGGCCCCAGAAGTGCAAAAAAGAAGCCCGAATTTGACTGGTAAAAAATACAGTCAAACAATAGATTCAGGAAAAAATTCCACCACCACAAGGTCTGGCTCGGAATCACCTTTTCGACGTCTATTCGTTCACCAAAATCTTACTCTGGAAACTCACTCTAGACCCAAAAAACCAACTCCTCCTCAAAAAGGTTGAAGGGTGGAGCTCCGGTGAAGAAGCCTGACTCCGGTGGTGCGTTGGTGGTGCAGTCGGGCGAAGCAACCGGGTGGAGTGGAGCAACAGGGCGGAGCAATCGTGCGGAGGAGGGGCTGAGCAGAGCGGCCGGGCAGAGGTGGTGCTCGGGCAGAAGTCTCTGAGTGGCGGCACTAAGCGGGTGGCGGTGCTGAGCGGGAGACGATAGCCGATGGCGGTGGTGGGGGCTGGCCGGCAAGGCCTGGCAGACAGGGCCACAGGCGTCGTACGACGGCCTGCGATACCTTCTGACAACTGCAACCTCCTAAAAAACCCCTTTTTTTTTGTAAAAATTTTTTAATGCCCCCTTTTGATTTTGTTGAAATTTTTTTGAAAGATTTTGATGATAAGATCCGGCTTGCATGCCGTAAAAAGGCAAAAAAAATATATTCTCGATTTGCGTGCCAAAGTCGTACGACTTTTGAAAGATTTTGATGATAAGATCTAGCTTGCATGCCATAAAAAGGCAAAAAAAAAATATTCTCGATTTGCGTGCCAAAGTCATACGACCTAGTTGGGAGAAAAAAAATCACCCAGATGCTCAAGAGGCAAAAATGGACAATTTTATATGACTGTAGGGGTTTTTGGGCCTTCTAAGCACGACGGTGAAGTCCGTTTAGGCCCAAAGTTCTCAGAAAAAAACCTTATCCCTAAGCACACAAAAAATGCCTAAAACCTCAGATCTGCTTCAAATGCAAAATTCTCAAAAATAGGAACAGGTAGCTGCAGATCTGAGCTCTGATACCATATTGGAGTTGAGAAATACAACCCCACAGTAGCTTGAAGATCTTCTACAAGCCGAATAACCTGTTATAAGGAGAAGCAAGGAAGCAATAATTTGAAGAACACACAAAACATAGGAAAAATATTCTCAAAAGATGAGAGCTCCAATTCACCAAAAAAGTATTGTGAAAAGATAATACAATCAAAATAAAAATTAACCTCTAATAGGTCAATAAACCCTAGACTTGCACATAATAATTAATAAAATAATTAATTGATATGCACCTAATGTTAGCTTAAGTGTAAAAAGATAATTGGGAACTTAAAGAATTAAACAAATATTGTTTAATTAATCAAGTAAAGACCCAATTACTCTAACACAAAGTGCCCGTCACTCTGGTACTTCTAACTTTTCGCACGCCAAATACAGTTGATTTGTTTCTACAAATAATGCATATTTTGAAGATCGTAGCTCTGTGCCCATTTCTTGTGTTAGAATCAATGACAGTCCCAAAGACACTAAGAGGGGGGGGGGGGGGTGAATTAGTGTCTAACCGGTTAAGAGAATATTTAAACTTATTAAGAATTTTGTATCCCAAACAGTGTACCGGTAAATGAGAATTAATGCAGCAAATAAGAATAACAAAGAGAGCATAGAGAACACGCCATAACACAAGATGTTTAACGAGGAAACCCAGTGTGGGAAAAACCTCGGTGGGATTTGTGACCCACAATATTCACTCTCTGGCCAATGAATAAATATTACTTACAATGAGGGGCCTGCACATGTAGGAAGGCTAGCAACCTAGAGCTCACTGCTCAACTATAAAACAAAAGTCTCACTGACTTACAAAGTGGATTATCAGAATCCAATACAGTGCACTACTTTAGATCAACATCAACTATGCCAGGTTCAGTACCAGTTTAAGCTCAATCTATAACCAAAACCTTCACTGTCAATTATATCACCTTATACAAAAATATCATCTATCATTTCTCTCACTCATACATCATTTTTAAAATGACTTATAAGATCTCATACATATATGAGTCTTTTACAATATGCCATGTCGGCTTATACAAGAGATAATTACATTATAAAACAATAAACAAAAGTTTATTCCATGTCGGCTTGAGTGTCGGTATGCATTGTTGCCGTTGTCGGTGAAGTGCCTGCCAGTGGATGTAGAAGTCTATCTTCAGTGTCGGTAACTACCAGTGGGTTGCCAGGTGATTGCCATTTGGTTGCCATCAATGACAACATCAACTATTCTCATAGAGTGTAGAATTCCAACAATCTCCCCCTTTGGCATTGATGGCAACACTCATGAGAAAAATCCAAAAACTGTTCCAAAAATTGAAGTCCAAAATGTTTCCAAAAAGATGTGCTCCCCTTGAGCAAATGATCTCCTCTGAATAAGCATTTTTCTCTCCACTACTCCCCCTTTGACATCAATGACAAAGGTTGTCAAAAATAATCAAACGAGTGCAAAAATTTCACCTCAAAGTCTATAACCGGTTGGTTACAATCTGAAAGATATCTGCCAAAACTAGATTTAGACTCTACATAAACCTTTTGTTGTCATTCAAGGTTGCCTCGGTCTATTGGATCATGTCAGTGAGATAATGCATGTGATCTTCCGGTGATCGCTCTCCTTGAAGTAATGCCTTAGATATTTCTATTCTCTGAGAAATAAGATTGTCCAACTTGGGACCAAGTTTATTTTTAAGTTCTTGGGCATTAGACCTTATCCTTGCCTTTTCTTTCTCAAGTTTCTCTAATTTTTCCTCAAAACCTACCATTTCCTGCTCAAAAACTGTTATGTGTCCGGATGAGCCAATTATGTTATCAACTATGTCATCGATTTGTTTTTGTGTTTTACTGATCTCCTTATCTACGTCCTCTGTCAGAAGGTGAGATTTGCATGTTTCCCTATATAGCTCTTTGTACTCCAAAATTGTAGAGTTCAGTGTTGGTAATAATGTATGCAGGTGTTCTGTACACTTCTTTATGGTGTCATCAAAGAATTTGTCCTTCTCTTTTTCAACTCTCTCCTTTATTGTGTCCTCGTTCACTTTGTTAATGGTTATTACATTGTCAGCAAAAAATTTGGACAATGTGTCCAATTTACCCAAAGAATCCTTAATATGATCTATGTTACAATTTGGTGCAATCAATTTAAGAATAGGATCAGTGTTATCAATTGCCTTATAGGCCAATGCATTGCAATCCGTTATCTTTTTGATTGAATCCAAAAGTACCTCTGTAACATTGGTAGGTCTGAATTCACTTGTTGATGTGCTATATGCCTGACCAATTACCTTTATTACCTCTGTATTTCCACCAGTTGTAACCATTTTACTTGCATTTTCCTCTGGTGGATAAGTCTGGGTTTGCATCTCAACCTGCAAAGGTTTCTTAGACTATTTTGATGTCTCTGTGATTGTCGATTTCTCTATTTCAGTGTGTACCTCAGCCTCAGATTGTTTTCCTGAAAGTTCAACTGTCAGTATCTCTGTCTCTGGTGGCCTTGTACCAGCATCTTTACCTTCAGTAGGTTTTCCAATTTAAGACGGTTGCTCTATTTGGGTTGGGATCTCAACTTCAACAGTTTCTACCAGTTTTTTTGCCATGTTGCCACTATCAACATTGTCTTCCTTAACCTCTGAATTATCCTTGTCCACAACAATATTTACTTCCTGAGTATCCACATTCATGTTAAAGAGTATCTTAGATTCGAGATTGGTGTCATCATGTGTAACACCTTCAGTGTCAATAATCGGTGGATTATCTGTGTGTATCGGTGCAATATCCAAAGGTGGTGGCAGTAGATTGTCAGTAATCTTGATGTTTGGAATTCCACCAGTCTTTCCTTTGCCCTTGTCCTTGTCCTTCTGATACACTTTAAATGTCTTTTTTGGTCGGTTCATTTCCTCTTGTTTTTCCTTCTCCACAAAAAATATATCCCAATTATCTGTAGTCTCATTTGCAATCTCTTTTACTCTTCCTGCCATTAAGCTTACTTGTCGGTGCCCACTGGCAAAAACAGATCGGTTAGCCTTAGAAATTAGTTCATCAACTTCTTTTGAATTAACAGGATGTACAGCTAGAAGTTTTTCAACTTTCAGTTTCTTGTCTAATTCCATCACTGCTATCCTTTTTGCTTCCAATCTTCTATATAATTCATTTGGTAAGTCATCCACAACTTCAATTAAAACCTTTTTATATATGTCCAAGTGTAAGATAATATTGTTCTCAATGCTTTCCCTGTCAGAATCATTAAATGTGTTATACAGTTTGTGTACATTAGCCAAATTTCCATCATCAGTTATCTCATTCAATAAATCATTCAAAGAAGGGGTAACCGGTTGTTGTTTCTTCTTTGGTGTGAGTTTCTTGGGTAGTCCCCTTACTGCCTATTGTTTCTTTCTTGGAGTCCTTGCTCTCTTAGGTGAAGGAGAGGGTACCAATGAAATTTTTCTCTTCCTCCTTTCAACTCTTTTAAACTCTTCTGGTTTCTCACTATCAGTTCTAGAAGATGTGTCAATCGGTGAAATATGTGCCTCCGGTTGAAGTCCTTCAAGCTCACTAGCCGACATGCCACTAATTTTCATGACATTTTCTTTGATTTCCTTCACTTTCTTAGAAGCATCTCTAATGAATTTTTCTCTTTTCTTTCTTTTCTTCAACAAATTTACATCTCCTTTAATAGTCTCAGCACTACCGAAGACTTTTTTTGATGGTTCTCTTGGTGCTTCCAGTAAAGCTTTAGCATATGTCTCCAAAATGGTAAGATCTACTTCATATCCCATTTCGGTGACCAGATAGTCCTAGGGAGTACTACCTCCATCTATGTCTCATCTCTTTTGATAACAAAACAGATCTCTTTGTTATATTTGTCTACTGCACTCTGTAGTAGCCTTTCTCTAGTTCTCATTTTAGCTTGGAAGGTTTTGAAGTAGTATGTTATGTTTTTGTCTCTAGCAATTCCCATGCCGGTAAAAGCTTCCTGTAGTTGCTTTCCTATCGGTATATCATATCCAAAGTCTTTAGGTCCTATACTGGGGATCTCTTTAGTGAAATACAACATTAAACATACCAAAAGATTTCCAAAACGGAATGTGCCTTTCTTATCTCCTTTGATCTTTTTCAAATTGTCAATAAGCTCATCTTTTAGCCATTCACACACATCTATCACTGCATTGTTATTTATCATCTCATAAGCACTGTGTATACAAAGACTAGAAACAAAGTTGATTTTGTTGGTATGTGTGGCCTTGTAACCTAGCACCATACCTACAAATATCACATTGATGTTCTTAATATCATTCACTCTCAGTGATCTATTGTTAGATGTTGCTCCAGTTAGGCTTATCACTTTGTTGTTGGTAATATTCTTTGTTTTATCAAGTCTGCTATCGGTTGAGGGTAAACCAGTCACTGCCCTAATTGCCTGCTAGGTTATTTTGCAGACAGAATCCAACCATAAGAATTCTCCATGTGCTCTACTCAATACAATCCTCACTACTTCCTCTGGAAATTGAGGGATATTCAGAATTTCCACAAAACCTAGAGTTTCCACAATTTTATGTTCGGGTTTAACAGCACCATGTTCATCACAAATTACTTTTGTAAACATTTTCATTAGTTCCTCAGAACCTGGTTCTTCTATATTGCAATGTATATAAATCCTAGGGTCTTCTGCAAATGCTACACCTTTAGCAATTTTTGAAAATGCCCCTACAAAGTCATCTTGCTTGGCAATTTTGAGAATTATCTTAAACATGGGTCTAGGGTGTTTCACATTTTCCACAATGGTAGGGTTCAGAATAAACTCAGGAGCAGAAGAAGAGGCCATTGAAAAATACCTTTTACTGCTTGAAAATATTATGAATGCCTCAAGAAATCACTCCGCACCTTCGCCTTGAATGCCTTAGCTCAGTTTTCGCGCTCTCTACTAATTTGAATGTTCGGTGAGTTGAAAATGAGGGAAATTAGTTGATTTATAATGATATTTCTTCCACCAACCGCATTAAATGCTCATTGGTTAAGTGAAAACTTAACACATCTGTCGATAAGGAAGAAATCTATCTTCTCACCATCAACCGAGGGTAATCTGCATGATTTTCAACTTGTTGCAATACCCCCAAAGGGTTACTTTTTAGTTCGATGAAGAATCTCCTGTCGGTGGAGGATTACTCTGTTCTACCAGTATAGAGACAGTTTCATCAACTATCTGATCTCTCTTTTTGATCTATTGTTTTGAAAATTCTTGCTTTACCTCATCTACCTTTTCTTTGCCTTTCAAACTGGATCCTTTATTGTTTGTTGGTGAAGTCTTGCTTCTACAAAATTTAGCAATATGTCCAATTTTGTTACAAGCATAACAAGTCACATTATTCCTTTGAATAGCCTTTCCATATCCTATGCCGGTTTGTGTTCTGCATTGATTAGATAAATCTCCATATCTTCCACAAACATAGCATTTCACATTCATTATGCAATTTTCTGAATTATGACCAACTTTGTTGCATTTAGAACATTGACCGGTAGGTGCATTAATATTCTGATTATTTCTTAATCTACACTGGTTTTCTCTATGACCATATTTGATGCAATTGAAACATTTGCCATTAAAATTATAAGCATTAGGTTGTCTTACAGGTTTGTTCTGATCTAGATTGTTTGCAGTACCAAAAATTTCTCCAACTTCAAATCCAAGTCCATTAGTATCTCCATTAGGTTTCTGATTTTTTCAGCATGTCATCAAGCTCCTCTGAACTTTTCTTGAATTTGTCTTTGTGTTTATTTGCAGTAGCCAACTCATTTTCCAGATTTCCCTTTTGTCTCATAAGCTTAGTTTTATCATGTTGCATGTGAATCAGATCTGTCTTCAGCATATCATTTTCATGACTAAGTCTTAGATTTTCATTTCCAACATCATTGAGTCTCCTAGTCAAGTCTTCTTCATTCTTCTTCCTGTCTTCAATATCTTTACATAACCTCATAGTCATATCTTGCATTTCATTCTTCATATTACCGTTTTCTTGTCTCAACTTGTTTGCAAGTTCTCTAAGAGTTTCATTTTCATCATCATCTTTCTGCATCTTCTCATGAAGTTCTTTCCTTTTATTTTGTGCTATAGCAAAGTTCTCCTGAAGTCCTTTAATGAATTCCTATGCAGTCCTTAGATCATCTTCAAGTTTGATATTCTTCAATTTCTCTGCATCATAATCTACAAGAGCTCCTTCCAATTGTTTTCTTAAGTTCTCCATCTGTACTGGTGTCAGAATCTTCCTCAAGTTGTTAGGCTTTTGAAAATAGAGGATCACGCTCTGATACCAATTGTTAGAATCAATGACAGTCCCAAAGACACTGAGAGGGGGGGTGAATTAGTGTCTAACCGGTTAAGAGAATATTTAAACTTATTAAGAATTTTGTATCCCAAAAAAGTGTATCAATAGATGAGAATTATTGCATCAAATAAGAATAATAGAGACAACATAGATAACACACCATAACATAAGATGTTTAATGAGGAAAACTGGTGTGGGAAAAACCTCGGTGGGATTTGTGACCCACAATATTCACTCACTGGCCAATGAATAAATATTGCTTACAATGAGGGGGCTGCAAATGCAGGAAGGCTAGTAACCTAGAGCTCACTGGTCAACTACAAAATAGAAGTCTCACTGACTTACAAAGTGGATTATCATAATCGAATACAATGTATTGCTTCAGATCAGCATTAGCTATGCCAGGTTGAGTACTAGTTTAAGCTCCGTCTATAACCAAAACCTTCATTGTCAATTATATCACCTTATACAAAAATATTATCTATCCTTTCTCTCACTCATACATCATTTTTAAAATGACCTATAAGATCTCATACATATATGAGTCTTTTACAATATGCCATGTCGGCTTATACAAGAGATAATTATATTATAAAACAATAAACAAAAGTTTATTCCATGTCAGCTTGAATGTTGGTATGCATT
Organism: Cryptomeria japonica; assembly: GCF_030272615.1. NCBI lineage: Eukaryota > Viridiplantae > Streptophyta > Pinopsida > Cupressales > Cupressaceae > Cryptomeria > Cryptomeria japonica. The sequence continues at coordinate 720,730,611 of NC_081413.1, read as the reverse complement.
GTTGCCGTTGTCAGTGAAGTGCCTGTCGGTGGATGTAGAAGTCTATTGTCGGTGCCGGTAACTGCCAATGGGTTGCCAGGTGATTGCCAGTTGGTTTCCATCAATGACAACATCAACTATTCTCATAAGAGTGTAGAATGCCAACATCTTGCACACAGAAAAAAAGGGAAATAGGTTGGGAATAGGGGCTTGCCTTAGGTCAAACCCCTGTTTTGGAATTAACCATGAAATTGAGATAAATATAATTGAAATTGTTGGAATGCAAGACTCTCCTTTTGAGGGAGATGTTGAATAATGTTTGAAAATCAAATGATATACCTCTTTGTGAAATTTTCTTTGTCTCAACACGGAATTAGGGCTTGATGAAGTCTTCAATAGAATGAAAGATGTCTACTTCAATTATTGAATCTTGACTTTATTGTTGATCCAAGGCTTGAAGGAAGACTGATTAATGCTCAATTGCTCTTGAATGTTTGATCTCATGTGTGTATACTGATTGCCGGATTGATGTGATGCTTGTGGATGTTAAAATGAGAGAGGAAATCCTCCTCTTATACTTACCCATCATATAAATTGCTAATTTCTTGATGTGAGCCGACACAAAGAGGGGAATCTCGCTCAAATTTGAAATAGGGCAAAGGGTTTGAAGGGGGCCCAAATTAGGGGGGATTAGAGCATGGCACCCTGGTCCTACCCCTATTTAGGGCTAGGATAAGGTGATAAATGCTTGGAAAAATTAAAAAATGATGCAATTCATTGGGGACATAGAGCATAATCAGGTCCCAATCAAGACAAGGGGTGCAAATGTTGAGGTAGGGACCCATTGCGGTCAAAATTGTACAAGGGTGCAATTTTAGGATGCTACAAAATGTTATTCTACAAATCTACAATTTACATTTTTATCAGCCATAAAGCCTATAATTGCATATACTAAAATTATCTTTACAAATCTAAATTATTAACACATCCAAAAGACCTATAAATCCTAAGACAAAATTTACTATTTTAATGAAAAAAATATCACAAATTTGTAACCCACATCCAAACGAGCTTTAATATCAAATTTAAGAAATCCAAAATGTATCAATACTTGGTAGGTTAATATTACAACTAATTAAATGGAAATCAATTCAAACAATTCAAAAAAATTAATCAAAGATAAAACAAAATCAAAGAATTCCAATAGAGAAATAAACACATTACACAAGATATAGAATACAAAAACCATTTCAAGAAAAAAAAAAGCTACCTAAAAAACCACATAATGTATTATCAATGACAAATCTACTATGCAATGTCAATATATCATCTCCATTAAAAGCAAGACAAGATCATATCTATCACCTCTAAAATCAAGCATACAAGCTTTTTCAAATTCCAATGTCAATTTTACTAAATTTTCAAACATTATTTTTTAAGAATTAAAGCATTCCCTTTTAGAGTTAAGGGGGTGAGAAACACTGCTTTCCAAGCACACATATTTTGAAGCAAATTTTCCATAGTTTTAGCATAACATGTAAAATTTTGAAATATATGCAACAAGGATTGTTGAATTGATTTTACATCAATTTAACACTTCACTCAAGCAATCTTTCTTAGAAAAGGAAATTTCAATGCATCCGCTTCGATTGGGCATGGCACTAAATCAAACAAAATTAAACACAAGAAGTGGAAGATGAAACCCTTAACTTCCACCAAATGCACCACAAAAGAGTAGAAATATATATTGAAATGAAGCTCCTTCTACACATACAAACTACTCTTTCATTGAGAATCCCATATTGCCACAATCCAAGAATAACACATTCACGTTTTTCTTGTTTTTGGTGCTTCTCCAACAATTATGTCATTCAAAACCGCTTTTGGTGCTGCTCCAACAAATCTCCCTTTGTTCAAAACTATTGTTTCTACTACCCCAATGACCCTCCAACCTTCGCTTGCAACCTACTCATTTAGCCTATGTGGTGTTGACAACTCTCTATCCGTTGCGCCTACACCTTTGGGGACTCTTCCTTAGGTTGTGGGTTCTCTCGACCCCCTGGTTGTGGGTGGGTCTCTTGCTCAAGATGTTGGTTTGTCCAAGGAAGGGGTCTACCCTCATGGGCCTTTTTCTACAGATGGGCGGAGTTTTGCTCATGTTGCTAGATCTATTGTGGTTCATCCTCCCAAGGGGAGGTCTCGTCCTCTTCCTTGTGCCAAGACCTCCCCTATTGTGGTTTGTGGCCAAGATGTGGTTGAGAATGTTGGTTTCTCTGAACATTGTGGGTTGGTGTGCAAATTTGCTAGGTTTTAGTCTTCCCTCTTAGATCCATACTGTTGGGTGAGTGTCTCTTGGAAGCTCGTGGTTAGTCCCATTGAGCTTTACCCTTGTGATAAGGATTTTTTTATTGCATATTTAGCTTCTTCTGATGATCGTTACTTGGTGTTGATAAAATTGTAGGCTTGGGGAGTTAACTCTCTCTCAGTCAAACCTTGGACAACTTCTTTTAACCCTCTTACCGAACCACTCAATGTGTTTCCAATGTGGGTTCATCTTCCCAATCTTCATCTTCATTTTTGGGAGAAATCTTGTTATGAGGCCATTGGCAACTCTATCGGATGCTTTTTGAAGGTGGATGATCCCACATCCTTTATGGGTCATTCTACTATTTCTCAAACCCTTATTGACATTGACATCTCTATGCCACTCCTCGGGGATGTGGTTCTTATGGTTCGAGATAGGCCATGGACTCAATCATTGGATTATGAGGGCCTCCTATTTTGTTGTTGTAGATGCTTCTCAACTAGTCACTTAGCCACTAATTGTTCTCTCTTGCTCCGTAAAGGTTATGTGACATGGTGGAAAGATGCAAATGAAATTCATTTGCTATTGATGCTTCTAATTTTGATTACTCTTCTAATGTTGATGATGACTGTTGGGAAAATGGTGTTGTACACCATGCATAATAATGTTTTATTGTTGTATTTATTATTTTATTATTGTGTGAGGTGGACATGGAATTATATTGTAATATCATATTGTATTGTTGCACCTAGGACCCCCTAGATGGACATGCAACATGTAGAGATTCTCTTGGAATATTCTTGTAACCACTTGATGATTTGTATTGATACAATGGTATTATTATATTGTATTTATTTAATATTGGGGAATGTAATTGTGATGAAGTACCCAATATTGAATGTGGGTCAAGGGTAGGTAAGAAAAATATTATATTTTATTGTCACATGGTTTAAATGTGGGAGCTTGTGTTTATAACAGCAACCACAAGGGTAGTTGTTTGGGTTGTTCAGTTAGTCAGGTTAGCATTTGTGGAGGTTGGAAGTATGGCATGAGATGTGTGGTTGTATGTTTGTTCACATGGAGTGCTTGTTGATGATTGGGTTTTGCGAAGGCTTTCCATAGTTGTATTGTAATAGACACATTGCTAATAATACATGGTGGATGATGCTTTTAGAGGTTGGGTTTTTCCCTCATTAGGGTTTTCCCAAGATATATCTTGTGTCACATTTTCATGGGTGTGTTGTCTATTCTTTGCATGTTGATTCTATGTGTTGATCTAATTAAAATCTAAGTTGGGTTATGTGGAAATTGTCATAAAGTTGGTTGCAAGTTTCCTTTCAAGTGGTATCAGAGCTATATGGTTTTTTTATGGTGTTATAACCCTAGATATTGAATCCATGGATGCATGTAAGAATGAAAGATAAGACAAGATATGAGGGTTTGTTGCAGGTTGTGGGTTGCAAATTTGGTGTTATAAAAATTTGTTTTAAAATGGGTTTCCATGATTTAGCATTTTGGGGGTTTTAGGGTTGGAGTTTCATATTTGGCCCTATGGGACAAAACAAACCCCATGGTTGTGATCAGAGAGGTCGAGAGACAAATTTTGAAATATAACTTGCCCTATTTTGATAACAGAGGAATGAGTTTGAAATTTTTTTAGACGGTATGGTTGTACCACCTGCACAGTGGTCAGAAAATATATTATTTAAAAATTACCTGTTAATTAAACCCGTTAACCTTTTAAAAAATTATTTGAAAAATTAAAAAGGCGTAAGAGATTAAAAAAAAATCTAAAAAATATTTTGAGTGGGGGGAGGGGGTGTCCGCAGACCCTCCCACCACTTGCGGTACACAGTGGTATCGGCTTTGCCAGCCACTACCGACACTACAAGGGTATCGACGCTACCACTTGCCATTAGTGGTTTTACCTCATCCAGGACCCACTGACAAGTGGGGGTGGGACCGTGGTCCCCTCCCACTTTGGTGGCAAATAAAAATTGTTTTATAACAAACAACTTCTAAAATAAAAAAATCTGTCCATTTGAAATAAAAAATGGAAATTCGTTTTTGAAAGTTTTTTTAATAAAAACTTTTGTATTATGTCTTCCAATGAAGTTTTATATGCCAGAGGGGTGGGTTTGGCTAGTGGGCCCCACCTGGAATAAAAAATTGAAAATGATAATTTTGGCATATTGAAGAAAATTTGAAAAATATTTAATGACATATTAGTGATTTTTGGGAGTCCATTTGCTTGCATATAGCCTAATTGGTTGTTTTCTTTTACAGAGCATATCTTGGGCATATGGTGTCAATATTTCAACTTTTTATAGTCGTTGGAAAGATGATTTTGTTTAATTCATTGTGATATGATTATTTTTTCTAGATTTTCTTATTTGGGCAATGAAATATGAGCTGGAAGTGACAGGTACCTTTATGACTTTGAGAGGTCATAACTTGAGCATATGGAGTCAGATTTTGGACTTTGAATAGTCAAAAGAAAATTCTTGGAGAGCACTTTAGTTTGATTCAGGTTTGGAGCAGATTTGACATGATTTATATGTTGATATTTTGACTTGAGCTTATTATGGTTCCTTTTTACTATGGTGACATTATGAGTTTAAGACATGCTAGATATTGGAGATTTTAATTTTATGTCATTGTATACTCAGTGTTTTATCTCATATTGCTCTTATGATGACATAGATATTAGTTTGGTTTGGCTATGTATGTTGCATTGGTTGGTCTACAAGTTATGCAGTTTTGTGAGTTGTCTTTACTTACAGATTGTGCCTATGACTTAGATATGGGTTGTTTATGCCCATAGATCTTTCATTGTTTATGCATATTCAGATTTGGTGGCTTGGCTTAATCATTGGTTCATTGATTTGTTATCATGTTGAGGATGAGAGATGTTACCAGGTACAGTCATGATGGGGCACCTACATGGTTGACTATGTGATGCTGACAGGTTGGACATATTGAGAGTTTGATGCTTGTTTCATGGAGGTAATCATGATGCCATGGTTGTTCCTTGTGTTTAAGAACTTTGGTATGACATGGTTGGATTTGTAGGTGCTTTTATCGATGGTGATTTGTTTTGGATTCCTAATTTGTTATGGCAGTGTATCTTCTTGGTTGAGGATCATGGTTACTTTGACTTTTGCAAGCTCATGATGTGCACTTTGAGTTCTTTGATTGTTAGATGACTTTGGTTGATTCTCATGTTATAGGATGGTTTTATCATTATGTCATGGATAGATTGTTTACACACTTTCAGTGGGACCTTTTGACAGTGATGATGTGGTGATGTAGGATTTGATCTTGATTGTTGTGTATCTTCTTGAGATGGAGTTTATGGTTTACTTGATGTCATTGACATTTTAGTTGTATGTGTGTAAACCTGGATGATCTTCATTTTGGAGATGGTTATCATGATGCTATGGAGAGCTTGGTATCATGGTTCAGTGGAAGCTTATAGCAGTTCTAGGCATCTAAAATTGTCCTATCTAATTAAATAAATATTTTTATTTAATTAATTATTTTATCCTAAGTCTTCTATTAATTAAATAAATTATTATTTATTTATTTAATTTCATTAACCTCTTCTATGCCTTTTCTAATTTAAATAAATACTATTATTTATTTAAATTATCATTTTCCTAAATTAAATAAATATTTTATTTATTTAATTGGTCTCACTTTCTCTATTAATTAAATAAATCTTTTTTATTTAATTAATTCATTAACCTTTTTTACCCATGACACATGTCACTCATCTCTTAATTATTCTCTTACCTACCCACTTTATCATTTAATTATTTCCTCTACCTACCCTTTAATCCTAGCTGACCATTTATCTTTACACCTCTCAATCTTATCCCTCCATTTCCTATAGTGTCTTTTATATAAGAGGATACTCTCCTTCATTTTCAACCCTAATTGTCTAATCAACTAATCATCTAATCATCTAATCACCTAACGATGCAATTAAACCTTCCTGTGATCAAATTATCAACCACTTTTCCATTCTTTTTTGAGCTCTTGTGCACACATAAAATCTGAGAACAAATATATCAAACAAGATCAATGGAGATAGGAAGATAATGGAGATTGAAACCCTACTAGACATGTGAAAGGTAATAATGCTTTATTTTGTTGATTTACACAATCTTGGGTATCTCTATTAGTATTGGTGAATGTTTCATTGTAGGACTTAGATTGTTTGTGTTGAATCTTTATGGTTCTACAATAGTTTATCATCATTTTTCACCATATACATTTTGGCATGCCCGGTGGGACATGGATTTTTGTTAGATCTATGTTTTTTTGCAAGCTTTTCTAACCCTATATTGTTGTTTTGTAAAAAAAAATTAGAGAATAACCTTGTGAATGCTAGGGTTTTGGACACAAGATTAAGATTTTGAAGACATTTGATCAGATCTCACAAATCAATTGGAATTTTTGCATCAATTTTTTTTAAAAGGTTAGGGACAATACCAAGAGTGCTCAATCCAAAATTCAGATTTTTAAGAGCATATTTGAATTTTCTATGATTTTTCATAAAAAAAAAATTTTGGGAGCAAATTAGAAATATTTTTGGATTTTCTTACAGTTTTGGAAAGTTCTCAAAATTCCACAGGGGTCTGTTTTTTGTGATTTAATTTGGGTGCAAAATATTTCCCGAAAAATCAGATCTTTTAAATTTAGGGTTTTGTAATGTTTTGGTCAGATCTCACAAACAATTTGGAATTTTTCCATCATTTTTTTTTCGTAGGTTGAGAACAGTATGTGAAGTGCTTAGGCCAAAAGTCATAATTTTTGGAGCACATTTGAATTTTCTATAAATTTTGTATGATTTTTCATTAAAAAAAATAAATTTGGGAGCAAATTAGTGAATTTTTTCGGATTTTCTTACATTTTTCAAAATTTCTCAAAATTTTACAAGGGATCTGTTATTTGTGATTTTAATTTTGAAATAAAATAATTCATGAAAAAATAGATCTTTAAAAATTAGGTTTTTTCAATGTTTTGATCATATCTCACAAACTACTTGGAATTTTTGCAATATTTTTTTTTGTGCAGGTTGGGAATGGTATCAGGAGTTTCTAGTAAACATTAAGATTTTTTGGATCAAGTTTGAATTTTGTATGAATTTTTATGATTTTTCATAAAAATTAATTTTTGGGGCAAATCAACAAATTTTTGGATTTCTTACATTTCTGGAAATGTCTCTAAATTCTACAGGTGGTCTATTCTTTATGAATTTAATTTTTATACAACATAACTTATGGAAAATCAGATGTTTGGATTTGTCAAAAAAATGTATTGTCGAAGGCCCCTATTTCACAAAGTCATTTGGATTTCTAAAAAACTACCTAACTTGTGTGCTTGCGGGAGGGGTATTATTTCACAACTATTAACAAGTTTGGTGTAGGATCTTTGACAAATATTTTATTATGAAATTGCTTTCTTTGTCTTCTTTAGTCTAGCAAAACACTTCAATTGGTGCTCAAAAATGAACAAGTGTCTTTTGTGTCTTGAGCAATAGGCTCCCTTTGTCCTACCTTTAGAGGGCCAGCTCCCGAATAGCCCATAAGGCCAAGTGAAAGGGAATGACCAAAGTGGTAACAATCTAAATCCAAGCTCTTTCAAGCCACTATAAATAAATGTGTTTGTGACGAAAGTTGCAAGCAACATGTGTGTTGGGTGAATATTTTGTCACTAGTGTACTAATGACGAAATATATAATTCACACAACGCTATGCTGAGAAATTAATCTCTCCTCTCATCAAGGGGAGGTTCCGTATGAAATTTCTCCTCTAATTAATAAGAAATTAAATTTGTGGTTTGGTGTTAGGCATATAATTCTCTTTTTTCAGAGTTTATGTATTCTCCATTCATCTAGTTACAATTTCTCTACCTCTTCAGATACTTAAAGAAAAGAACTATTAATCTAATAAACTACACCAAGAGTTACTATTAAGCAGCACAAATTCTCCTTTAAGGTAACATTAATTCACACTAATCGTTACAAATTAAACAACTAGAAACTTAGCTTAAAGCTCAAAGTCTTCAAGTATAGATTTCTAATCCATTAAACTACAAATAACCGCAGCAATACAAAGCTTACCACAAGTTACTTAATTTATCAACAGATTTCTCAAGTATGCTAAGAGCACAAAGTCTATTTGCAATATTTGAGAGCTCTCTAACCACATAGCAATATCTTAAAGATCAAAGAAGTAAAGATAATATATATTCAAAGGACATAGGAACATTAAATAATATAAACAATTTTCTTGATACAACGCAAAGTTTGCAATTAACAAAATTGTTTTCTTTATTTGTTTGATGGAATTTTCACCACAAAAGCCCAAAGTCTTAATTGGGATAAAAATTCAGCAAAGTTTTGCTAAGCATGAAAAAGATAAATATTTACAAAAAGGGCCTCCTTATATATGAAAATAAGTTGAGAAAAAGGTGGCACAGTTGACTTATTCAACTGCATAGTCCCATTTTACTACAACTACTACATAAAGAAAATGTGCAGCTGCACAAAAAATGACATCATTTATTAGTGCAGACACATGAAGAAAGGATTCCAGGAGGGGGAACTTCATTCTTAATTCTCTTCTTCATTGGATTTCTGGAAATCTTCGAATTTAGAAAGGATGGCTTTCATCTCTGTTTCGTTCAGCATCAAGGTAGAACTTGTGATGATTTGGATGCAGGACATTGCATCTTGAATCTTCACCTGTTTCTTTTTCACATCCTTTAGCATGCATGCGAGGACTTCAAAGTTGACTTGAATTTCTAACAGTTTATCAAATGTATCAAGACAGAAATCTTGTCCTATGCATTGATCCATCAAAGAAAGGAATTTGTGCATGACAACTTCAGTAGTGATGAGATTTTGATCACCATCATATAAATAGCAAGGGAGATCACCAACTTTGGCAAAAATAAGGTCAACCTCGTCATCACCTTCTTTCTTCTCCCGGTCCAACTCTGCAATCATTAATTTTATTGTCTCTTGCTTACGAGATAATAAAGACAAGATTTGGATGTACTTCTCCCATGTGGGAATTGCCTTGTTCTCAACCAGGACATCTATCCTGAAGTCCTCCATTTTGCTCCACAAGGTAGTACATTTCACAACTTCCTCAATCTCCTATGATAAAGAGGTTTTGAGTCCTTGCACCTGACTCTGGATTACTTCATAATTAGACAATAGTTCCACTATTGAGCTCAGAAGATGAGAGTCTTCTGACCTTAGCCTTGAAATCCACTCATCCATCACTCGGCCTTTAGCTCCCACCTATTCAATCTTCTTGAGAGATTCGGTATCTATTTAGGATCCTATAGGCTCTATCTCTTGAGAATATTGTGTGACCTTTAGAAGAACGTTGGTCAGCTGTTCACACTTCTGCTTCAAGATATTTTTCTCATCCCTCTCCTAATCCAATCTTCTCAATAAAGAATTAAGGGCTTTCTAAGAATCTAATTTCACCCTCTCATGTGTTTCCACCTCAATCTCTACGACCTGCATGGTATAATATTCAGATTGTATGTCGCCTTTGTCCTTATCTGACGATGGCACCATAACTTTGGCATATTTTCTCTTGGAAGCTGGGTCTACTACTACCTGAGATACCGTCTTTGGCTTTTTTGTTCCCTTAGGCTTTGGAGGAACTAAAAGTTAAAAGTCAAACTCATCTGGGGATATCACCCATTTTTTCCTCTTAGGGGCCACTACATCCACCCAAGAGGGTAGTTTTGGATTGGCTGATGGAGTAGTAGCTCCTTGCTGACTTGGAGTTGAAACTTCAGAAGGAGGTTGACTAGCACTTGGAGTAGTTGTGAGTGTTACTGATGGTGCTGATATTGAGGCATCTAGTGGAACATTTGTTGTTGCTACCTCTTTAGTTATAGATGGGAGAGTTGAGGGTGTCGTGAATTTAACTTCAACACTTACCAATGGAGGAATTATTGTGGTGGTGGTAGTAGTGACGGGTAAATCTATTGAAACCTGTTCTGCAAGTGCATCTTGCAAGGTCTCATTAAAATCCATCATGGTGGTTTCAAAAGTAGATGAAGGGATACCATCTAAATTAGAGAAGTTGGTTATTGTAAAAAACTGACCAACGGTCTCTGATTGCATCATACCCATACTTAGATCTCCATCTTCTTGAAAATATTTATCCTCTTCATCAGAGTCAGATTCAATAGAGTGGATGACTACTTGTGAAGTGGCTGAGGCATCTACTTCAACTGGATGTGATACTTATTCTGCCTATACTTCCTCTTGTTGAGGAATTTCACCTTCTTTGACCTCCTTTCCCTTTCCAACTTCACTGGCAGGTGGTTGTTTTGGCTCCTTCGCCACTGCTTCCTGTGATGCGGATGATGATTGACCCTTCTTCGACCCTTTAACTATAAATTTGATTTTGAATCCTTTACCCTTCGATTTTACCACAGGAGCTGAGGATGGTGCTTGTGAGTTTGCCTTGCTCTTTGTTCTTGTTTCAGTTGTTGTTGTCTTGCCCAATGGGCCATCACTGTTGTTGCCATCTCCTGAACTAGTGGGAAGCTGTTTCATCCTAAGATTATTTTTTAGCAACCAAGCATTGGTGTTTGCTAAGATAGGAGAGATCCTCTCTGTAATATATTTGCTTTTTTTCTTCGACCATTGCACAAGTGGAAGTGGGGAGTTAGCAATCTTCTTCTCATAATAAATAGGGTCCACTATGTCATTTGTGTCTTCCATGGTCATTGGGATCTTAGCTAGATACAAATTTTCAATTTGTTCCAGAGTAAGGCGACTGAAATCCATCCTTCTTATATCCTTCTCATCCTGACAATCTGCCCAAACATCCTCAAACCTATAAACATGAGTATAAGTCCTTTTGAGTTTGTTCTTTATACCACGAAAGTCAAAATTGGTTCCGGCCTTGAATCTTCTCATGATATTCCACTGTATTTTTTCCTCCATATTTTTGGCCTTGGGATTGGTTAGCACTGAGTACCTGCCAATCGATTCTGGGAATTTTAGGCCAATCTTATGTGCTTGTGATTGTTTCTCATGCACACTAATCAGTTGGTTGCACAACTCCATAAGGATGATTTTTTCTGAAGGTAACCTTGGAAGGATGAAGGGCTCACCTGAGAAACATCCAATTCGGATATAGGTGAATGTGGGAAACTGCAAAAATACACACCCAAAATGAGACACCCTGCTGTATGCGGCCTTTGATATTCTCCTCTTCTGCAGGCCTTTATAAAAAATACACTTCCATACAACAAAGAATGTGTCATTAACCCTCCTGTAATGATTACCTTGATTCTTTATAGTTAGCTGATCACAGTACTCCCAAATGGGCACCAATCTTCTATCACCCTTGGTAGACAAGCCTGGATATTTCCTCATTGAAGCAGCTACGTAAACCAGGTACGAGGTCATGTAAAACTTTAGTGTCACCTTGACCTCCTTTAATTGACCATAAAGAGCATCACTGATCTGCTCTCCCCAATCGATTCTTGTGGCTCCCTTTCTGATTATATTTATGTAACAAGACATCCAGTTTTGAAAATAATGAGAGTATTTTAACCCTCTCACTTTGGATAACATGGTGACCATGTCATTATATTCCTCATTAAAATCACTCTCGTGGAAGGACTTAGGCCATCGTGTGGTGAGGGAACTTCTTACATCAGAGAGATAAACAATATTGATCACCTTTTTGCATTTATCCTCATGTTTCTCGTAGTACTCTTGAGCACTCTCTTGAGAAATATCAGCTACGTCAACCGATGAACCTTTGAAGACACTATTGAAGAATACACTATCTAGGGTCATGATGACATTCTGATCTTCATCTTTTACATGCCTTGTGCTTGGATCAAAATGATCAGCTACTGCCAGTTAAAATTCAGGATCATGAGCTAGAACTAGGAAAGATGCATACTTATGCAGCTCAGATTTGATTAAATTGGTTAGACGTGCAGGAGCCTTTTGAATCCGGTCAAAAAATTCTTGCATATCAACATGCCCAATTTTGGTGTCTCTGATCTCCTTAATATTTGAGTCTACTGAACTCTCAGGGTACAGATTCAAGTACCTGTCATACTTGTATTTCATCTTTCTTGATGATGCTTTACTTGGAGAAGGTTCCAACTGATCTAAGGAAGACTCGGGCTTGTTGTGAGGGAGCTTTGACATTTGTGATGACTACATTCAACACTAATGATTAGCTATCCATCGTTATCAAAAATTGATTTTTTTCAAACAGATCAAAAAACGAGACTCAAAATAGGCTTAGGAGTAAAACTGCCAAAAATAGCAAGTCGGGGAAAAAAATCCGACCTGCCCTTTTGAAAACCAAAATTGCACATCAGAATTTAAAGTCCGAAGTGCAAATAAAAACACCTTGATCAACATATCGGACTTTAAAGTCCGATGTGCAATATGGAATAAGTTATCAACACATTGAACTTTAAAGTCCGATGTGTCAATTAGGGGAAAAACAATAACACGCCGGACTTTAAAGTTTGACGTGTAGGGGAAAAACTTAAACCAAGCACATTGGACTTTAAAGTCCGATGTGCAACCTAGAAAAGATTAAAGGCACATTGGACTTTAAAGTCCAAAGTGCCTACATGGGAAAAAACAACTGGTTGACATGTCGGGTTTTGAAACCCGACATGTCAACCTACTCCTCTCTGCATATCGGATTTTAAAGTCCGATATGCAAAGGTTAAGATCCCGCATGTCAGACTTAAAAATTTGATATGCAGAGATACTTTTCTCCAGCTGCACACCAGAATTTAAAGTCTTGTATGTAGCTTTAGCAAGGGAACTTCGAAAGGCAAGAAGGAAGAAGCAATTGGATTTTAAAATCTGAATTATCTTTCGGCACGCAAAGAAAAAACCAAAAGAAAATAAGACAAGACGAACCAAATAGCTAAAAGCAAACAAAAACCTGAAAAGGAAACAAAGAACAAACCCTACCTCTTCTGCAACAAATGATGTTGAAAAATTCGACAAGGAGAGATCTGATCCAAGTCAAGGCGAGCAAAATCCGAGTCATGGCGAAGAAAATGGTGGAGGGCGCGTGCAAGACAAACCAAAATGAAGACTAAAAATGCTAAAATTAACTTTAAAAAGCATTTAATAAAACCCTAATTCATCAATTAATGCGTCATTTAATACAACTCGCGATTGCATGTCAGAATTTAAAGTCTGACTTGCAGGATAGGAACACTTGCACGTCAAACTTTAAAGTCTGACATGCGACCTATGGACAAACCACCTGCAGTTCAGACTTTAAAGTCTGAAATGTAGGTTAAAACCACATGCAATTCGAACTTTAAAGACCAAACTATAGACCAGAAAACCTACAAATACACATCGGACTTTAAATTCCGATGTGTATAAAGCAAAAAGAACCCTGCAATTTAGATTTTAAATTCCAAACTACAGGTAAAACTGCAAACTTAAAGGAACAAGGAAAACAATTAAAATGGAAAACAAGGAACAAAATGAACTAACCAACCAAGTCGATTAAGCTCTCCTGGAGACCATAAGGTATGAAATAGACTAGTTTCATAGGGTTGCCTCATGATTTTGGTCGTGCTGAAATCGAGGACAATAGCTGGCTTTGACTAGGGAACAAGTTGCACCACTTGAAGCTTGTAGAATCTAGAACTTTGAGTGCCTGTATCCATTGGGCTATAGAGTTAGGTGATGAAAAAGACTAAAAAGAAAAGACTATACATATGCAAGTAAGTAGCTATGCTCACCACATACTTCATGAATAGTGAAGGGACCTCTCCATAAAGAATCAAACTTTCCATGCAAACCCTTTGGTTCCCTCCTCTTATCCCATAACAAGACTTGATCACCAACTGAGAAGTCATGGGAAGTTGTTTTCCTATCAAACAACGCCTTCACTTGGCTTTGGTTTGCAGCAATCCTATCTACCACTTCAGCCCTTTTTTATTCCAGCTGAGAAAGAAACATGATCCGCTTATCTAGTGAATCTTGATTTGTTTCATCTTCAATGGCCTTGGCGAGCTTTAATGCTGGAAGTTCCACAGTGATCAGAATTTTGACATTCAACCCATACAAAAGTTGAAAAGGTGACATATCGATTGCTCTTTTTGGAGTTATACGATCCACCCATAGCGCATCATAAAGAGATTTATGCCAAGTCTGTTGTTTCTCATCAACAAGTTTTCTCATAATAGTAACCAGATTCTTGTTGCTTGACTCAACCAGACCATTTTCTTGTAGATAATAGTCAGATGAGTGTGAAAGAGTAATACCATGATCAAAGAAAAATTCAATTATCTCATAAGATGAAAAACATGAAGCATTATCAACTACTATCTTATGAGGGATGCCAAACCTTGAGATGATGTTTTCCTTTAGGAATTGATAAACCACCGTCGAGGTAGATTGCTTGGTTGGGATTGCCTCCACACTTTTGGTGAAGTAATCCATCAGTGTGAGGATATATATATGGCCCACACTTGATGTTGGGTTGACAGGTCCAATGAAGTCCAATCTCCACTATTGGAAAGGCTCTTCAATTATTATTTGCTTTAGTGGGAGTGTAGCTAATTTAGGCTTACCAACAAATTGTTGACATTGTTCACACTTGCGAACCCAACTGTATGTATCTTTAAACAATGTTGGCCAGTAATACCTAGTATGCAAGATTTTGTGTGCAGTAATAGGGGCAGAAAAATGTCCTCCACAAGCAAGATCATGAAAAGCTTGAAGTAATCTTACTTGTTGTTGTTTATCCATGCAGCACAGGAAATTGTCATCCAGACCCTTCTTGAACAAACCATTGTCCCATAGGACAAAATTCACTGCTTTAAGCTTTAAGGTTCACTTTTCTTTCCTTGACAGGCATGCAGGACAATCTCCATATGTTAAGAGATATGCCAGGTCGGAATACCACTCATCAGTAGTGCTAATAAATAGAACATGAGGAAGATATTGATTAATACCTTCGTTTACAAGCACCACTTCATCTATTGATTTGTTGTCAGCTATTAACTGACATAGACCTTTTCCAAGAACCAACTTAGTGGGCTTGATTTCCATATCATATTCTTGAATCTTGGCAACCTAGTTGCCCCTTTTAGTTCCAAACTCTTGTTGTGTCGGAATTGACTTGACAACAGCATCCGAAACAAGAGCAATGACATGCGAATTTAGAATATAAAATATGAAATGTTTAACCACTTTCACCATGGCAAAAGCATGCTTCTCCATTTCTGAGTATTTCAACTCATGAGCCTTCAGTGGATAACTCATGAATGCATTAGGTGATTCCACACCTTCATTATTTCTCTGTATTAGTATAGCCAAACAAGTATGATATGATGCATAGCTATAAATAATGAATTATTTGGTATAATCTAGGCATATTAAGACTAGAGCATTTGCTATGGCTTCCTTGATCTGATAGAAAGCTTTCTTTCCTTTAGGAGTCCATTTGAAGAGACAATTACCTTTCATCATATTAACTATATGACAAGTTTGTTCGGAAAAGTTTGGAATGAATCTTTGCAAGAAATTTACTTTACCAAAGAAAGAATGAACATTAGTCTTACTTGTCAGCAAGGAAAGGTCACGAATAGCTTTTAACCTTTCTGTATCAATTTTTATACCTTCCTTCGAAACAATATGCCCAAGTAGCTTGCCTTCAGCGACACCAAAAACAGATTTCTTGGGATTGAGGGAAATTCCATGCTGACGACATTTCTCTAAGACTTGTTGTAGATGGGAAAAATGATCTTGACATTCCTTAGAATAAACTATCAAATCATCTAAATAGACCATAATGAACTTACCAAGAAAACTTCGGAAGGCCAAGTCCATTGCATGTTGGAAAGTTGCTCCCGCATTTATTAATCCAAAAGGCATCATGCGATATGCAAAGGTACCCCAAGGTGTAGTAAATGTGGTCTTATGCCGATCTTGCTCTAGAACTTCTACTTGGTTATAACCTGAAAATCCATCCAACATGGACATCATTTTTGCTCCACTAACAGCTTGTAGGACATGATCCATGACAGGTAAAGGATAATTATCCTTCGATGCCTGATTCAAGTTTCAAAAATCTACACATATCCGAATTTTGCCATTCTTCTTATGTACAGGTACAATATTGGCTATCCAAGAAGAATGGTGGATGGGGAAGATTATCCTTGCTTTCAACATCTTTTGTACTTCAGCAAAGATAGTATCAAAGATCTTTAGGTTGTGTTGCCTTTGCTTCTGACGGAAAGGCATAATACCTAGTTTCAATGGAATGTCATGGTGGAGGTCTTCGGGACGAAAAGACTTTAGATCTTCATAGGAGTATGCTAAGACATCAACATACTGCTGCAATAATGCAACAAATTTTTGCCTTTCTCCTCATGAACAACACTTTCCAATGTTGATCAATTTTGGATTGTCTTCAGTCCCAATGTTTATTTGTTCATATTCCAATGACCCTGTAGTTGATCTTTGTTGCTTCTTAACACAATGATAATGCTTGTCAAAAAGCTTTTCTAGCAAAACTAGACCCTTGGGGATCTTGTTTCCTTTTAATTGCAGAAATTTCTCTCCCATTTCTGCATCAACACTTTCAATTGCATCCTTTCAAGGGCAATGACTACCTTCAAAGTACAGATCATCAAAATTGTGAGAAGTCTGCAAAAAATTTATTACATGATGATCATCATTAAACACCTGCCAAATGATCAGAGTTGTCAGGAACGCTTGGCCAGAAAACTAACTCAACAACATAAGCTGATCTTGAAAAATATTTGTGAGGAACCAAAGAAGTTGCTGATACTGCTAATGAGTCAGCCCTATCATTGAATTCACGGGAAACCATAGATATATCAAAAGCATCAAACGTTTCTATTAGATCCCAGACAAGGTTGCGGTAGTGCCGCAGCCTTTCGCTCCTTTTTTTATATATATTTCTGACCTGACAAACTATTAACTCGATATCTCCTTAAGCATGCAAGTTCTTGATTCCCTTCTTCTGAGAAACATTCATTCCCAGAAGGAGGGATTCATAATCAACAGTGTTTTTGTGTTATTGAATTGCAATTTGAAGGAGAAAGGGAAAAGATTACCCTCAGGATAAACCAAAACAATACCGGCTCCTGATCCAGTAGAAGAACAGTTGCCATCAAACTCCAACATCCAAACATCATCTGGACTACCAATGCTGACGGTATCAAAATTGAGAATTTCTTGTTGTGAAGTTGAAGATCCTTCTGATTCCATAACACTACTTTCACAACTACTTTCACAATCAACTGGGAAATTATTGAGTGGAATGTCACCATCACTCTCAGGAGTCACCTTTAAACCATCACCAACATGCATGAAATATACCCATGCCTGATGATTTGAAAAGAATCTAGGCCCGCTGATCGTCAAACTTGACAATGGTATATTTTGATTCTTTTTCTGGAAGTAACCTTTGGACAACTCCTTTAACAGGGATACGAGCCTCAGTCATATCCATGTTTAACTCACCCCCAACATCTCTACAGAAATTTCTTCACAATAATAGCCAATAGGAGGCTGGTACATCGACTACCAGTACTGTCATCTTGATTTTCTTTTATGGGAATGAAGCAAAGGCAAACTATGCATCCTTGATTTGACCAATCAAAGAAATTTGTTTGTTATCCATAGAGAAACATCTTCCAAATATTTTGGTCAAAGTTAAACCAAGAGCATTGGCAACCTTTGAAGGCATAACATTATCAGATGCCCCATAATCAATTACATAGTTACTAAGCTTATAACCATTTATTAACAGAGAGATGTAGAATGGTTCTATCTTCTCTACAGGAGAAGGAGAATTTACTAAGTTGTTTTGAAGCAAGTTTTATTTTGGAAGATTACTAGGAGTAGTATCTTTTTCTTTAACAAACTTGACCAAACAGTCAAATTGATCTAGATTAGATCTCAGAAATTCAACTCAGACATTTGTATTTTGGTTTTCTTAGCATGATCTAAAATATTAAATGACTAAAAGGAATTCATCATCAAAGACGGATTTGGATTCTCATTTTGAGAATTTAAAATATTTGGTACACTAGTCTTTGATGCATGTGTAGAAGAATTGACAGGTACAGAAAAATTGACAGCAGTCGAAGAATCACTTAAACTTTTATCCTTCGCAACGTCCATAGAGATAGCATTGTCCTTTGTAGGATTTGGTATGGGGGTACCATACTTCACAATAGAAATTGGAAAACATTGAGATTCCTTAATTTGAATTGAATCATCACTCTTTGCAATGACAGGTGGTTGAGCTACTTGTGCTTGCAAATGAGTGAATACTACAACGACGTCCCCATCATGTGTAGTTGGTGTATCATCTTCTTGATATTGCATAAACCTGATATTAGAGTCACCAGCCAACTCTGCATCACCTTCTTGATGTGAATTAGCATCTTCTTCACCAAAAGGAGGAAGATCATTTTGTTCAGCTTCATAATATCTTGTAGTTGAACTTTGGGGTGGTGTTTCCAACGCAAGCCTTTCTGGAGTAGGAGGTAATTTATTTTGATTATGCATGGTGTAATTGGAAGCATTGTTTGGATAAGTCCTTCTTGGAACATCTCGATATGAAGTATTTCCTTGTGAGGAAATTTGCTTCTTAAGTACCAACAACTCATTTGCTAGATTTTGTATCATGGGATTAGCAGAACTAGTCGAAGAGAAAGATGCATCTACAACTTGATTACTCCTAACCTTGTTAGGATCTCTCCTTATCTTACCCGCAAGGATAAGATCATCTTCAATTGATATAGCCATTTGTTGAGCAGTGTCTAAATCTGTAGGATTGTTCCTTCGTAAAAGAAAACTCACCTCTGGCAATTGAGCGTTGATGAAAAAGCATTTCAAGTTTCCAGCAGTGGGTCTTGAAGCAACTGGGATACGATTATGTAACTTGTCAAATTTTGCTACAAACTCATGCATGGGTTCTTGAGGCTCTTTCTTCAATTGAGTTAATTGTGCCAATAAAGCATGATCATCTTTGGCGGACTTGAATCTCGCCTCAAACAACGTTCTAAGAGTTTCCCAATTTGTGATACAAACATTAGTAAGATGATAGAACCAATCAACAACAGCTCCATGCAAAGTCTCAATGAATAATCTCACTAAAACATCTTTGTGCTCAACACCTAGGACTCCACATGTGATGTAGAAGTCAACAATGTGTTCGTTCGGGTGCTGAGAACCATCCCAAAAAAATTTGGGTAAATTTTTTTGCGTACCTTTGGGAAGTTCATGCAAAGGTGCAGTCAAGTTCAGAGGACCAAAAGCAGTGCCCCAAGGGCCAGCAACGACCATCCTTAATGGATTATAGGGTGGTATTACCAAATGATTTGCAAGTGGAACAACTAATACTTGCAAACTTGTCACCTCACTTGGTATGGGAGATCATTGTGCAAATGGAGGAAAACTTCGTGTCCGCTGCAAAGGAGAAAGCGTCTGTGGAGGTGTCACAAAAGGGAAATTCAATCGCTGCAATAACTCAAATGTAGGATCAAGAATTCTTGCTAATCTCTACCCATGAGTATAACATCAATCAGCAAGATTAGAATATAGAGCAAAGCAATAATATAGAAATTACAATGAAAGAGCACTGCAACCCAAAAGACAAACCGGTTGCACGTTGCTCCCCAGCAGAGTCGCCAAAAACTATTGGGTGAATATTTTGTCACCAACATACTAATGATGAAATATATAATTCACACAACCCTATGCTGATAAATTAATCTCTCCTCTCGTCAAGGGGAGGTTCCCTATGAAATTTCTCCTCTAATTAATAAGAAATTAAATTTGTGGGTTGGTGTTGGCCATATAACTCTCTTTTTTCAGAGTTTATGTATTCTCCTTTCACCTAGTTACAATTTCTCTACCTCTTCAGATACTTAAAGAAAAGAACTATTAATATAATAAACTACACCAAGAGTTACTATTAAGGAGCACAAAGTCTCCTTTAAGGTAACACTAATTCACATTGATTGTTACAAATTAAACAATTAGAAACTTAGCTTAAAGCTCAAAGTCTTCAAGTATAGATTTCTAATCCATTAAACTACAAATAATTGTAGCAATACAATGCTTACCACAAGTTACTTAATTTATCAGCAGATTTCTCAAGTATGCTAAGAGCAAAAAGTCTATTTGCAAGATTTGAGAGCTCTCTAACCACGTAACAATATCTTAAAGATCAAAGAAGTAAAGATAATATATATTCAATGGACATAGGAACATTAAATAATATAAAAAAATTTCTTTATACAATGCAAAGTTTGCAATCAACAAAACAGTTTTCTTTATTTGTTTGATGGAATTTTCACCACAAAAGCCCAAAGTCTTAATTGGAATAAAAATTCAACAGAGTTTTGGTAAGCATGAAAAAGATAAATATTTACAAAAAAGGCCCTTCTTATATAGGAAAAGAAGTTGAGAAAAAGGTGGGCACAATTGACTTATTCAACTGCACAGTCCCATTTTACTGCAACTACTACATAAAGAAAATGTACAACTGCACAAAAATTGACAACATTTATCGGTGCAGCTACATGAAGAAAGGATGCCAGGAGGGGGAACTTCATTCTTGATTCTCTTCTTCATTGGATTTGGAGAAATCTTTGAATCTACCAAGGATGGCTTTCATCTCTGCTTCATTTGGCATCAAGGTAGAATTTGTGAGGATTTGGACGCGGGTCATTGTATCTTGAATCTTCACCTGTTTCTTTTTAACATCCTTTAGCATGGATGCGAGGACTTCAAAGATGACCTAAATTTCTAACAGTTTATCAAATATATCAAGAGAGAAATCTTGTCTTGTGCATTGATCCATCAAAGAAAGGAATTTGTTCATGACAACTTCAGCACTGACGAGATTTTGATAGTCATCATATAAATAGTAAGGGAGATCACCAAATTTGGCAAAAATAAGGCCAACCTCATCATCACCTTCTTTCTTCTCTCGGTCCAGCTCTGCAATCATTAATTTCATTGTCTCTTGCTTATGAGACAATAAAGACAAGATCTGGATGTACTTCTCCCATGTGGGAATTACCTTATTCTCAACTAGGACATCTATCTTGAAGTCCTCCATTTTGCTCCACAAGGTAGTACTTTTCACAAATTCCTCAATCTCCTGTGATAAAGAGGTTTTGAGTCCTTGCACCCGACTCTGGAATACTTCATAATCAGACAATAGTTCCACCGTTGAGCTAAGAAGATGAGATCCTTTTGACCTTAGCCTTGAAATCCACTCATCCATCACTTGGCCTTTAGCTCCCACCTGTTCAATCTTCTTGAGAGCTTCGTTATCTATTGACGATCCTATAGGCTCTATCTCTTGAGAAGATTGTGTGACCTTTAGAAGAACGTCGGTCTGTTGTTCACACTTCTGCTTCAAGATACTTTTCTCATCCCTCTCCTGTTCCAATCTTCTCAATAAAGAATTAAGGGTTGTCTGAGAAAGTAATTTCACACTCTCATGTGTTTCCACCTTGAGCTCTACGACCTGCATGGTATAATCTTCAGATTGTATGTTGCCTCTGTCCTTGTTTGACGATGGCACCATAACTTCGACATATTTTCTCTTGTAAGTTGGGTCTACTACCACTCGAGATACCGTCTTTGGCTTTTTTGTTCCCTTAGGCTTTGGAGAAACTAAAAGTTCAAAGTCAAACTCATCTGGAGATATCACCTATTTTTTCCTCTTAGGGGCCACTACTTCCATCCAAGGGGGTAGTTATGGATTGGCTGATGGAGTAGTAGCTCCTTGCTAACTTGGAATTGAAACTTCAGAAGCAGGTTGACTAGAACTTGGAGCAGTTGTGACTGTTACTGATGGTGTTGATATTGAGGCATTTAGTGGAACATTTGTTGTTGCTACCTCTTTAGTTACAGATGGGAGAGTTGAGGGTTTCGTGAATGTAACTTCAGAACTTACCAATGGAGGAATTGTTGTGGTGGTGGTAGTAGTGACGGGTAAATCTATTGAAACATTTTCTACAAGTGCATCTTGCAAGGTCTCATTAAAATCCATCATGGTGGATTAAAAGGTAGATGAAGGGATATCATCTAAATTAGAGAAGTTGGTTATTGTAAAAAATTGACCAACGGTCTCTGATTGCGTCATACCCATACTTAGATCTCTATCTTCTTCAAAATCTTGATCCTCTTCATCAAAGTCAGATTCAACAGAGTGGATGACTACTTGTGAAGTGGTTGAGGCATCTACTTCAACTGGATGTGATACTTCTTCTGCCTGTACTTCCTCTTGTTGAGGAATTTCACCTTCTTCGACCTCCTTTCCCTTTCCAACTTCATTGGCAGGCAATTTTTTTGGCTCCTTCGCCACTGCTTCCTATGATGTGGATGATGATTGACCCTTCTTCGACCCTTTAACTGTAAATTTGATTTTGGGTCCTTTACCCTTCGATTTTACCATAGGAGCTGAGGATAGTGCTTGTGAGTCTGCTTGCTCTTTGTTCTTGTTTCAGCTGTTGTTGTCTTGCCCAATGGTCCATCACTGTTGTCATCATCTCCTGAACTAGCAGGAATCTATTTCATCCTAAGATTTTGTTTTAGTAACCAAGCATTGGTGTTTGCTAAGATAGGAGAGATCCTCTCTGTAATAGATTTTCTTTCTTTCTTCGACCATTGCACAAGTGGAAGTGGGGAGTCAACAATCTTCTTCTCATAATAAACAGGGTCCACTATGTCATCTGTGTCTTCCATGGTCATTGGGATCTTAGCTAGATCCAAATTTTCAATTTGTTCCAGATTAAGGTGACTAAAATCTATCCATCTTATATCCTCCTCATTCTGACAATCTGCCCAAACATCCTCAAACCTATAAACATGAGTATAAGTCCTTTTGAGTTTGTTCTTTATACCACGAAAGTCAAAATTGGTTCGAGCCTTGAATCTTCTCATGGTATTCCACTGCATTTCTTCCTCCATATTTTTGGCCTTGGGATTGGTTAGCACTGAGTACCTGCCAATCGATTCTGAGAATTTCAGCCCAGTCTTATTTGGTTGTGATTATTTTTCATGCACACTAATTAGTTGTCTACATAGCTCCATAAGGATGATTTTGTCTTAAGGGAACCTTGGAAGGATGAAGGGCTCACCTGAGAAACATCCAATTCAGATATAGGTGAATGTGGGAAACTCCAGAAATACACATCCAAAATGAGACACCCTGCTATAAGCAGCCTCTGATATTCTCCTCTTTTGTAGGACTTTATCAAAAATACACTTTCATACAGCAAAGAATGTGTCATTAACCCTCCTGTAATGATTACCTTGATTCTTGATAGTTAGCTGATCATAGTACTCCCAGACGGGCACCAATCTTCTATCACCCTTGGTAGACAAGCCTGTATATTGCCTTATTGAAGCAGTTGCGTAAAACATGTATGAGGTCATGTAAAACTTCAGTTTCACCTTGACCTCCTTGAATTGAGCACAAAGAGCATCACTGATCTTCTCTCCCCAATCGATTCTTGTGGCTCCCTTTCTGATTATATTTATGTAATAAGACATCCAGTTTTGAAAATAATGAGAGTATTTTAACCCTCTAACTCTGGATAACATGGTGACCATGTCATTATATTCCTCATTTAAATCACTCTTGTGGAAGGACTTAGGCCATCGTGTGGTGAGGGAACTTCTTGCAGCAGAGAGATAAACATTATTGATCATCTTGTTGCATTTATCCTCATGTTTCTCATAGTACTCTTGAGCACTCTCTTGAGAAATATCATCTACTTCTTCAATTGATGAACCTTTGAAGACACTATTGAAGAATACACTATCTAGGGTCATGATGACATTCTGATCTTCATCTTTTACATGCCTTGTGCTTGGATCAAAATGATCAACTACTGCGAGTACAAATTCAAGATCATGAGCTAGAACTGGGAAAGATGCATACTTATGCAGCTCAGATTTGATTAGACTGGTTAGATGTGCAAGAGCCTTTTGAACCTGGTCAACAAATTCTTGCATATCAATATGCCCAATTTCAGTGTCTCTGATCTCCTTAATATTTGAGTCTATTGAACTCTCTGGGTACAGATTCAAGTACCTCTGGTACTTGTATTTCATCTTTCTTGATGATGCTTTACTTGGAGAAGGTTCCAACTGACCTAAGGAAGACTCAGGCTTGTTGTGAGGGAGCTTTGACATTTGTGATGACTACATTCAACACTGATGATTAGCTATTCATCATTATCAAAATTGATTTTTCTCAAACAGATCAAAAAACGAGACTCAAAATAGGCTTAGGAGTAAAACTGCAAAAATAGCAAGTCTGGGAAAAAAATCCGACCTACTCTTTTGAAAACCAAAATTGCACATCGGACTTTAAAGTCCGAAGTGCAAATAAAAGCACCTTGATCAGCAAATCGGACTTTAAAGTCCAATGTGTAATATGGAATGAGTTATCAACACAATGTGTCAATCAGGGGAAAAACAGTAACACATCGGACTTTAAAGTCTGATGTGTAGGGGAAAAACTTAAAACAAGCACATCAGACTTTAAACTCTGATGTGCAACCTAGAAAAGATTAAAGGCACATCGAACTTTAAAGTCTGAAGTGCCTACATGGGGAAAAACAATTGGTTGACATGTCGGGTTTTGAAACCCGACGTGTCAACCTACTCCCCTTCACATATTTGATTTTAAAGTCTGATAGGTGAAGGTTAAGCTCCTGCATATCAAACTTTAAAATCCGATATGCAGAGATACTTTTCTCCAGCTGCACACCGGACTTTAAAGTCCGGTATGCAACTTTAGAAAGGGAACTTCAGAGGGCAAGAAGGAAGAAGCAATCGGATTTTAAAATCCAAATTCTCTTCTGACACGCAAAGCAAAAACCAAAAGAAAATAAGACAAGACGAACCAAAAATCTAAAAGCAAACAAAAACCCGAAAAGGAAATAAAGAGCAAACCCTACCTCTTCTGCAACAAATGATGTTGAAAAATACAACAAGGAGAGATCTGATCCAAGTCGAGGCAAGCAAAATCTGAGTCACGGTGAAGAAAACAAAGGAGGGCGCGCACAAGACAAACCAAAATGAAGACTAAAAACATGAAAAATTAACTTTAAAAAGCATTTAATCAAACCCTAATTCATTAATTAATGCAGCATTTAATACAACTCGCGGTTGCATGTCAAACTTTAAAGTCCAACATGCAGGCTAGGAACACTTGCACGTCAAACTTTAAAGTCTGACATGCAACCTATGGACAAACCACCTGCAATTCATACTTTAAAGTCTGAAATGCATGTTAAAACCACATGGAGTTTGGACTTTAAAGTCTAAACTGCAGGCCAGAAAACCTACAAATACACATCAGACTTTAAAGTCCGATGTGTATAAAACAAAAAGAACCCTGTAGTTTGGACTTTAAAGTCCGAACTGCAGGTAAAACTGCAAACTTAAAGGAACAAGGAAAACAATAAAAATGGAAAACAAGGAACAAAACGAACTAACTGACCAAGTCAATTAAGCTCTCTCAGAGACCATAAGGTACGAAACAGACCAGTTTTGTAGGGTTGCCTCATGATTTTGGCCGTGCTGAAATCGAGGACAACAAGTTGTTGATTAGTTCATACCGATGACATGTCTCCCCATAAACCCTATAGAGTGCAACCTCTATAGGTTGGGAGCCTTCCTTAACAGAGCATAGGCCACTGCATGTATGGCCACTCAATTGAATGCCCTTACTAGACACATTTTGTGTTAGAAGCCAAACACCTTCTAGTAGTTGGCACATGAGGTTGTATCTCTGAAGAGGCTCACATTCTTATGGCTCTTAGTAGAGATACAAAGTTCTCCACATAAATTTTTCATGGGGACCGATGCTTGGCTGCCCTAGAGAAGTGAGTGTCGAGGGTAGAGCCAATGGGGTCAAGCATCTAAGTATCCACTCTGAATTGTGTAACTCGGGGTAACCCCCCAAGTGAGATTCAACAACTATTTTCCTGACCAGCCCTAGGATTTGTTCTTACATGATAAAATATACTCAAACATTTTCAAGAAAAAATAAAGAAACATTGTGTATGTCATGTTTTCAAGTGTATGCAAAAATATTTCACATCATATTTCACATTTGGAAACTTTTTTATCCTTTGGACATAAACACCTTCACACATTGGGTCTTCACTATTTTGCTATCTTTTCTTGCCACTAAAAGTCAAAACATTAAGATTTGATCA
This sequence comes from Cryptomeria japonica, assembly GCF_030272615.1. Lineage (NCBI taxonomy): Eukaryota > Viridiplantae > Streptophyta > Pinopsida > Cupressales > Cupressaceae > Cryptomeria > Cryptomeria japonica. The sequence continues at coordinate 720,704,027 of NC_081413.1, read as the reverse complement.
CATTCAACAACTTCACAATTGGATAGAATTGCAAGATATTTTCAAAATCACATTTGGGTTTTTTAAAACCCCATCTACGTTCACAGTTGAAATATTACTAGAAAACTCTTGAGAATAATTAAGGACTTAAATTTTCAGATCTAAAGAGATTCGAAGGTTGCTTCCTATAGGGATTCATTTTTCAGTCAGCCTATCTTGGTCACATAGTCAATCATTTTCCTTCACTTGCATTGCCCTCATACAAATCTTCCAAATTTGACTCAAAAGGTTACTTTTCTTGTCCTCATCAAACTTTGCAAACATACTACAACACAACACTAGGTGAGTCCCGCATCAAGATATATCATCTTAGGGTCTCATTTGGTCTTCTTGAGTCAAGGTCAACTTACCTCATCAAGAGATCCATCATCTCTTTGGAAGCCACACCTTACTCTCAAACATACATACTTTGGTCATATACTTTTATACATTGCAAGTTTACCCTAGATTCATCTACACTTCATACACCTCTCGGTATTTCATAGTCTTTGCATTTCCATACTACCTTTCATTTTGGTCAAGACTTTAGTCCATGGTTGAAACCTATTCACAAAGGTCTAGAAGGGAAGCCAAAGAAGCTTTAAGTTCTTTAAACATGAGTACCTATGAGTTTGATGGAAATAAATTCTACAATCCATTTAAAAACCACAGTAATATACCAGACAATGACAATACAATGGAAATGATAATGATAATGACAATGCATTTGTGGATTCTGCAGAAGTTAAGGAAACTATCATGGATCCCCCATTTTAATAGATTGGTTCAAGAAATCATGAAAAGGGATAGACAATACTTCCTACAAGTCATGGCACAAAGCAGAACAAGACTAGTCCATGATTTTGATATGTCATAAATTTTGGAGGATGATCCAAATCAAACAAATCAAGTTAATACAAGGCATAGGAGGCCCGATAATGGTGGTAATAGAAGAGAGAATCTTCTGCTTGAGTCACCTTCATCCCTATTTCAAAAACCTAATATTCCAAACCCATACACTCATTCTCATGCCAGATATGATAGAACCTCTCATGAACAACCCCACAGTCATCCTTTCCCATGGAGAAGGACTACCACTACACATGACCATGATGATACCCAAGATAATATCAATGCATACAATTACACTCAATTTAACATTCAAAATCATGACACAAGGAGACCCCATATCAGATTTGGGGGCAATATCCAAGATAATTCTTATGACACCTCTTATCCCCATGGTCATGACATGTATCGACCTAGACCTAGTGATCCTCATTACAACACCATACCAGGTGGTCCATATGTAAGACATAACTATGTTACTCCATATGAACACATATATGATCAATACCATCCATATATACATTATATCCTCCTCCTCTTCCTGGTGGTTCAGACATGGGACTAGCTCAAAGACAAAAGGAACCACCCAATAATGACTTGCAACAACAGATAAAGGACTTACAAAAGAAGATGGAAGACATGAATACACCAAAGAAATAGTATACAATGAGAGATATATGTACTTACTCATTTGATAGAAGATTTCCAATGTGTCCATTTCCTCCACATTTTGTAACACCAAATTTTGATAAATACAAAGGCAAAGGGGATCCTAAGGCCCACAGTTTGCATTGAGGTTGCAGTAAAAGAAACATACTTGATGAGGTTGTTTCCACAAAGTTTAAGTGAAGAAGCAATGAAATGGTTCTCCCAACTTCTACCTGGAATTAAGTCATGGGGTGATCTAGTAGAGGCATTTATACAACATTGAAACAAATGTGTTAGTAGCTACCTTGTGCAATACTAAGCAGAAAAATGGGGAATCTTTCTCTTCATTTTTACAAAAATGGAGAGGTCTTTCTAGTTGATTCTCTTGTGATATACCACAAAAGAAAATGGTATAAATGTTCACACAAAACATCAACAAGGATATCGGATATGAGCTAAGAAAAGCATGTTTGTCTACCTTCAAAGAGGTCATTAAAAAAGGAATGGTAATAGAAAAAGTCCTTATTGAACAAGGTATCATCAAGATATTCAAATAAAATAAAGAAGAATCAAATGGGAAAGACAAACCCCACTATTGGAACAAGAATAAGAGCACAGTCAATGACGGGGTAGTAGATGCAAATGTTGTGAAACCTAAGATAATTGTCCCTGGTGCAAGTTCTTCTAATGCGAACAATCAAGCGAACAATCAAAGGCAATCAAAATCTCAAAGAAAATACATGTTGGGAGAGAAAATTGAAACAATATTCAAGAAGTTAGTGGCAAACAAGCTCATAACACTACCAGATAATCCACCATATGAGCCAAAAGTAAAACCAAATTGGTGGAATGATGATGAATATTGTGAATATAACAAGATCAAAGGGCATTTAACTAGCAATTGTCACAGATTGAAGAATATCATACATGATCTCATTGACAGAGGTGACATAGAAGTGGATGGACATACCTCCAATGAAGAGCATGCAATGTTTAAGGATCCATTTCCTAAACATGACAAGGCAAAAAAAAAAACTACAGATAATCAAGCTAATTATACTAAAATGCCCTATGACTGTGATTCCACTATTTATTATATTTCAATGAATAGTCATGTTTCTACTATCATTATAAAGGAAAAAACTTTCAAAGGTTCTACTTAAAGGATTAAAGTTATTTTGAAAGGTATTGGACCATCTTCTTCATCCTCCAAAAATGAAGCCTCTGAATGTAATGTCACAACCCATCGAGGTAAAGTCACTTTGCAAGGCATTCCATTCAATCCCATAACCTCTTCATCCACAAAGAATGTGTATGACCTTGTAGATTAGCTAGAGAAGACACTTGCCCTCATTTCCATCCTTGAGATTTTACGCATATCCCCCTCACATAAGGCCATCCTTGACAAGAACTTCAAAGAGACCTTCACACCCACTAATCTGAATGTGGACCAATTTCAAGCCATGGTGGGATACCTTTCTGTTCCACATACCCTCACATTCACACAAGACAATGGCACATCCATAACCCAGCCTCATAATGTACCTCTACATATTGAAGCCTTTATCTATAAAAACCACATCAAACAAGTCTTGATAGATGGAGGAGCAGGTCTGAACATTTGTACATTAAGCACTATTAAACAATTGGGATATTCTGAAAATGTTGTGAATTATACACATGCAATCACCATTAAAGCATATGATGATGAAGTTCGCTCATCCAAGGGCACAATCACCTTACCTCTTAGATTTGGGCTAGCTATGAAGGATGTGATGTGTCAAGTCCTTGATTTAGAGCTCACATATAATATACTCCTAGGATGCCCATGGATTCATGAAATGAGAGTTGTTCCATTAACATATCATCAGTGTATCAAATTTCCACACAATGGAGTTGAAGTGACTGTTAATGGTGATCTGAATCCCCTCATTTATTGCAATAACCTATGAGGAAGATCGGAGATAATAATTCCAGTTAAGAGAGAAGCAACTCCATCTTCAACATATGTGGATCCAAAATCCTTGAAAGATTCTACATCAAAGCAAGCAGAGCTCAAATAAAAATCCAAGGTTAAAGACATGGGATGTGGTGAGTATATCTTCCATGTTGATCAACTATTACTATCTCCTAGGACATTTAGTCAATAGGAATACCCTACAAACAATTTACAATATCAAGGAATTTGGTGTGAACCACCTAGTGTTATGGCTACTAAGTCTAAATGGAAATTTCCTCTAGCGGTGCAAGCAACTCTTGATATAAATAGTCCTAAGAGTGATTCCAACAAACAATCTGTTGAATAGATTGCTATCCCTATTGAGAACACACATAGCTTTACCATTTCATCTATTCATTTTAATTCCACTCCTCTCCCAGTCTTGGATCAACAAGAATTACAAAAGGCCTTACTTATTAGGGATCAAAAATCAAGCTTTGAAAATAAAAATCTAAAAGTCAAAAATAAAGAAAAGTCCTTCACTTCAAATCAAAATCAAAGTCAAGGATAAAAATCCTATCAAGAAAAAAGAACAAGAGTTGATCTCTCCTAATACCAAAATAACTGGGGGCAAAAGTTCTAAAATTTCAAGTAAAAAAGAATACTTGTTGATCTTAAGTCTCCATCATGCTATCCTATTTTCACTTCTTTTCACAATCATAATCCTTGATAACTCATCCACTTGTTTCACACATCCATCCCCTTTTGGTGATACAACACATCAATATACCTTTAATGGAACTTCCTCGAAGGACTTTGTTGTCAGGGATGCTCAAAACTCTTTAGGTGACATGCATATGGGCCTACGCAGTCCACACATTAGTAATTCTACCTTAGTTCATTCATCAAGGAAGTCAATCAAGGGAGAAACACATCATTCAATCAAGGAACAATGCAGTTATAATCATAAGGTAAAGCCTCACACATTTGAGATGGGTGACTTAGTTCTTAGAGAAAATCCTAAAAATCAGTAAGACAGAGAGAAGAAGGGAAAGTTCAAACCAAATCGTCTTGGTCCTTATGTCATCACAGTAGTTTATGGATTAGGTGCATATCATCTCTCAACATTAGATGGAGAACCTTTTAAAGATCCTATCAATAGCATGCACCTTCGCAAGTTTTATACATAGCTCTTTAGAATATCCTAATTCAAAAATACAAAAAAATCATAAAAATAAAAAATCGTTACTTGGTGAAAACTTGGCAAACAAACGCCTTGTGACACAAAAAAATTGAAAAATAAAAAAAATAAAAAAAAATTCGTCCAATGGCGAAAACCACTTCGGTGGCACCCTGGGAAAGTACCGTGGTGAAAATCGGGTTACCGACACCATGTGTAGAGACATTGGTCCTCCCTCCTTCAGGATTCAATCCCTTTTCTGCATCACTTTGTACACACTCACAACCTATCCATCCATAATAAACTTACCCATTCTCATCATGGCTTGTTATTGATCTACCTAAGATTGGTTAGCCATTCATAATAAAATAGGTCCGATCTATAACTAAGGAAAAATCCTAAATCTAGTGATGGAAGTGGTACCATGAGCATCGCATGTTTTGAGGAGTATTGTCTTTTTCTTCTTCATTCTTTTCGCGCACAATCCATAATAAAAATTCACTTGCATCGCCAATCCGCAATAAATTTTTGTTCTTCTTCGCAAAAAAGTATCAATTTCATGGATTCAATTAGTTTCAGATGAGACACAAGTAGTAGTGGGCTTTCAACAAATCAAATCCTTCAACAGACTTTGGTAGCAACATAGTTTTCAACATGATCTGTCCTTTTATTAGGATGACAACATTGTGACCAAATCAAACATGTTAACATATGTGGAAAGAAACACAAATAACTTGAATATTTCATTGTGTTGGTGTCAAGTCTTGGTTTTCTTTTGATTATCTTTTGGTGACATGTCTTTTAGCTTTTATGGGATGTTCTTGACTAGAGATTTTATCTCCAAGATGTCTTTGACTAGAAAGGAAAGGATGGGATATGTTCACCTATTGTTTTGTTGTCTATGGATTCTCTCTTATTAATTCTATGACTTGTCCAAGGATATGAGGACATTGTGAGTCTAGTGTGAACTGAGGAATTCCTTGTTTAAGACTGTTTGATGTCCATGCATATCGGTACAATGATTTTCTGGGTCAAACCTATATCTGGATTGTCATAACCTATTTTCCATGATAAAGCTCAATGATGATAATAGCACAAGATGCCCACTTCCATATCTTCTATCTTCCATCCCCCTTTTGTGATTGATCTCCATCGTCCTTCCTTGAGTTTGTGTATCCCCCTATCACATGACTTAGTATAATAACATGCCAAAAATATCTGCATTTCATGTAGATTGCACCTGCATCATCACATGATAGCATATCTCATTTCATACATATATATAGATGTCACAATTACATTACATCCTGCATATATCATTGGTTAGTATCTGCATTCTCATATACAACATAAAATACCAAAATAATAACACATCATGCATCTCATCCTATAAATAATCATATCATGTCATTACCATATACTCATCTACATTTAGTACATATAAACCTAGAAAAAGGAACAAAAATATATTGCATTTCATCATGTACATATTTGCATCCATATCATAAGCATCATAAAATCATCATAAAGCATATAGAAGTGTCACATAGGAAAACATGCATGTAGCTACCACAAGGATAAATCATCTCATATATATATATATATATATATATATATATATATATATATATATATATATATATATATACTGGGATCCAAGAGAGTTATGATGATGACCCTCCCTCGAAGCCAGATAGCCTTGAAGGAATCCAAGCTCCTGAAGGACCAGCCCCTGGATCATCTCATTTGTCCCCTCTTACAGACCCTGTGAGACCATATTTTCACCAAAGCAGTTAACAGTCTTGTTTTTTCCCAAATCTTAGGCATATACATAATGTTTCTTAACCCCATCACCTTGATCGTGACGTGGTCCTCAGAAGTCAAATCTATTCCTAATTGTTGTGTCACAGGGAATCACTCTCTCGACTCAATCTCGGGTAAGTACTCTCGTATCCAATCAAATCAATCGTGTCAATCCTAGTGGTACTCATGTTCATCACATAGTGCTACTTATCTTATCCTATCCCAGCCTAGTAGTACCTATGTCCATCACAGGGTGCTTCTCATCAGGCTCTATCCTAGTGCTTATGACTATCACATGGCATTGCATCCTAGTGTATATGTTTGTCACATTGCATTATATCATATTTTGCTAGAGCACTCGCCGGATTTTATCAATTCGATGACTTATCCTACATTCAGCTTAGCAAAACTGCCTATTTTAGGGCACCTATTGAGTGAATCCTCTCAACAGCTTATCCAATTGGCAACGTATGTTTGTCACATAATTGTCAAGTCTAGCTTTGTTTTCAGTTTGTCTTTTCTAGGGCACCTGTTTGAGTGAATCCTCTCAGCATCTTATCCAATTAATAGTGTATGTTCATCATAGAACTTTCAATTTTGGCCTTTTAAGACATAGATATGATTTTGTTGATTCCTCTTGAGTCAGTCTTTTTCCTGTGTGACCTTGTCACCTTATCTTGTCAGTCCTTTGTAGCCTTTCTTTCTTATCGGGAGATTGTCTACGATCTTTTCAAAAAAATTCATCCAATCTCTCGATGGGGGCATTCCCTTCATGGGGCAAATTTGTATCAATTTATCTTATCTTCTTTGACCCAATGCGACAAGCTGCATTGTCTCAAAGAGGGGCAAAATGTAGACACCTAAAATTATCCTATCTAATTAAATAAATATTTTTATTTATTTAATTATTTTATCCTAAGTCTTCTATTAATTAAATAAATTCATATTATTTAATTAATTCATTAATCCTCTTCTAAGACTTTTCTAATTTAAATAAATACTTTAATTTATTTAAATTATCTTTTTCCTAAATTAAATAAATATTTTATTTATTTAATTGATCCCACTTCCTCTATTAATTATATAAATATTTATTTATTTAATTAATTCATTAACTTTTTCTACCCACGACACATTTCACTCATCTCTTAATTCTTCTCTTACCTACCCACTTTATCATACAATTATTTCCTCTATCTACTCTTTAATCCTAGCCAATCATTTATCTTTACACCTCTCAATCTTATCTCTCCATTTCCTATAGTGTCTTCTATATAAGAGGATACTCTCCTTCATTTTCAAACCTAATTGTCTAATCAGCTAATCATCTAATCACCTAACGATGCAATTAATCCTTCTTGTGATCAAACTATCAACCACATTTCCATTCTTTGTTGAGCTCTTGTGCACACATAAAATCTGAGAGCAAATACATCAAACAATATCAATGGAGATAGGAAGACAATGGAGATTGAAACCCTACTAGACATGTGAATGGTAATATTGCTTTATTTTGTTGATTTACATGATCTTAGGTATCTCTATTGGTATTGGTGAATGTTTCATTGTGGGACTTAGATTTCTTGTGGTTGAATGTTTATGGTTTTACAATAGTTTATCATCACTTTTCACCATATATAGTAGTGATGTGTATTTACCACTCGATGGTGGATGATCTTCTTAGTGTTTAGATATTTAGAGGATGCCTTAGATCCTATTACTGTAGAAGGGTCTTTCACATTTTTGTTTGCACTTGTAGAAGATGGTGATCTTCATTATATTTGAGGATGTTTACATCTTGAGGGCTCAAGAATTCTTTGGTTGAGGTGTGGTTTATGCTTTCATTTTACATGTTATCCTTGCTTGACAGAATGGTTGATATTATGTCATGGTGCACTCTTGATACTAGTTTTGAGTTTTAGCATGATATTGTTATTTTATATGTTCATATGGAGCATGTTATCTCTTTGGAGGAGATGGTTAGATTATGTTGTCATGTTTATGCTCATGATTCTGCAATTGGAGATTTGACATTGATCTTGGTAGTTCTCTTTGTATTGGGTACATGATCATTTTTTTGATACTTCGTGAAATTGCTATGTTTCATTTGGATTTTGGCATGGATTGATTGGTTACAGGTACTCATGGATACATGGAGACATAGGTGATGCTAATATTCTCTTGTGATTAGAGATATGTGTTGGGATGGTTGGTTGTTTCAGTAAAAAGTCCAAGGAGCATTCACCCGGTATGGACTTGAGAGGATATTGTTCTTAGTATGAGTGATGATGGCTTGGATAGCTTGATGAGAATTCTCATTCCCCACTCTTGGTCTACTCGGCAGTTTACTACTTGAGATGTATTCCCCATTGTTTTCTTTCAAGTGCATTATGTTTATGCTTATCTTTCATAGATATAGATCTTGAGCTATGGAGGTGTTTAGTTTTGGAGGGTTCATTTGAGAGATGTATAGAATTGGTTATCTTGTTGTGCATTTGAGTTATTATTATGATGGTGGTAATCATAGATATTAGTTTGGGAGAAGGTTTATTGGGTGTATTTCCTACGTTTGGGAATCGATATTCAGTTTGATCTTCTTGGTTATGAGAGGCTTACATCCATGTCAAGTACATGTTATATATGTTGATTTAGTCCAAGGGACTAAATGGTGTTTGGGTATTGTTATGCTTTTCATGTGGGGTTTTTATGGAGGAGATCATACTTGACACAATTAGAATTTAGAGGTGTGTGTAGAAGGACATACTACCGGATTTGATTTGTAGTGTTTCTCTCTTTGTTTCGGTGATCTTCCTGGATGTTCATATTCACATTATATTGGTTGGATCTTGTTTGGAGATATGTGTTCACTGGTTTCGTGTTCATTTGTTGTCATGTGGAAGATGACATAGAGCTTCCTTTATCTGTTTCCTTTGTTGTTGTGGAGAACATGGGAGAATGTTGGAGACATGGTGTGAGAGTGGTACTTGCAGGTTATCGATTTACATAATGTTCATATTGATGTGGATGTTCTTGATACTACATGGTTACACTTCTATGATATGTTGTTAGTGGATTCATTTCTGATATCGACATTACCTATGCAATGAGATTTCCTTGGTGTACATACGTGGAAGGCATTGCACTTGAGGCTTATGGTTGTATATGTTGATGAGATGTTATTCACTTGGTTTGTATGCCTTGGATGCATGTATATTTGACATGTTAGCACTTGTGTTGGGTGCTATTTTTTTTATGTAAATAGATACCTTTGGATTGGTGTTTGTGTTTGGATATGAGTTGGTGCAGGACTTATCATTTGTTGTGATAGATTGTTTGGCTTTCTCTTTGGATGGCCTTTTCATGTCTAGTGGCAGTGGAATGATGAAGGGTGGGAGCATTCATGTATGAGATGGTGCTCACTTTGTTTCTTGTTGTAGGTATCTTGATGGAGCACATGGAGTACTTGGATTCCATGATGGTATATGTGCGTGGAGAGATAAGTCTCTTGTTTGTGTAACAAATTACTTCTTGGCCCTTATGCAATGTATACAACAAGTTGGAGAATGTTGAGAAAATGGTGTTGTACACCTTGCATAATAATATTTTATTGTATTATTTTATTATTGTGTGAGGTGGACATGGAATTATATTGTAATACATATTGTATTGTTACACCTAGGAGCACCTAGATGGGCGTGCACCATGTAGAGATTCCCTTGAAATATTCTTGTAACCACTTGATGAGTTGTATTGACACATTGGTATTATTATATTGTATTTATTTAATATTGGGGAATGTAATAGTGATGAAGTATCCAATATTGAATGTGGGTCAAGGGTAGGTAGGAAAAATATTAAATTTTATTGTCACATGGTTTTCATGTAATACCACTTGGTCATTTTGTGGGAGCTTGTGTTTATAAAAGCAACCACAAGGGTAGTTGTTTGGGTTGGTTAGTTAGCCAAGTTAGCATTTGTGGAGGATGATAGCATGGCATGGGATGTGTGGTTACATGCTTGTTCACATGGAGTGCTCATTGATGGCTGGATTTTCGAAGGCTTTCAATAGTTGTATTGTAATGGATGCATTGTTGATAATACATGGTGGATGATGCTTTTGGAGGCTACTTTTTTCCCTTATTAAGGGTTTTCCTAGGATATATCATGTCACATTTTCATGGGTATGCTCTCTATTATTTGCATGTGGATTCTATGTGTTGATTTGATTAAAATCCGAATTGGGCTATGTGGAAATTGTCATAAAGTTGGTTGCAAGTTTCCTTTCAATGACTCCTCTCGGGATGAGGTTATGCTTCTTGTAGACACCTAAAATTATTAAATTGATATTTAATTAATTTATTCATCTCCTCATAATTAATTTTATTAATTATGTTAGTCTGTTATTCTTTGAAAAATTAATTAAATTATATTTAATTAATTTAATCCTCCCAACCATATAATTAATTTATCAAATTAATTATATAATCCCTATTCTTATAAAAATTTGATTTAATTCCCAACCTTAGCCAATTTATTGAATATTTCTTATAAAACCAATTAGTACAATTAATTAACTAACACCTTGATTCATACAAACCCTCCATTTAATCCCCTTCATTAAGCCCAATTAACCAAAGCCTAATCACCATTAGTATTTTGCTCAATTTTAAATTCCTCCCACCTACCTAGGTCCACATGTCACTCTGTCTCATAAATGAGCTTGCATGCGAGGGTCACCTTCCACCTCCACCTCATCTTTGACCCAAGGGTTCTCACACATGTGTGAGAATGTTCTTCCCTATAAGAGCCACCCTACACTTTCCCTTTCGTACCACATATCATCCTCCTCAAACCTGGGACTCTTACACTTTGTCAAAAGTGTTTCCACTTGTCATCTCCATGTTCTTCCCAAGTTGTGCTTACACGTGTGAGAACACCTTGCCCTCTTCCCCATGCCAAGTGTTCTTCCCAAAACACTTCTCCTTGTGACACATATCACAAGGCTAACATCCCAAGCCACTATTGGTAAGAGACACTACACAAGTCATTCGATATTGTCATTGATGGAGACCCAAGTTAATTACTCCATCCGTAGTGTGTGAATTGATCCTATCGGAAGTCAAAATGAAGATTTGGTTAAGTGCGGAGATATAGAATAGAGCATCCAGCTGAATGTAGTATTTTGGTTGAGATTTTATTAATGTTGAATATTTTGTGTTGTGGAACTAGAGGAAGATAGTTAGATGTATGGAGTACCTTATTCCAGAATCTTAGCCTCCGATGATGATTTTCGTGTGAGTTAGAATATTTGAGGTTTTTGGGTTGAATAGTGTGGCATGGCTGACCTGGATAGTTGATCGTTGTATGGAATTGATGGAGTAAATTTGGTGGATTTTTTTTGTGATCGAGGATGTTCACCCAACATTTGGGTAGCATGTGAAGAGTTCTTTTTGGTTTGTATATGCATTGGAGTTTGGATTGAGCCGACTATGCATGCACGTTTTATTATTTGTATAGTGTTCTTGAAGTCGACATGTAGAAGACCTAATTTCATATTGCGGATATATAAGACCGATGGATATGATCATTTTGGATATCAATGGATGTGTGGAAAGTGTTTTTGATCGATTGTGCCCATTTTTATGTGCATGAGTGAAGGATTTGTGATCCAGAATATTACAGAATAGTGGAACATAATAGTGTAACAGAGAAGTGTTGGACATTATTATTCCTAGGATGTGTTGTTGGCATTGATGTCAACATAATCCTACTTCAGTGATTGCAGATTGGTTTATTGCGATCATTTTTTGGTGTATGGAGTATTTATTGTATCATTATATGCTTTTGTATTGGTTTTAGTGATACAGGAAACATATAATTGATCATATCAGATGATCCAATTTTGTAGTTTTTTTTTTATCAGTGTACACACCAGTAGGTAGATGGAATGTGTCACCAGTAGGTAGATGGAATGAAAATGTCTCAGAATACCACTGCTCTATCAAAGTTGTAATCAAGGCCCTATTGGTCGTAACCTTTGGTAAGTGTAACACATAGTAATGAACATGATCATGGTAAAGTAGGTAGATGGAATGAACATGTCTCAGAATGCCACTGCTCTATTAATGTTGTAATTAAGGCCATGTTAGTCGTAACCTCTGGTAAGTGTAACACATAGTACAAACCAAGCTGTCGAATATGCTCAATCTCCTCATCAAGTAAATTGACACAAAGATCAAGTTCGTTGGGTCTGCTTTGTCGGTAGTATAGCACTCCAATGTTCTCCTGCAAAGAGAAAATGTTCAAAATATCAGATATCGGATCATGAGAAAGTAAAACATTATCAAACGCATGACAAAAAACATTCACATACAATGAATGCATGCCATTTATTACTAATGCGGTACAATTATGGCTTATGTGTGAAATTATGAGCTAATGTGTAATGAAATGAGTGCATGTGTAACATTAAACACCATTGCGTAAAGAAATGAACTAATGTATAACATTATGAGCTAATGCGTAATGATTAAGGCGTATACATAAAGTTGATGGCGAATGCAGTACATTAAGAATGAATGTGTGACAACCGACATGCTATTGCGTGACAGAAAGGAAAAATTGAACACAGAATTTTTTTTTGGAAAAATAGCAAAATAAGCAAAAAACTAGGCAAAAACTTAGAAAAATACCATGCCGCCAGTCCCAGGAGGTCTCTGATATGAACGCACTCATTCAGACAAGTGCAATCGAGCTCTATAACCAGCCATGATGATCAAATACTCACAAGAAAGCACAAGATTCGTAGAGAAAACCAAGAACTTACCAAATTGCAAATGAGCAAATGAAAACCTAAAATCTCCTTTTATAACTCAAAATTAGGGTTTTTTGACAACTCAACGCCCGTGGTCCCTGTCAGCTTCAAACAACTTGTAGCCTACTCAAACAATCTCAAAATTGAACGAAACTTCACAGGATTGCTTACTATACTGATATCGAAAATATGGTCTCATTTTTCAAATTTTTCAACCACCTTTTCCAAGGGGGCATATTTACACTATGCAATGGTACCAAGGCGTATTGGAGAAAAATATTTCATTTTCTTTGAAACAACATCATTCTGACATTGTCTCAAAGAGGGGCAAATGTAGACACCTAAAAATGTCTCATTGATCATGTACTAATTATTCGTCTAATTGATTAAATAATTCTTTAATTATTTAATTAAGTTAATTCATCTTATTCTTCTAATTTCATTTTTCCTCATCATCTTACTAATTTTTCTATTTCTTATTCTTTCATCATTTAATCATTTAACCATTTTCTAATATCAATTAAATATTATTATTTAATTAACTCTGATTAATTCCTCAATTTAAATAATCTTTATTATTTAAATAAATTCTATTCTCAATTTCTATCTCTAATCAATTAATCATTAACCCTTTTCTAAATATATTTTTTTTAATAGATTAATAGCTGCAGAGGAGCAACACCCTTGTATTAATCAAATTTGAAAAATACAAACCTGGTTCAGAAAGAGCCATAGAGGGAAAGAACCAGGAAGAAAACCCCCTACCATTGCTTCAAACAACAACCAAAAACCAACCGAGTAGGAAAGGATCATACATTTCTAGAGTTCCACGGCTAGCGGCCATCCAACTAAACAAAACTAGCCGGTGGTGAACAAAATGTTGGCTGTTACTATGCTAATTTTGGCCATAGGCCTACAATCTACTTAACAAAACAAGTGAACTTGAGAAATATAATTACAAAGAGGACCGATACATAGAACCAAGGAGGTCAATACATTTCAAGATTCTTCAAAGCTTGATTTTGGGGTATTGTCACCCAGTGCAAGAGCAGCAACAACATCCAATATTATCGAGCAATCATTTCTGCAAGCAACATGAGCCATCAATTCTGCCTTTTCCCAGGGGAGGTGGAATTCATCTGGAATCCACTCTTCTTCATGACCAAGACCCCAAGAGTTGTCATCTTCTATGTCACCATTGGCCAAAATACCAATGTCTCTTATGCTTGAAAGCCCTTCATCCTATATGTAGGTTCTTCTCCAAGCAGCCAAGAAGTCAGGTAGTATTCTGACAATCTTGGAAAGGAACTCAATATTTATGTTAATGTTAGGCCAGGAGGCCTCCAAGGCATTGAAATCAAGAGAGATTACTATCACCTCTTTCATCACCTCCACACCATTGCCCAATCTCATATAATAATTTTGGGGAAATGACATCCTGAGATTGTCGTCGACATTATCTAGCATGGCATCAATTTCCCCACGGAAGCAGTGCTTGAACACCATTTGAGTGAGCAGCTTCACCCTTTGCTTACTAGTCCCCATGTAGAGCAGCATCACTAGAAAGAAAGCAAGAATGTTTGCATTGGCTCTATATCTGTGGTATGCATTTAATAATTCCTTCCCCAAAATTATTTTTACACAGTGCAGAATCAAATGATGACTTGAGGAAAGAACTGATTGCAGGCACTTATCAGAAATGTTGCCTAGAAATACCATCTGATGGCAGGTTGCCTCCAACAATAATGGTGTATCCATTTTTTAACAACAAAGAAAGAAAGGGGAAGAATTTGATGTGTTTAAATTAAGGAGGCCTTCCTTTATTTATCTCGACAACTCATAAAGTTTGAGAAGCTCGAGGACCTAACTAAACCGTGCCAAATTACTTCGTACAAACAAACTGCATCTTTAGCATGTCACCTTTATTCGCATTTGATTGCCTCTTTAATGTCTGTCGCCATCAAGATTATCATATCTAATAGTAATTATGGACATTAGATTATCTTTTTGATAGCATCTACTTCGTCACTGGAGTTAATGGCCTCGGTAAGATCATATTACAGGAACCGTAATAAATACCAATAAGAGGCAAATGTAAGAGACCTATGCAACCGACAAGCATAGCCAACCAGTAGAGACCGCGCAGCCGGGGGAGATACCCCTACCGGTAGGCACTAGTAAGAAACCACAATCGAAGAAAAGCCCACACCCGATAAGAATTCTTCTCCTGGTAAGTACTACAAACTGGTAGAAACCAAGACCATCGGGGAAACAAAGCCGGTTCATTCTTAGACCAAGATAGGTTGCAACACTTAAACTATATTAACTGCCATAATCAAAATTTAGCTATTCCCTAGCCGTATGCCCCAGATCAAGGCCTCCATTTGCAATTGCCATCTTAGATAGTTTGCCTGCTTCCATATTACCTTCCCTATAGATATGGCTAATCCGAAATTCTTCAACAGTCTCTAACAAATCCACAATCGGTCGAAGCCATAGGTTAAGACGCCAACTAGGGGTTTGCTTACTATGAACAACATTGATAACATTTAATGAATCACCCTCTAGATGGATTCTTTTTATTCCCAACTCAATCCCCAATTGTAAACCTCTTAATGCCGCTCAGAATTCAGCCTCATTGTTAGTGGCCATACTGATATCTTCAAAGATTTCCTTAATATAGATGCCTTTAGAATCTCTAATAATACATCCAATTCCACTCCGTCCTGGATTCCCTGCAAAGCCACCATCGAAATTAATCTTATGCCACCTTGTATCTGGGACTTCCCATTTAACACCCAATCTTGGATTAGCCGGTATCTCAGGGATCCCTCTTCCAAAAAGCAGGGGGATGATCAAATTTGGAAATGCGATCTTTAACTTCCAATCCCAGACAGTATATAGATTATTTTTCCAAGATTTGGACTTAGCCGATTCATTCAAGAGCTCAACCAGGTGGTTTTCAATTTTCCCACAGAGGGCAATCTGGCCCAAATCTTTATCCTAAAAATTCTTTGATTCCTTTCTTTCCAAATTTCCCAAATCAGCAGTGAGGGTGGGATGACAAATAAGTCCCCATATATTGCCTTACATTTTGGTTTAGGCCATAGTAGAAACCAATCATCCAAACCTTTCGGAAAAGGGCATGCAAGATTTAACTTTACCATAAAATGCCACCAACAGTTGCTAGAGAATTTGCAGTGTAGCAGAAGGTGATCAATTGTCTCCTCTTGATTTCAACATAATACAAATCTACTAGGCCCATTAATACCCAATTTAAGGAGTATTTCTCCAATTAGAATCTTCCTCTAGAAAGCCATCCAAGCAAAGGAACCTACTTTAGGAAGTAGATGTCTGTGTCAGAATAGTTTAACCGGCTAATCCTTCTTATCTACAATAGCTTCTTTCAATTTATAGCGAAAACATACCTTGTACTTACCATTAGAAGAGCCACACCAGCTAATGATGTCCTCATCCAGGGATGGATAAATGATTTGATTCCTTAGAATACCAACAAAAATGTCTTTCTGATTTTGGTCTAAGTCCAAGGGGTCCAGAGAATTCCACACCCATCTGTCAATACCATTCTCCTTAACTGAATGACCATAATCACCGACTTTGTGTCCCTAATGTTGGCATGTTACTCTCATTATAGAATGAAGAGTGGGATTATGACACAAGGCTTCTTCACCACTCCAAGAATCAAGCCAAAAGGATGGATTCCTCCCATTTCTAACATCCCAAGTGACCTGATCGCTTATGATTTCTTTGTATTCTAGTATAAAATTCCAAATGGTCGAACCCCTAGGTGGGTTGATAACTGTGAGGATCCTTTTAGGCTCAAGTGAGTCCAGATATTTGTGTTTTAGAATTCTTGCTCACTTCTGATTACCACGTCTACAAATTTCCCAAACCAATTTTGCTCCCATTGGCAAATTATGTTGGTATTATGGATGTGTTGCATTAGTTTTGTCATTCATGTCAACACTTATCCTTTTGGAGATCTTTGGTTATAATGAACTGACACATTATGTTCACTGGCAGTTCAGTGACTTATGCATAGTCACTGGTATATTGTTCACCAGTAGGTTATATTGATCACCGGCACTGAGGATGACTTTTTATCATTTGGAAATCACTTGGTGATGTCGAAGACATGGTTTTGGTTATTGGTCTAATCGGGTTGACATATTTGTTGTTACTGGCAAATTGGTCTAGGTTATTAACCGACATGCATTATCTATTCTAGATCAGCACGACATGTTATGGAGATGATTTATTAATTGAATATTATTGTAAATTTATTGAGCCGACATGATGCATAACATCTTGACTTGTTTGTAATTGATTTTATTGTAATATTCTTAGTAATACGACCTACACATTTGGTCCTAGGTTTTGGTATATATGTAATGTCTCATTTGTGAGATGTGTAATGGTATGAGCAGAGAATAAAAAGGTTATGATATTGTAACATGGTATGTGCAAACATTGAAGATCATGTGAGTGGACTATAGAGAAGGTTCAAGGAAGGTTTGAAGGTGATTATCAGAGCTTAACTGATACTAAATCCAACATTGAAGATGCTACTTTGAGTAGAACATTATCATTGGATTTAACCATCCAATTGTAGTTAGTGTGACTACTATTTTGTGATTGAGCAGTGAGCTCTAGGCAGTTGGCCTTTCTGCATGTATAGACCCCATTTGTATACACATACTATCTACAGTAGTATTATTTGATTGTGGGTAAGGTTTCCCACCGTGGGTTTTCACCTTACAGGGTTTCCACATACAAATCTTTGTGTTAAGTGTTGTGGATGTTGTTTCTCTTTCTATTTATGCATTAAGCTTTACCGATATTAATATTAACTGCTAATCTGTCAACTGACATTAAGTTTGGTTTATCAGTATTAAGTATCAAGTTTGATTAATTTATATTTGGGTTGAAATTAATTGACAACTGATTCATCTCCCCCCCCCCCACTCTCAATTGCCTCTGGGTCCTAACAAATTCATAATAGAAATTTGTTGAATTCCAACACCCCCAACATTTTTAGGTTGACTTGTTTTTTTCCAGGCAATCATGGGAATTTTCCCTTTGTCATCCGACCCATTCCATAGGAAATTTCTCATTATAGTAATCAACACATCTTCTATGGCAGCCGGTAATCTCATGCAAGCCATGGAAAAACCAGTATGGCAGAGAGGACTGATTTTATCATAGTGAACTTACTGACAGATGATAACCACTTCCCTTTCCAATTTTCAAGCCTAGATTTACATTTCTAAATAAGATGCGTCCAATAGAAAATCTTATTACTACCAATGAAAAGAGGAGTCCCAAGGGATTTACCTCGAAAGTTTGCAACTCTTAAATTGAGGATCCTTGATAGGACACCTTTCATATTTGGCAAAGTGTTGATAAAGAATACTTCTGACTTGTTCCAATTGATTGCTTTCCTTGATGCCTTGCAATAGTCATCCAGGCAAGTATTTATAGTCCTTGTCTCTCTTCTACTAGAGACTCCAAACATAATAGTATCATTAGCAAAATGCAAGTGGGTTGTATGTTCAACCTGACTCCCAACCAACGACCATTATGGTGAAGAGATTTAATCAACCGACCTACGGCTTAACCATAATTATGAACAAAAATGGCAACATAGGATCCCCTTGGCAAATACCTCTCATTGTAGCGAAGAAACCATGAGATGAACCATTGACCAAAACTGAGAATTTGGGTGTTGATAAACAATTCTTGACCCATGTGATCCATTCTTTGCAGAAGCCAAATTTCCTCAAAACTTCTACAAGAAATTCCTTGTCCACCATATCATATCCTTTCAAAATATCCAACTTTAAAATCATGCAAGAATCTTTAGTTTTCTAAATATTATTTAATTAATTATGATTTTAATCTTTTAATTTAAATAATCTTTATTATTTAATTAAATTCAATTTCTAAATAAATTAAATTGTTTCTTTAAATTATTTAATTAACTAATTATTTTCTCTAATTCAAATTCTAATCTCATTTAATTAACTAATTAATTCTTCTAATTTCATTCAATTTCACCATTTCTTCTAATTTCTCCTAATTTCAATCACATGTGCATGATTTCAAAAATCAAATTGAAAATCAAAGTCAAGTTCTAAATATATTCAAATACTAAATTGAATAAATTCAATTATTTGAAATAAATCTCATGCAAAGATTAAATTGAAAATCTAAGTTAAAGTGCAAGCACATGCTAAATTAATTAATTAATTAATTCAAATATCTCTCCAATCTCTATTTCCATCTTCTAGTTAGCTTTTTCTAAATAAAGCTTTCTTTGTCATCCTCTTTATTTCCTCCAATCATTCTTTTACTTCACTCAGTTAGCTTTTTCTCATTCAGTTGACTCAATTAATCTATTCAATCTATTTTTTTTCACCTCTAAATCAACAGTTCAACTATCAATTTTCATGTGAGCTCACCTGATTTCCACCTCTTGATCAATTTGTTCCACCTTTCAATCAATTTGTTCCAAAAATCTATAAATTGAGCATTCAATCTCCATTTTCAATAATCACGAACTTTGAATCTTTGTGGCAATTCTAGGTTGTTAGCACAATATCTGAGAGCCATCATACCACAGAGAAGAGAAGAACAATGGAAGCCATGATGCACAATAGGGAGTTTTATATTGTTTAATTTAATTCCATTTTGCATCTATTTCATTGGTTTTATGTTTGAATTGCTTAGATAGTTAAGGGATTCATGATTTTCCTTATTTCCAATTTAGCAATGATGAATTTGAGCATAGTATATTTTGGTGAACCCAGCGTGAATCATAGCTAATTAATCTTCTTTGTTTTCTATGTTATTTTTGCAGATCGTACAGATTTTTCCCTTTTTTGCAGGTTGCACAGATTTCAAAAAAAGATCTTTTCCTCACGTATTCGTGGTTACATCATCACGCAATCGCATAGACAGGATTACATAATCGACCTTTCAGGGTCATGCAATCGACCTTTTAGGGTCATGCAATCGCCTTGTCATAATCACACAATTGATCTTACATTTCTACGCAATCACCTTGTCTTCATCATGCATTCGCAGGGAAAATTGCTATTTTGTTGTTTTAATTCTTACATCCTTTATGTTCTCTAATCTATTTAATGCTACATGAAATTGAGTAAATCTGGAAATAGATTATTTGTATTGCATGTTTTTGTTATAACAGTTTATGGCATGTAAGGTACAATTCATGATTTCAGGTGCTAGAAGGACAAAAGAACAACAAAGACAGGCCAAATGTTATCAAAGGATTCTCAAAGCAAAAAAGTAGATACAAGATTTAGAAGACCAACCAGCCATTGATAAATATAACAACTTAGTTCTCTCATATAGGGTGAAATATGACTTGATTAATATTGAATGGATGATGAGAGATCAAGCTAGGGCCTCACAATCTATTTTACAGGTTTCTGATCAAGTTTAATTTCAATTTTTATTTTTTTGTGTTATATGCCTGTGTGTCATGTAATCAACCTGTCAGGATCACACAATCATCTTGTTATCATCACGTATTCGACCTAACAGAATTAGGCAATCGCCTATTCAGGGTCACACAATCGGGTAGGTATCATCAGGCATTCATTTCTGTTAATTTTGAGTTCTCTATTTTCTATTGATTTGATATTACTACTAATCATCTATTTGCAACCTGTGGTGAATTTATAAAAAGGATCAAGTTAGTTTTTTATCAATTGCACTCATAATCTCACACTTCATCTTTTGGTGCTTAAAATTAACAATGGTTAAAATTGACATGCATGTATAACACTTTGATTTGGGCTTAAAATCAATAATGGTTAAAATGGACATGCATGCATAACACTTTGATTTGGGCTTAAAATCAACAATGGTTAAAATTGACATGCATGCCTTCACATTTCAATTTGGTGTTTAAAATGACATGCATGTATAATACTTCGATTTGGGCTTAAAATCAATAATGGTTAAAATGGACATGCATGCATAACACTTCGATTTGGGCTTAAAATCAACAATGGTTAAAATTGACATGCATGCCTTCACATTTCAATTTGGTGTTTAAAATGACATGCATGTATAACACTTCGATTTGGGCTTAAAATCAATAATGGTTAAAATGGACATGCATGCATAACACTTCGATTTGGGCTTAAAATCAACAATGGTTAAAATTGACATGCATGCCTTCACATTTCAATTTGGTGTTTAAAATGGACATGCATGTGCGTATTCAACACCTCAATTTGGGCTTTAAAATGAACGTGAATCAGGCTGCATTAGATTAAATCACATTTGATTTTCTTAAGGGAAATAAAATTTATCATGTTTGGGGTGGACCTACTATTGCATTAACTAACTTTCCACCTGCCTTCGGGGTCTTGGGAGAAAGGAAGGAGGTGACAACAATGCCCAATTTTATTTTATTTGGCGTAGAGAGGGGTATCTTTGATTGGGGATTTCATCACCCCACAAAGGTACTTCCAATTGGGATGCGTTGGGGATATCATCTCTCCTAGCATACTCTCGAGCGGGTTTTTTGAGCCACTATATAAATATATTGGTCAGGTGACTAGAGTGTTGAGTGAATTCGATGTATGTGGGGGCCTTCCCTACACCGATAAGCTCAACTAAAGTCTTAAGTGGCTTTCTCTAAGAATATGTCATTGGATCGGGACCCCTCAAAACCTTATAATAAGAACCAACTTAGTAGCCCAAAACCCTACATTTAGTGATTCTAGGAATGTGGATCGTACCCCATAGATACCCTTCATGTACCTTACATTATGATACAAAAATCCCTCGGTTATAAGATCTTCAGATTTTTGAGGTAAGAGAGACTGGCATGCTCAAGAAGTGTGTGCCATGGAGTGGAGCCAGTGCTGCCAGACTCTATATCTGTTCATTTTAAATCGATATTTTGTAAGGGCCTCATTTGAATGGTTTCGAATTTCTAGCCTAAGCTTGTCTTTTGTTTCTTTATATGTATCGTTGTATCAGACCAATATTGAGTCAGTTATTTGGGCTTTTTTAGGCCCTATCCTACGTATCTCATAATTCTTTGAGATTGTTTGAAAAACCAGTCAGTCAGCTATATTTACCTCCAAATAATTGTTCTCAGACTTGAAAAAACCACGAAACTTGTCCTATACACAAAATTAATGAAAACCAAGTCTATTTTTGAAACTCAAAACTTAAAGTTTTATACACTTGTGACCATAGGAATTCCTTGCATAGTCCTCATTTATGTCCTTATTTTTGTCCTTAGTCCTTGCATAGTCTTCATTTACATCCTTATTATCGTCCTTAGTCCTTGCATAGTCTTCATCTACATCCTTATTATCATCCTTAGTTCTTTCATAGTCTTCATCTACGTCCTTATTATCATCCTTAGTCCTTGCATAGTCCTCATCTATGTCCTTATTATCATCCTTAGTCCTTGCATAGTCCTCATTTACATCCTTATTATCATCCTTAGAAGTTGCATAATCTCTATTTACGTCCTTACTATCATTCTTATATATGTCCTCATCTAGACCTCATATATGTTTGTCTTAGTTCATCATCATTTGCATAATCATCCTACCAAGTCATAGCATGCATCTTAACGGGTCTACCAGGTGATGGTTTGCTCCCTTTCAAGAAACCTTATCTAGTGCCAAACGGTGGTCAGCAATAAATCATTGAAGGTCTAGCTAATTTATCTTGGGACTCAAGGAGAAATGCCCCCCAGTATATAGGAGTCGAGTATGAGATAAATATTGAGTATAAAATTGCCCATAGGATTGATACAAAAAATTTTGCAGAACGTGTAAGAGAAGACATGGAAAAAATTGCACTACAGAAATCCCAAAATTCTCAACAAGTCTCGCATCAAAATCCACAATAGAGAGTCTATTCTAGTTTTTGCACACCTCATACCTATGTCTAGAGTCTAGCATTAGTTGTCATCTTGCATAAATTTCTAAAACCACCCTCATATAGGAGTCTTAAATTCCCGTCACAAGGCCACAAAAGGAAAAAGGTACAATGGACCCAAACAACGACTTATCAGTAAATCCAACTTCGAATATGGACATATCAACTAGTCAACAATCAGGTTCTTAGTCAATGTCTACACTACATGAACTACAACAACATTTAACATGAGAATAGATTGAGTCATCTCAACAAGATCCACATGTCGTTATGATCTTAGATGCACTTATACATAGTGATAGGTACAAATATCTCTCATTGTTATTACAAAATGGGGAAAAATTACCCGAGGATTTTGATGTCACAAAGATCCTACCACCAAGAAAAACTTTAGGTCAAGATAACAGTCAAACACCGCATATAGCACAAATGCAAGCAACGACCTCCAGTTTTCCTTAGAATGCACCTACACAAACAAATGTCAGTACAAATACAAACTCTCAATCAAGTGCATCATCTTCAACGATAAATGTTAGTGTACCAACACATATCATACCGATAATATCAAGTGTCTCAACACAGATTCCTCATACAACAAGTACGACCCAACCTCCAGTTTCCTATTCTATAGGATCGACATATAGTCACCAAAATGCAAATCTAGGTATTGCAAATACAACAACTACAACTCAGCCTAACATGGGTTCACATATCAACTATTTCACAATACTTAGTGGAATATACAACATGAGAAATTACAATCATGGTACCCTCCAACAACCTCCTAGTTATGGTACCACGGATCCTTTTGTGGGACATACACAGACACAAGGTGTACCTTTAACTCAAACGGATATTCTAACACAACAATTACACAATTTGTAATAACAGGTGACTACTATGCAAACCGATAACGATAAAAAGAGATACACACTACAGGACTTACGTCCTTATCCTTTTGATCACACATTGTACATGTCGCCTTTCCCACAACATTTTGAAACATCAAAATTTGATAGATACCGAGGGAAAGGTAATCCTAGAGACCATATCAGAGAGTTTTTTATGGTATGCATAGAGGTTGCAACATAGGACACTTAATTAATGAGACCATTTCCTAAAAGTCTAAGGGGCCCAACCTTAGAGTGGTTTTCACATTTACCACCAACCATCACATCATGGGGAGAATTAGTTGAGCACTTTATTGTAAAATGTTCACATAACATTGAAACCCCAATCACGTTAATGGACTTGTCTTCTGTGAAACAATATGAAAATTAAACATTTGCATCCTTCATACAATGATGGAGGGCTCTCTATAGGAGGTGTAAGACCATTATTCCAAAAATAGAGCAAGTGTATTCACTGAAAACTTGATCCCTAAGATTAAATATCCCTTACAAATGCAATGTTTAACCACATTCAAATAAATCATGAAAAAAGCTCTAAAATGTGAGAAAGGATTAGTGGAACAAGGTCTTATTAAGTATGGCAACACCAACAACAATGATAAATCCAAGTTTTGGTCAAAAAACAAAAATGTGACCAATGATGGTGTTGTAGACACCCAAATAGTAAATAGAACTCAACCGGTTTTATCTTTAGGCATGAGTCAATCATGAAATCCACATATGAAGAATAACACTGCCTCAACAAATGTAAATGCTACACAAAATATGAACACAAAGTACCCCAGGGTACATGCTCCAAGAAGGAATTACACACCTCTAGGAGAACCTATTGAGTCAGCACTCAAAAAGTTAATACAGACAAAAATGATCACTTTACCGGAAATAAGAGTATACAAACTAGGTCCTTTAAAACCCACATGGTGGAATGATAATGATTTTTGTGATTATCATCGGACTAAAGGTCACCAAATGGCGAGTTGCTATAAGTTGAAAAACTTGGTCCAAGATATGATAGACCAAGGGGACATCACAATCGATATTGATAAAACCTCAGCAAACACAAATCATACAATATTTAAGGATCCATTTGTTAAGCATTACAAAGGGAAAGCTACTACATCAAGTACTCAAGACAATACAACTAGCTACACAAAAGTCTCATATGACTACACTATTCATGCCATTAGCTCAGGATATGTAGTAGACAATGATTCTCAAGAAACACTTGATCAAGATGAGCAATAGCTAGAAACTCACATAGATGATAAAAAAATTTGCATGTTGCCAGAGGCACCAAAATACGATGATGATAGAAATATTTGTCTCAGAGATTGGGGGCATGACTAACCATCTCATTCATGATGGTTTGAAGATGAATTCATAGAACAAATCATGGATGTCAAACATACACATGGAGACTATAAAGAGGGATTTAACATAAACCTTGATAATACAACATATAACACTGACAATACTTACAAAAGAGATGATACAGTGGCTACAATCACAATAACTCCCAGAGACAGAGACTATGCAGTAGTTACTCACAAATCAAAGGTAACTTTACAAGGAGTACCACCAAATCATCCACCAGCAGTAGGGACTCACAATTTTGTTGAGCAACTTAAGAAAACCTCGACACATATATCACTATTTGAACTACTACGTATTTCACCCACTCACAAAGCTATTCTAGACAAAGCACTTCAAGATTTAGTAGTGGACAAAGATATAGATGAAAATGCCTTCCAGCCCATGGTAGGAAATTTTACACAAGGCACTTGCATTGCATTCATAGAATGAGACATTCCTAGTGGCAGATTTCTCCATAATGACCCGCTACATCTAGAAGCTTACATACATAAAAGAAGGATCCGAAGAGTACTCATAGATAGAGGAGTCAGTCTCAACATTTGTACTTTAAAACTAGTTAAGATGCTAGGATATCATGAACTTCACATTAATTCATTAAAGAAGATAAATATCAAGGCATATGATGATGAAGAACGTCCCTCAAAAGGCATTGTAATACTACCCATACAAGTGGGACCTATAACAACAAAGCTCTCTTTTCAAGTCTTGGACAGAGATCTAGGATATAACATGTTATTGGGCTGCCCATGGATCAACACCATGCAAGCAGTACCATCCACATTTCATCAGTGTATCAAATTCCCATATAATGGTATTGAAACCACCATAAAAGGTGATCCAAATCCCTTCCAACATTGCAATTACTTGAAAGAAAGTGTAGATAATCAAGTACCAATTAATGAAGCAGTACCTCTCACTACACAATAGAATGCATTAACTATCACAGAAACAAAGAAGAATATGCCTACAATGCCCTCTTTACAGATACAAGATATGGGTTGTGGAGAGTATTCTATTGCAAATAGTTCAAGTGGAAAACAATTGTCTCTATCTCCTAAGTCTTTTGGGAAGCCCAAAAATGCAGTACAAAAACAAGACAAAGGTAAATAAATTGTCAGATGCACAGACTCTATCTCTTTCATTAGATGGGGTGACTTATAGGAAGAATCCCTGAATGAAGATGTCAACCTTTGGATATATAGAGAAGAGGATCATATGACAATACCCAGAATACCCCTAGATCAGTATGGCAATCGATTCAAAATTCTCCAGAGACATGGATATGATGGTACCATAGGCCTGGGGTTATAGAAACAAGGAAGAATAGAACCTATTGCTCCTAATGACAATCTAGGGAATCAAGGGTTAGGGTATAAGCATGTACCACATATCAAGGAAGCAAGGTAACACACCCTTGATATACTAAATAGACGAATAAAACCATTAGACTACATACCACAAAGGTATTTGTCCACACATGTGCTTCCCTCTTCATCTCAAACAATAAATCAAGTACCCACACTGCCTACAATGGAATCAGATGGGGAAGACATGAGACAACTCCTACAAGAGCCTAGCACTAAGTCACAAAATAATTTAGTTCTTGACATGACAGTACAAGCTAATGTTGCAACAGAAGTAGGCTTACCACAAGTAGATGAACCTAATCCATGGTTATTATCAATACTTCTTCCATGAGAAATGACTCAAACTCAACCTAATGAATTAGATGAAGAAAGATTGCAACAACTTATACTAGGCTTAAGAAGGGTAACTACTGTGTAAAGAAGACCAGTCAATCTACAACAAGATCAGAGGCAAGAAAAAGAAGAGATAAGTGATGATACCTCATACAATGAAACACACATTGAAAGTGAGATAGAGTCTCATGACTATGAGTTCTTATCACTCCATGATTCCAACCCATGAACAAGTGTCATACTAAGGTATCAAATAAAACCTATACCAGATGAAAATACACCATCATTCAAACAATAAAGTCTTCATTGTTGGCAAATGCACACTCCAATGAGATATTATAGGTGATTGAAGGTTTTGTCATTGATGGCAACCTTACAATCCTATGACACCGACAAGACAATTTATTGGCACCAGCAAGGTCAGACTCTACACCAGCACATAGACCACCAGCAGTGAAAGGAAAAATACCGAGCCGACGAGAATTTTGTTTATAATATATTTTGTAAATTATTGTAAAATCATTCTAAGCCGACTTGGCAAGTTGTAAAATGACTCATATATGTATGAGATCATTGTAGAACATTTGAGAGATTGTGGAAGGAAGTTAATAGGCGAAATAAGGTAGACCTATTATGTGAATCATAGGTTAAGGGTTTATGTATGAAGCAGAGCTATAAACTGGTACTGGATCTGGCATAGCAGATGTTATTTTGAAGCAGTACAAGACATTGGATTTATATATTCCATTTTGTAAGTCAGTGAGACTTCCCATTTTGTAATTGAGCAGTGAGCTCTAGGCACTTGGCCTTCCTGCATGTGCAAGCCCCCATTGTAAGAGTAATATTTACTTATTGGCTAGTAAGTGAATATTGTGGGTCACAAATCCCACTGAGTTTTTTCCCACACCGGGTTTCCTCATTAAACTAATGTGTTATGGCATGTTTTTCATGTGGTTGTTGTTAACTCTGTTTATTGCATTAATTTTTGTTTATTGGTATACAGTATTGATATGCTGTATATGTTTTAATTCAAGAAAATCTTATAACCGGTTAGATACTGATTCACACCCCCCCCTCTCAGTATCTTTGGGAATCCTAACAATTGGTATCAAATCTTGGTCCTCTATTTTCAGAAGCCTGACAACTTGAGGAAGATCTTGACACTAGTAGAGATGGAAAACTTGATGAAGCAATTAGAAGCAGCTCTCTTAGACTATGATGCAAAAAATTTGAAAAATATCAAACTTGAAGATGATCTAAAGGCTGCACAAGATATTATTCAAGCACTTCAAGAAAATATTACCATTGCAAGAAACAAGAGAAGAGAACTTTGTGAAAAGATGCAAAATGAGAATGATGAAAAGGAAACTCTTAGTGATCTAATAAACAAGCTGAAACAAGAAAACATGGCAACAAAGAATGAGATGCAGGATATGACTATGAGATTTTGTAAGGAAATTGAAGATAGAAAGAAGAATGAAGGAGATTTGACTAGAAGATTGAGTGATGCTGAAAATGAGAACACAAGACTTAGCCATGAAAATGATATGTTGTGTTGAAGACATATCTGATGCATACACAAAATGACTCAAATGAACTTATGAGACAGAAAGAAATCTTGGAAAGAGAACTGGATACTGCAAATCAGCACAAAGAAAAATTCAAGAAAATCTCAGAAGAACTTGGTGACTTGTTGAAGAATCATAAACCTAATGGTGACACTTGTGGCCTTGAAAGAAGCTGGTGAAAGCTCCGGTACTGCAAACACATAGGATCATAGCAAATTGGTAAGACAACCTACTGCTTATAAATTTAATGGCAAATGCTTTAACTGTAACAAGTATGGTCATAGAGCAAGTCAATGTAGATCTAGAAATTATCAGTATACCAATACACCCATCGGTCAATTTTCTAAATGTAACAAAGTTGGTCATAATTTAGAAAATTGCAGAATGAATGTAAGATGTTATGTTTGTGGAAGATTTGGACATCTATCTAATCAATGCAGAACACAAACCGGCATAGGATATGGGAAAGCTATTCAAAAAAATAATATGACTTGTTATGTCTGTAACAAGATTGGATATATTGCTAAATTTTGTAGAAGCAAATCCTCATTGGTAAAAATAACAAAGGTCCTAGTTTGAAAGGTAAAGAAAAAGTTGAAGACGTAAAATAGGAATTCTCAAAACAATGGATCACGAAATTAGAACTGAATGTTGATAGGAATACTCCTCCACTGGCAAAACAGAGTAACACTCCACCGGCAGGAGACTCTTCATCTAACTGGAGAAAATTCCTTTGAGGGTTTGGCAATCAAATGTAAAACATGCTATTATTCCCTCAGTTGATGGTGAAGTTGAAATTACTTATATACCGGCAAATAAGTTAAGTCATTACTTAACTCGCAAGCATTAAATGTGGTGGTTGGCAAAATTAACATTACAAAAAAAGTGTTTTGGCTCCATTTTCATTTCACCGAGCATTCAAACCTTCGAGAGCGCAAAAATTCTTGAGCAAAGGCATTCAAAGCAAAGAAGTGAAGCAATTCATTAAGCAATCATTCCTAAGGTAGATAAAGATATTTATAACCATGGCTTCTTCATCTGTTCCTGAATTCATTGTGAACCCTACTATTGTCGAAGTTATTAAACGTCGTAGACCCATATTTTAGTTAGTTCCCAAAATTGCCAAGAAAGATGATAATGTTGGTGCATTTTCTCAAATCCCTAAAGGAGTAGTTTTTGTTGAAGACCCTAGAATGTACATACATTGTCATATAGATGAATTAGGTGATGAGGAAATTAAGAATATGTATAAATCGATAATCTGTGACAAATCTGGTAATATCAAACCTGAACACAAGATAGTAGAAACCCTAGGTTTCATTGAAATTCTCAGTATCCCAGATTTTCCCAAGGATGTTATAAGGGTAGCACTAAGCAGGGTACATGGTGCATTCTTCTGGTTGGACTCAGTTCACAAAATCACAAAAGAAGTAGTAAAGATTGTGACAGGGTTACCCTCCACCGGTAATAGACCTGATAAAACAAAGAAGGTCTCAAATGACCTAGTTATTAACCTAACCGACGCAACATCTGATAAGAGATCCTTAAGAGTAAATGATGTAACGGATATCAATGTCAGATTCATCAGTATGATCTTAGGCTACAAAACCACACATGCAAATAGGTTAAACTCAGTCTCTAGCCTATGCATAAAGAGTGCTTATGACATGATTAATGATAATGCAAAAATAGATGTGTGTGAATGGCTTAAAGATGAACTAATTGACAGTTTGGAAAAGATAAAGAAAGACAAAAAGGGGACATTCAAATTTGGAAACCTACTTGTCTATCTAATGCTACACATAACCAAACAAGTACCTAGTATCGATAATAGGAATTTTGGTTTTGATATACCGGTAGGCAAACAATTGTCAGATTTACTAAACAAAATGGGAGAAAACAGAGAAAAGAACATAAATGAGTATTTTTAGGCATTGAAGGACCGGATGAAGACCAAAGTCAGATTGTCACAAGCAATTGTGAACAAGTATAAGGATGAAATCTGTTTTGTTATAAAGAAGGATGAAATTTGGATGGAGGTAGTTATCCCAAGAACCATTTGGGTTACTAAAATGGGGTATGAAACTGATGACCACATAATAGAAACATATGTAAAAGCCCTCCTAGAAGAACCTAAGGAACCTAAAGAAGAGGTATTTGGCAGTACTGAGACTATTGAAAACCAAATTCAATCAAAGAAAAGGGTTAACAAGGTTGAAGCAACAGTTAGAAGAGGATACAGGTAAGAAAAAGCTATTAAGGAAGATGTACTTAAACAAACTGGTATTATTGAAGATGAACTTCAACCAGAAACTCACCTTTCATCAATTGGAACTTCTTCGGAAAGTGATATACCAGCTGCATTCAAAAGAGTTGTAAGAAAAAGGAAACCTTCACCAGCATCTTCACCTTCTCCTAGAAGAACCAGACAGAAACAACAGGCAGTAAGGCCCCCAACTAAGAAAGTAACTCCAAAAAGGAAGTTAATCCCTAAGAAGAAGACTCAACAATCCATTGCTCCAATTGACAAACTTCTCAATGAAATAAAAGAGGATGGAAAGCTGAAAAACATCAACAAATTATATGACTCATTATCAACTGATGATAAGGAGAAAGTAGAAAACAGTGTAATCCTACACTTGGATATTTACAAGAAATTTTTGATGCAAGTTGTTGATGAAATACCGGCAGAACTGTACAAAAGGACTTGAAGCTAGAAGGCAAGTTGTTGTTGAGCTTGATAAGAAAATAAAAATTAAAAAATACTTGTTGTATATCCTGTCAACTCACCTAAAGAGATAGATGAACTGATCTCTGAGGCTAACTGGTCATTATTTTCAACTGCACACCGACATGTAGCAATTATGTTGGTAGAGTGAATGAGGTAATAGAGGAAATAGCTAATGCATGGGACATATTCCTTGTCAAGAAGGAAAAGCAAGAAGAATATCAAAGCCCTAAACCCATCAAGGTTTATCAAAAGGATAAGGGAAAAGGTAAGGTTGGTGGACCACCCAACATAAAAATAACAGATAACTTATCCCCACTGCCTCTAGATACTCCACCAGTAGTTACCACTGAAAATCAACCAACTAGTGAGAGTGTGGACATACCACATGAGGACACAAATCCTGATTCTAAGGTGTTATATACAATGAACATTGACACTCAGAAAGTCAATATTATGGTAGATAAGGATTCAATAGGGAAAACAGATATGGCAAATGAGCCACCGGCAACAGATAGCATAGAAGGTAAACCGATAGGTGACAACACTGAGAAATAGGCAGAGCAACAAGCTCCCTCACAACAGCAGGTTCATGTAGAGGCAGTGCCACCAGCAACAGTTGAGCAATCCAAACCCTTGCTTAAAGAAATGCAAACACAAATTGACCTACCAGAGGTCACCATAAGCAAAGAAATTGCTCCCATTGGTAGAATACAGATTGTTGGTTCTTCCAATGCATAATTCAAACCAACAAATGTGACAGAAGTTCTTTTGGATTCTATGAAGAAGATAACAGAGTGTAGTTCACAAGCATACAAACCAATTGATGACACAATTCCAATTTTGAAAATAATAGCACCCAAGTGTAATGTAGATAATAAAGATTCTTTGAATCAACTTGACACATTGTCTAAGTATATTACTGACAACACTGTGATAGTTGAACAAATAAAAGAGGAAGCATTCAAGGAGAAACTAGAGAAGGAAAAACATAAATTCTTTGAAGAAGAAATAAAGAAGTGTATAAGACAATTTGATACTCTTTTACCGGAACTATGTAGTACACTAAAAGAATTTAAAACTTTGTACAGAGATACATGTAAAACTAACTTTTTGATAGTAGATATAAACCAGAAGATCAACAAGATACAAGAAGAAATAAATTAACTAGCTGATAATTTCATTAATTCATCTGAACCATTATCAATTTTTTAGCAGAAAATAACAGGTTTTGAGGAGGAACTTCTAAAGTTGGAAAGAGAAAAGGAAAGAATAAAAGGAAAGGCAAAAGATCTAAAATGGAGACTTAGTCCAAAATTGGACTGCCTTGCCTCCTTAAGAAAAGAGATATATGAGGCTTTAATTCAAGGACAGAATACACCGACAAAGAAAATGCAACATCTCACCGGTACAATTCAAAGGACAGATTCCGCATTAAAAGATAGCAAACAGTTCATTGAGAGCCTGAATCTGGTATTGGCAGATCTTTTTCAGATTGTAACCAACTGGTTACAAGGATGAAATTGGAAACCACACTCAATTGACACTTTGACAACCTTTGTCATTGATGCCAAAGGGGGAGTAGTGGAAATGAGAAAAATAATCAGCAAATGACTCATCAACTCAGGGGGAGCACATATTCTTTTGGTACACAATTTTTGGTCAGACAATTCTGGCAGATTTTTTTTTTGGATGACAATTTTTGGATTTTTCTCATGAGTGTTGCCATCAATGCCAAAGGGGGAGATTGTTGGCAAATGCACACTCCAATGAGATATTATAGGTGATTGAAGGTTTTTTCATTAATGGCAACCTTACAATCCTATGACAATGGCAAGATAATTTATTGGCACCAGCAAGGTCAAACTCTACACAGACACACAGACCACCGACAGTGAAAGGAAGTATACCGGCACAAAAGCCGACAGGAATTTTGTTTATAATATATTTTGTAAATTATTGTAAAATCATTGTAAGCTGACTTGGCAAGTTGTAAAATGACTCATATATGTATGAGATCATTGTAGAACATTTGAGAGATTGTGGAAGGAAGTTAATAGGCAAAATAAGGTAGACCTATTATGCGAATTATAGGTTAAGGGCTTATGTATGAAGCAGAGCTATAAACTAGTATTGGATTTGGCATAGTAGATGCCATTTTGAAGCAGTACAAGACATTGGATTTATATAATCCATTTTGTAAGTCAGTGAGACTTCCCATTTTGTAATTGAGCAGTGAGCTCTAGGCACTTGGCCTTCCTGCATGTTCAGGCCCCCATTGTAAGAGTAATATTTACTTATTGGCCGGTAAGAGAATATTGTGGGTTACAAATCCCACCAAGGTTTTTCCCACACTAGGTTTCCTTGTTAAACTACTGTGTTGGTGTGTTTTTCATGTGGTTGTTGTTATCTCTATTTATTGCATTAATGTCTATTTACTGGTATACAGTATTGATATGCTTTACATGTTTTAATTCAAGAAAATCTTATAACCGGTTAGATATTGATTCACCCCCCCCCCCCCCCCTCTCAATATCTTTAGGAATCCTAACATTCATGTTATCAAAATCTATTATAGAAGGGAGTAATGACATACCCCTTGTACATTCACACTTGATTGATTGGGGGCAAGAAGGAAAAACCAACTCTGGATTGGTTTGAAAACGATGAAGCAATTGCATAATTCCTCGAAGTCAGAGAGGAATTTCCACAAGGTGACCACAAATCAGGGTTTGTTGTTGACCTGGATAGGACAACATACTTTGGAGAGGAAAGTACCTCTACAACAGAAGATACAAATCAAACTACCCATAATGGCAAGAGCGAGTTAGGTAACCTTCCTATCAAAAGAGAAAGTTCAACATTTCTTATAGAAGAAACTGAAGAGGTAAACATAGCAAAAGGAGAGGTTGTACATAACATCCACCTGGAAAAATCACTAAAAAAGAAGAAAAAGACCTTGAATTAGTGTTGTATCATTTACCTTTGATACCAAGAGTTAAACCTTACAAGCAAAAATTGAGAAAAATGCATCCAAGTATTGCATTACTGGTTAAAATAGAACTCCAAAAGTTGTTGGATATAGGTTTCAATAGACCTATTGACTATGTAGAATGGATATCCAACCTGATACCAATGACTAAACCCACAAGAGGCATAAGAATCTATGTCGATTTTTGAGATCTAAATAAAGCTTGTCCTAAGGATGATTTTTGACTACCCAACATCGATATGATAATTGATCTAACAACTGGAAATGAAATGCTATCATTAATGGATGGTTTCTCAAGATACAACCAAATTAAAATTGCACCAGAAGATCAACATAAAATGGGCTTTACCTGCCCATGGGGAACATACTGCTGGAATGTAATACCATTTCATCTAAAAAATGTAGGAGCAACATACAAAAGAGCCATGACAATGCTATTTCATGACATGATCCACAACATAATGGAAGATTATGTGGATGACTTACTGGCTAAATCACAGACAAGAGAAGGCCATCTTGTGGTCCTTGCATAGATATTTGATCGGTTGGAGCAGTACAATGTCAGGATAAACCCAAAGAAGTGTGTGTTTAGCATAACAACAGATACACTGTTAGGGTTTATCATGTCAAACAGAGGAATTGAAGTAGACCCTACCAAGGTCAAAGCAATTATAGATATGCAACCTCTGTCAACACTTAAACAACTAAGAGGGTTACAAGGAAGACTGCAATCCGTAAGGAGATTCATAGCGTAGCTGGCAAATAAGTGTCACTGGTTCCAGCATTTACTTAGGAAAGAAGTTATTTTTAAATGGACAGAACAATTCCAAGAATCTTTCCAAGATCTGAAAGATTATCTTCCAAACAAACTAGTGTTAGTACCACCTACTCCAGGAAAACTTGTGTTACTATATATATCAACAACAAACTCAGCACTAGGGGCTCTGTTGGCATAACATGATGAACAAGGAAAAGAAAGAGCTATTTACTATATAAGTAGAACCCTGATCAGTTATGAGCTTAATCATACTCTTATAGAATGAGCATGCTTAGCAGTAATCTTCACATCTCAAAATATTAGATATTACATGCTGAGTCATAAGGTGCAACTCATTGCATGCTTTGATCCACTCAAGTACCTATTGAGCAGAGAAACATTGACTGGGAGATTGGCTAAGTGGTTCATGATCTTGAGTGAGTTTGATATAGAGTACATAGATAGAAAGGCCATAAAAGGACAAATTATAGCTGATCAGTTAGCAGAGGCTCCTTTACAAGACAATCACCCATTGCTCATAGACTTTCTAGATGAATCGGTGTTTACATTGATAGCATCTATAATGTGGAAATTATACTTTGATGGGTCATATACAAGTCATGGATCTGGAGTAGGGATTCTTTTCATCACCCCCCAAGGGGATTCTATACTTAAGTCATTTAGGATAAATTTTCCAAGCACGAACAATATAGCCGAATATGAATATCTCCTTATAGAGCTTTGTACAGTTGTATAGTGGAGAATAAAATAATTATAGGTCTATGGTGATTCGCAAGTGATTGTAAACCAAGTCAATGATGATTACAACACGAAAGATGAAAAAATCATGCCTAATAAGAAAATGATAGAAGATTACAAATAGCACTTCAGCAAAATTACTTTCGAACAGATTGCAAGGGTACAAAACAAGGCACCAGATGCCATGGCTACCATAGCATCTCTTCTAAATATGCCTGCTAATGAAACTTAGTTTGAGTTTATTATAGAACAGCTGATGATATTGGCATATGAGACTCCCTCAACATAATATGTATGTGCAATTATGGGTTCAGAACCATCGTGGTACAATGAAATATATACATATTTGCACACTCTGTACATGTCACCAAATCTGTCTTGAAATCAAAAGAAGGCTCTTATTCATCAGGCATCTAGACACATTATTATAGATGATACATTGTATAGAAAGGGCTTCGATGGAACTCTTCTCCGATGTCTTGATGAAAATGAAGCACAACTTTCTCTAAAGGAATTCCATGATGGA
Organism: Cryptomeria japonica; assembly: GCF_030272615.1. Taxonomy (NCBI): domain Eukaryota; kingdom Viridiplantae; phylum Streptophyta; class Pinopsida; order Cupressales; family Cupressaceae; genus Cryptomeria; species Cryptomeria japonica. The sequence goes on along the minus strand of NC_081413.1, from coordinate 720,667,501 downwards.
ATTTGTGGGGCACACCAAAGTGGTCCACCATTGTCAAAGAATTGTTAAGAATGGGTTATTACTGACCAACTATGGAAAAAGACACTTATAAATATGTGCAAAAATGTAAGCAATGCCAAATGCATGGAGATCTCATTCATGAACCAGCATAAGATCTTCAACCCATTACATCACCATGGACATTTTCACAATGGGGATTAGATCTAGTGGGTAAAATCAACCCTACTTCTTCCAATGGGCACAAGTTCATTTTAATAGCTACTAAGTACTTTACCAAATGGGTCAAGGAAATTCCTCTTACATACACCACTGGAAAGCAAATAGAAAAATTCATGCTCAACTACATTATCTGTAGATACAGGATTCCAATGTGCTTCGTGATAGATAATGGATGTCCATTCAAAAATCAAGAAGTGAAAGAGTTGTGTGACAAATTTCAAATACAACATAGATTTGCAAAACCGTATTATCCGCAAAGCAATGGACAAGCAGAGGCAAAAAATAAGACAATATTGAAAATCCTTAAGAAAGTTGTCATTGACACAGGATGGGACTGGCATCTCCAGTTAAATCCCGCTCTTTGGGCTTACAAAATGGGAGTACACACCATTACAGGAGCAACACCATATTCCTTGGTCTATGGTACAAAAGCAATACTCCCTATTGAAATAGAACTACAGTCTCTAAGAGTCTCCTTACAGAAAATCATATCAGAGGAAGACTATCGAGTGGCAAGATTACAAGAGCTAGAAACGCTTGATGAAAAGGGACAAACAACTTTCAATCATTTGCAAGGTTATCAAAAAAGACTAATACAGAGTTATAATAAACGAGTTCACCCAATAAATTTTGAAGTGGGAGATCTAGTGCTCAAAGAGAACCAAAGGAATCTAGCGGAACGAGAAAAGCTAGGGAAATTTGAACCTAACTGGCTAGGTCCTTTCATCATAACAAGGGTTATAGGCAATGGAGCATACAATTTGGCTACCATGGAGAGAGATCCACTCTTTGACTTTATGAACAACATGCACCTTAAACGATATTATACCTAAGGGTTGGGTTAGTTAAGAGTTTACTTTTCACATTGCATATCATATTATTCAAAGCACTGCATTGCATATAGTTTATTTTCCAAGCACATCATATTCACAAATTTCATGACATATAGTTTATGCATTTTCATATAGCAGCATCAATAAAACAAGGAAATTGTCCAAGTTTATCACCTGTTTACATTTAAGAGAAGCAAAGGTCATCTCCTTTCTTAGATATTTAGACATGAAGTCTTTAAGGTCCTAAGGTCATTCACTTTCAACATTACCCTGTGATGATGCTTTGCTTATGGTCGGGTAGTGATTTCACTATTTGAGACTTGTTTACCCAAAATCTATCAATTGCTATATCTCAAACATATTAAGAAAATCTCTAATTCATTCTAGACACCTAGTTGATCATATGACTAGTGAAAAATATAAAATTCTACTTCAGCGCTGTTGTAATTGTCACACCCAAGTAGGTTTCATTACTTACAAGTCAAGGTAAGAAAATAATAAAAGAAAAAGGGTTATGCCAAATATTCATCTCAAGGCAAAAGAACAATGATATATAACTGAAATATCACACATACCAAGTGCGAAAAAAAAACTTGACTATGGGAACATACAAGTAACTCCATCAAGGCAATGAATGCCTGCTAGAAATGGAGCAATATTTGATAAATTACAATCTATAACCTCATCGAAACTCTAAAAGCTTGCTAGCAACGAGGCTTTATTCAGGATGCTTTTGAAGTTAGGATAATCCATGTAGCTGGTCATGTAGGATGCTAAGGATCTTTAGTGAACACAAGAGTAGGAATTAACTCTTCTGCACACACATGGGAAAATGAAGATCAAAGTTTCAAGAACCAATGGGGAAGTTTTCCGCGTCTCCATTTGTAAATCCTAATCATTAAGTGTGTTAATTTGGATTATCCAAAGGACCTTAAGGATCGATTGACCACTTACCTATGAAATGTTTTGCACCTCCATTTCAATTGGTGTATTACAAATGCTAAAAAAACACAACCAACCTTGTTTGAATAAGAAATGCATCTTCATCATGCATATTGCATTAACATGGGTCATACCCAAAAATTCATTGCCTCCACATGCATTTTGCAGATCATCATGTCATACAGGTCTGCACACTGGGGGCATAACTGAAAAATCTCAAAAACATGTGGTGAACAAATTTGTCTCTTTTCTGAAATCTTAATAATTATCTTCCTTATGACAAAGTATAACTCTGGTTAGCCCTTTATGAAAAGAAACAAATTACCAACAGCTAGATGAATTAATTAAAAATTTAACCTCTGCATTAGAGGGCACCTCCCCATGTGATTTGCAATGAATTAATTATATAAATAAAATGCTAACACTTTTTACCAAAAAGAATTGAAAGGCTTTAGCATTCATCCATCAACACAAATGAATGCCTCCAAACTAAAAGTAGAGAAAAATCTTCTAAAAACAATTTAAGAGAGTTCACAGACTCTAATTCACAAACATGCTCATTGTATAAATTCAAAGCATAGCAGAAGCTCAGTAATACTGAAGGCTTATCGATACTCTCTTGTGCCTCGTAGAGCAAGGGGGATCAGCGCAAATCAATACGTAATGAGTCTACTAACAACTAATGGTAACCATGAATTGAAGAAAACATAGAAATGACTGAGCATAAAATGATATCATGTTTATAGAAAAATTCTCAGGAAATATTGCTATTCCTTAAACACCTAGATTTAAAGATAACACCATAACTTATATTGATCGATCAATCATTCTAATTTCCTGCAATTCTTTAAAGAAAAACACAAATATTATCTACTGTGCAAAAAATCACTATTTTTCGGACCTCTCTAGAGTCTCAAAAACATAGATATATAGCCACAACCTGGCCAATGGATAAAATGGGAAACAAGAAAAGCCAACAACTTTCGCCCCACAAAATCAATGAAACCAGCATCAAAATAAAATAGTTTTTGCAACCAACAAGTAAAAGGATCTATCATCACCGGAAAATATCACTATACAGTTCTGGCAACTACTTCTTTCTTCCAATCCACATGAGCAATGGCAAAGTGTTGAATGATTTTGTTATGAGGTAATCCCATGTGTGCCATTTGTTGCTTCCAAACTTCTTTTTCCTTCTGAACCTGTGCAACTTTGTCGGAGTGACTATCCAAATGTCTAATGCATAGAAACAAGAGTGATTCAATCTTAGCAATCACACTTAGTTCATCCAGAACTAAACCCTTAGCTTCTTTCACATAATTCATTTTTCCCTTAAATGATTTGGTTATAACCCTAACTTTCTCAAGGGTTCTTCCATCATCTTTTAGACATTTTATCCCAATGCACACGAGTTCATTTCTCATGGAGGTGACTAACTCTGCGAGTTGATTTATCAGTTTTGTGAAGTCCTCATAAGCCTATTTTGTCAGAGAATTTCTCCATTCAATATTCTTCTAACACACATACAAAATACTATCATTCAAACCTGCCACAGGTGTTTCAGCAAGAAACTTCATTACCCCATAATTTTACACTTCTCGCATTTGTGTAGCTTTTGGCACCCATTTAGCTTCTTCATTTTTCCAATTGATGATCTCGACTTCCAATTCCTTCGTGACTTGTATTGCCCAATTATATACTCTGCTTAAATTAACAAAGTATTATGCACCAGCCTTTTGAATTCTTTCTAGCCAAACCATCATAGTTTCTATGATCAACCTACATTTTTGTATTTGTTCCAGAGTCTTTTGATTTGTAGGGGACTTAGGATCGAAAGACATTGGAAGTTGTGATAAAGGTTGAGGATTTGGATCATTGATTGCCTCAATATACTCTGCCATCCTTCGTAACATCTCTTTCATCTGATGTTCACCCTTCTTGTCTTTCCAGGTCTTGGTTATGATTTTATTTGTTGAAGCTTCAAGATGAAGCATATCTGTAGCTCGAGAGGCAGTTCCAATTTTAATCCTTTCAATAGAAAAGTCTTGAGTTGTAGGGCTCTTTGTCTTCTCATCTGTTAATGGATGTGCTATCTTTGCAATCCAGTTCCCACTATCTACATCAAAATCAATCTTTGACATGGTTTTTTACTTCTTTGCCTTAGGATTTTTTTCCTAGGCACTTACTCACCATATCTTCAACTGGAATCAAGACTGGAACAAATATTTTTGTTCTTGTTGCTTAACATGTTTTCTAAGCATACTGGTCCTGAAGGAACTTGAGACCTATCTAGGCCAATTCCAGTTTATTTTCCATCCCTGACTACCATAATAGTAACTTCATTTGCGACTTCATGTTCCTATTGATTATTACCCTCATCCGCTAGACCTTGTCGCTCTTTGATTGGATCAATTGAAGTAGCATCCATCTCAAGATCAACTACTATAGTATCAATAGGCAAGGAATGTCTTTCGCCTCTTGTTCTTGAACGAGTGACTCTAACAGAAGTCGTCTCCTCTTTGGTTTACACTATCTTTGTTCTTTGTCCTCCTTTTCCCTATTTTTGTGAACCTGCGGCACAAGATGGGACAAGAGAATTAGATACCAAGACCTCAGTGGGTGAGGTTGAATCTTTCCTTGAGCTTCTGCTTGGTCTTCACTTTTTAAGCCACTTCTTTGTTCTTCGAAAGACCAAGATTGTCCTAGTTTGAATATGTTCTTCCTCATCCTTTGTCGAGACAATCTCTGGTATTACCCTTGGCTACCTATCATCAACAAATTTGGAATCAGGCAAATAATTTTCATCATCCACAATGTTTGAAGTGTTTATATTCAGACCATAATCCTGAATTTTCTTCACTGTGAGTCTCAGGTGAGCTCTTCTTCGGACTTCATACTCATCCACACAATCTGCCCAAAAGTCTTCTAAATCAGGTACATGTCAAAAATTCTCCTTGAATGTAAAGTGTGTCATTGCAAATCTTTTAGTATCAAATTCAGTGTGGGGGGAATACAATTGAAAATTGAATCTTTTGAACTCTAATTCTGAATTCAAAGCATTTGAGACACTGCTACAAGTGTAGTATGTGAGCTCAATGGGAAAGAAAACCCATGTTTGGTGTTCTTCCCCATATTTCTTATCTATATAAGCCAATTGCTTGGAAAATTCGATTAATACTTGTCTGTCAAAGACATATCTTGGCAATTTATAAGGTTCTCCTTCAAAGCCACCAACCCTCAAATAAGTGAACTTGGAAAACTGAATATAGAAGCTGCCATCTATATTTATAAACTGCATAGCTTCCTCAGTCAATCTCTTATGAACATCTCCTTTTAATTCAAATACTAACCTGCCGAGGAAAATATTGTGAACCTTATAATAATTTTCAGTAACCCTATGTTGTTGCAAATGCGTTGATATTCATATATCTTCATATCATTCTGCCAAGTTTCATGATACAGACCTACCCATTGACGAGTACAAGCTAAATAGTATATGAGGTAGGATGACATATAGAAGTTTTTATTCCCAAAACAACTTAAACCCTCATGCATTCTTTCTGCAATTAACTCTGCCCAATCTATGTATCTCTTGTCACAAAAAATGACCTAAATAAAGAAATACATCCAATCCTCCCAATAAAAGGCTATCTGATTTCCTCGCATTCTATGTAATAAAATGACTATGTCCCTTACTTCTTGAATCAGATGCTCTCAAGTTAATGGGCTTGGCAGTCTTGAACCCCCCTTTTGAAATTTTAATAACCAATTTATTGCAATGACACTCCTATAACATGACTTCTTCTTAGAGAAAAGCCCTTGCGACTTGCATATTGTCCAGTCCTCATATTGCTCTCTCTCTAGTATTTTCATTATGGCAAAAACAACCTCTTCACTATTTGCAAGAAAAACCTTACCCCCTACATCTCTTACACACCTCTCTACAACATCATATCTGCTCATACATTCCAAAACTACTTCTAGACATGACACAGCGGGAGGAAATGCAGCAGCTTCTATCAACCCACTACCTAAAATTTTCTGCATCAAAGGGGAACTAGCATAATTTCGCATTCTTTCAAGGAATTCATTTAAATCTACTGAAGGGAGAAAAGTATCTCCTATGTTAGGCAGGGAACTAACTAACCAAGACTTCTGGTCTAACCAAGAAGAATTGACTGAACCAACTGAAGTACCAAATAACACTTTCAATTCATAAAAACCAACAAGAAGAGGAATAATTTGCACTCACCTTTCATGTAGAACTAAGAATTCATAGAGTCGAGAGCAAGAAATGTCGCCTACATTAACCTTCTACTTACCAAATTGGGCAAATGATAAAGGGAAGTAACTTGTTTTAAATAAGACAAATCTTAGGGACTGGCCTAAAATATCGGTCGTACGATCTATCATGATTTGAAAATTGCATACTCATCTATGCCAAATTGTGCTGAAAAGATCAAGTTTTGACAGTTTATTAATAACAAGTCTTTTCTCCTCCAAATCCTTTACTTGAAATGATTATTTGGAATGATTATTCCCAAGTACAGATTCACATCACAACTCATTTTCTTGAGGTTCATCTTTTAAATCCAGAATATTCCTTATATACTGACACTTGTTCACTTTATCTCCAAAGTCAATAATCCTCAAAGTTTGAACCTTTAACCTTGAACCATTCAAAAAGAAGTTCAAAGGTTCAAGTTCAAAATAGTATTAGTGCAAAACACGCGAACATGAAGCTTACCCATTATAAAACATGACTTACGCAAGACTTTCTTTAACATGTTGAACCTTGAACCTTGAACCACTCTAAAGGTTCACGATTCAAGTTCAATGAAATACAACAACCAAGACCTTTAACACCTTTTTTTTTTTAAAAAGCCGCTATGTCACATACTGCACTTGAACTTGAACCTTGAACCTTGAAACGATTCAAGTGAGAGGTTCAGTTCAAGAAAAATTGCGAAGGGGAAAAACTTAAAGAACGCGAAAAGACAAAAAAATTCAAGAGTGGACTAACACATTCATATAAAGTCCTAAAAAAATCAAAAAAATTATATAACGTCCTTCGAAAATATCTTTAAAAAAGTGAAAAACAAAAAATCTGAAAACAGTGAAAAACACTGAAACACAAAAACACTGAAAAATCTAAAAATACCAAAAAAATCCATATAATACGATCCAAAAAAAATCAACCAAAAACTTCTACAAAATGACCTCAAAAAAATCACTCAAAAACATTCAAATATCAATCCACGTAATCCAAAAATATTGAAAAAACTCTTGGAAAATAACTAAAAATAAAAAATCAATCAATCGAAAAACTTGCAATAAAATGTCTTGTGAGAAACAAATACCCTAGTAGATATCCAACAAACGCTTCACATCAAGTTAACAAAGCGTACGACTATCAAGTCAAAAATTTGCAATCAATTGATCAAATTGTCTTGTCAATCATATCACATCCATATCAAAGTGATCATTGTCTTGTCTTCAATAGAAGAGGATACACTTGAAATCAGACAAGTTGGTCTTAAATGGGGTCCACAAATTTCTGAGATTAGACATTATCAACCATCACATCAAGCAACTGAGAATGAAGGCACAAGGTCAATATAGCTGCTGAATTTTGTCTAGGTCAGTCTTTATCTTTTATCATTTGGCGACAAATTATGTTCCTATGCTACTCAAGGATGTCCACAAGTGACTAGAGCAGCCATGATGGGCATTATCTTTCTCTTTGTTTGTTGTTTGTGGTGTGAACCGATGAAGTTCTAAGGAGATTTCTCTAGTGGGTGTTTGTGATACGAGCATTCAACTTATGAATGCCACACATACCTTGACCCCTACTGTATTTCCCAGAATGGAGGGGCTCACTCCTTGTCTGCTACGTGTTTGTTTTTGCAATGAGATATCTTTACATCTTGGTTCCTTATACCCTGATGTGCTAAGCTTCATTATTCAATAATAAGGCCCAGTGATGAATATATATTGCACAATAAAATAAATGACATAGGTTCATGATTCGTTCAATTTCATTCGCATCTCATATGTTTCTTGATAATCTGTTGGTTTCCCATTTTCTCTCTAAATCATATCCTTTCTGACATCATTCTTTCATCAATCACTTCTCTCTACCATCTTACTAATATTTCTTCAAGGTGCATCTGAGTTAAAAATTTGTTCTGACATTATCATACAAAAAAATGCATTCATATAGATATCGTTGCATTCATAAACATCAGTCTAATATGCATACATATAATACCCATTCCATTCATAAGCATCATTCATTAAATCATATAGAAACAAATTGCATTCATAAAGAATCATTGATACATACATGTAGTAACCATTGCATTCATGAATCATATAGAATCAAATAGATATACATCATATAACTCATAGCATCATATAAGCATACATGGAAAAAAAAGCATAATAGATCACCACCAAAAACTGCATATCATATATATAACTCAAAAATGATAATGTGTATGAATACAATAATGTTAGTGAACAAACTTTTTCCTTTCTTTAAATTAAATTGTTTTAAATTCCATCGCCTTCTTTGAAAGACAAAATTTCAACTAAACAGTTGGGTAAGTGTGACATACACCACTTCCCTCTAAATTTTTGATAGGTATAGCTCCCTCCATTAGTTATTCAGGGAATAATCTAATTAAATTAAACTGGTATGCTTTTAACCTGAAAGCACATAAGGCTGCCTACTTCATTCTTAGATGAGAGCTTAATGGTTCACAAATATTTTAGAGAAAACTATTCTTCAAAACGCTTCAACATGAAAAATGGAAGTGATCAAAAAAAAGTTCAGAAACACCAATTTAGCACTTCATAAAAATAGGTAAGAGAAATAAAATCTCTTTTCAAACACATATCTTTTAAAATCACATAGAAAGGAGCTCCAGAATAATAACAACATTTACCATCAAAAAGGTGATCACAGTTGTTAAATTAGATTAATATTTGCAAAGAAATACCACTCCACAGATTCAAAACTCAAAGGTTTTCCTTCTCCAAAAATGTATATGATCTTTATATATATGTATTTCATGCAACAAAGACACAACAATACATGTATAAGTTATTTCTAATGTCAGATTTCGAGAAACTAATGACTTCCTTCCAACCAAAATAGAACTTCGAAAAACAAAATCTAAATAACTTTTTCTAACCCCTTCTCTATCTATCTTAATCTAATTTATAGTAGCTTTAAAGAACAGACGAGGTCTCCCTTAAAACCCGACCTCCTCCGAAGCAGTTATAAAAACCAACAGAGTATTTTAGGGACAAATGTCTCGAAGTCATTGCAAGATTATGAAAAACACATAAAATAAAAATAGAGCATTATCATCATGCTACGCTTCTTCTCGGTCGTCATCCTCTCCTCCACTTTTCTGTGTATCGTGGGTGGTTGCAAGCTCCTAAATTATAGATTGGCTAGAATTTTTCATGGCATTGATCTTTGCTTTATCAGATTCTTTATCCCACTTGTGCTTCACCATTTCTCAGCATGCTTAGGTAGCTGATCGTTACCGATAAATGTTATGGACTTAATTCGGGCAACTTGTGTTATATCTTCGGGAGTGAAATTGCCTTTGGCCCTAACTTTCTCCATGTGTAGCCTAAAAGCCTTTATTGCATCCTGCATGTTCAATCCACAGATTCCCAGTTGTGGTCCGGATTAACCACTTTGTTGTCATTAACCAAGCTACACTAAAGGTCCTGAAGCTCATGAATAGAAGTCCTCGCATCAAAAATCATAGACTTGAATGTGAGTACCCACCACATTATAGCCTTCTTCAATATGAAGAGTTGGCACTCATCAGCTACCAACTTGATTGAGTTTTCTATCAAAAATTTGGTGGCTATGTAGTCTTCTATTTTGGTGAGCATGGGCAAGACATTTTTCCATTTATGCTCTACTTTTTCCCATGGCATGATTTGATTATGAATCTCTGCAATGAGGCTTTGCATCTCGTCGCATAACTTCCTGGAGCTTGTGATATACTTTTCACCATCTCTAATAACTCCTTCAATCCATTTCTCCATAGCCCCCATGATGCTTTTGGCTCGCTGAACTTGACCCATCAACTTCTTGTTCTCTAGCGTAGTAGGGTCAAAACTTTCTGAAGTATGTGATATGGGAAGTGCTCCAAAGCAACCGATAGTATCAATGAATTGAGCAAGAATTTTGATATGTCACTTCAGCTCCCTTTTCTCCTACCCATCTTTCTCTGACCTAGTGAGCATCTTCTTAGCCAATAACTAGAAAAAGGTGATTATTCGAATCTCTACTCATATTCTTGAGCTCAACTTTGGTGATCTCAAAGTCCTCTGCATTAACCTCCTTATTCTCATCTTTGGGCTTATAAGAATTAATCTCGGCAACCCACTTCGCAGTCTCTTCATCAATATCCAATCTGGCAGTTGTTTTGAACTTCTTTTGTTTGGGACCCTTCTAGGTGTACTTTACCACCATGTCCTGAATTGGGATGGTTACTAGAATGAAACTTTGTTTCTTTCTTATTGAAGTGGTTAGCCATTTAAGAGTTTTACTTGAACTAGTTGTTCCTCCAATCACCTTAGGTGGTGGCGTCATGGCTATAGTGACCACATGAGAATCCATGATGTTGACAATGTCACTGTCAAGGTCCTCGACTTCAAAAATTTGAGCATCAAGAATTTTGTCTTTTGCCTCTGTGTCTTTGATATGGTCCATTCTCTTCTGCGCAGCACTCTATGACCTTGTATATCGAGGAGCAGAAAAGTCCAGAGCCGGATTGGGCTTGAGCTTGGTGTAAGATGGCTTCTTATCTTTACCTGCATGAACATGCATAGAAGTGGGGTTAGAAAAGTGTTTTGGAGAATGTAGAGCAGCATCACTACCTCTTGCAGGACCAATCGTGTTGCCTAGTTTCATTGCTCTTCTCTTGTTAAGCCATTCTGTAGTTCTTTCCAAGACCCTCTTTGTTTTAACTTGTATGTCATCTTCTTCTTCTACATCCCAATTAATGTAGGACTTTTCGGGTTCAGCTTGGTCCAAGTATCTGGGTTCAAAAAGCTCTAGATAATCCTATTGGATTCCCCTTATATCAAGTTTCACCTGTAGTGAAACTACCTATTCCAAAACCATTCTCATGTTTGCTCTTTTGAACACTTCAAGCTCATCATTGCAATCTTCCCAAAAATCCTCCAAGTGTGGGATTGGAAGGTGCGGCATCAAACCAAGACTCCGTGAGAACCCTTTATTGTCAAAGCCCTTTCTTTCATGATACAGTGGAAAATTGAAGTTCTTCAAGTCGGCTCCAATTCTTAAAGCATCTAACATTGAACTACAAGATAAAATACCCAATTGAATAGGAAAATGATCCTCCCATTTATCTCTGGGTTGAGCCTTCTTAATTACGGTGGCCAAGTGCCTACAGACCTCAACAAGAACAAAACAATCTGAACAAAAATGTGGAAGTCTGAAAGGCTCTTCCTCAAAACCACCTACTCTTATGTAGCAAAAACAAGGAAACTAAACAAAGAAATTACCATATTTCTTCACTAATGCCTATCCATCTTCAAATATTCTCTTGGTTTTCATGTTTTTTAACTCATAACACAAATCTCCCAGGAAAGCATTATGTACTCTCCTAAAATCTTGTGAAGCATTATCCTTTTGTAACATAGGGTAAAAGTCATACACAGAAACCTCTCCCTCATCGAGCTGCCTAGGTATTCCCACTATCTCCTTAACACATGCCAAGCAATATATCAGATATGAGGACATGAATAAATTTTCCTTGAACTTTTTCACCATACTTAGTTGTTCCCTCATGGAGTTGGCAATCAGCTCTGCCCAATCAAGATACTGCTTTCCTTCTAGCACCAGTTGTACATAGTAGTAAATCCAATCATCAAAATTGTAGGCCTCAGTTAAACCTCTAACTTGATGTAGAAGTAACATGAAATCATGGATGTGGGGAAGCATGTGGTTCTTGTTGGGATACTTAGGTAATCTAGAGCCACCCCTATGAGGAACCTTCAACCAATACTTTTCTATATTATTCTGGTGTCCAGTTTTATCTACATTGAACTCGGTGATTGATTGGGTGGGAGAAAATTTTGAGAACTGATAATCAGGCAATTTGAAAATGGAGGAAATAACTTCCCTGTTAATTGTGAGGAGGGTTTCACCATTATCTCTCTTAATAGTTTCAGAAATAGGATCATACCTCGCAATACACTCCCTAACTAGTTCTGGGCAAGAGATAGCAGGAGGAAAGGTTATCGCTTCTATGATACCACTACTCATTCTAAACCAAATGAATCATCAATTCCTTTAAACACCCTTTCCTTTAAAACTTCCAGATTTTCTCCTTTCAAGTCTGTATTACTGACTATGGGCTCTGTGCATGCAAGACTAAAAATATTCCCAAAAAGGTACAATGTGGACTTCATAATTCATAAATAACAACCCTTATTTTCCCCAGCAAATTTTATTATGATAGAGGAGAAGTAGGTAAAAATCACTGGAGAGGAAAGGAAACAAACTCACCTTCACAGTTGAGACCAATCAGACGACTACTAGCAAACAAACCTTCTATCCAAAAACTCTGCAACAATGAAGAACAAGTTTTCTGAAATTAATCACTTCATACCTTATAGGAAAAGAAGTGATACGAACTTATTAAGTGCATTAATTCCAATCATCAGCTCAAATGTGTTGAGCGTTGGGATTGGACATCACACGTGTGCATTGAATGCATGGTGGCATTTTTTGAGTAACCGCCAATTCCCAAAAATGATTACTTGCCTTGAAAGCTCAACCAGTTGATGTCACCCAAGATATGATTCAATATTCATCATAGTTAGCAATAAATGCACTATCTTGTCTTTTATCCCATAGGACCCAGCTGATTTGAACATGCATGAACAATCTAAACTGACTTCATGAGAGTTCAGGGAGTGCAAAGTGAACACTGCGTCAAGAAAATTCTCTTTGAAAAGATTAACTCTATTGAGTGTCGCTGGTCTTTTGAACTTTGTTGAACAGGTTGAACACCACTAAAATGTTTGAACTAGGTTCAAAGGGTTCACGGCCTAGAGAAAGAGGATATAACACATCATACACGACCATGAAAAAGAACCGCTGCAAAACACTTTGAGTGAACGTTAGCGTGAAAACCTTTTAGACACCTTAGAACCTATGAAACCTAAATGAACATTATGAACTCCCTTCAAAATGGTTCAATGAGTTCATGGGGTTCAAATAGACCATTAAAACTTGGCGCTACAGATTAAGAGACAATTTATAAATGGATTAAGGATTGAACCAAGGAATTTCTAGAAAGATAAGGATTTAAATAAAAAATTTGTAGGGCGATTTAGTCTTGCTATGAAGGACGAATCACGAGATAACATTGACTCTGACTGGGGATTGTATTTTGTGAAAAATGCAAAGAACTCTTTGTTAGGATTCCCACAGATACTGAGAGGGGGGGGTGAATCAGTATCTAACCAGTGATAAGAATTTCTTAAGTTAAAACATGCAGAACATAAAATAGCAGTATACCGGTTTGCAAGAATTAATGCAATAAACAGAATCATAAACATCCACATGAAAAGAACACCATAACACAAGATGTTTAATGAGGAAACCCGGTGTGGGAAAAACCTTAGTGGGATTTGTGACCCACAATATGCACTCACTGGCCAATAAGAGAATATTACTTACAATAGGGGCCTGCACATGCAGGAAGGCCAACTGCCTAGAGCTCACTGCTCAATGAGAAGTCACACTGACTTACAATGAGGATTATACTAATCCAATGACTTGTACTACTTTACAATAGCATCTCCAATGCTAGATTCAGTACCAGTTCTAACTTTGTTCTTTACATATACCCTTGACCTATAATTCGCACATTAGGTCTGCCTAATAATTTTCTTTATGCTCGCTACATTACCTCTCTAAATGTCTACAATGATCTCCTTTATATACAAGAGTCATTTTACAATTTGCCAAGTCGGCTTACAATAATAAACAAAATATTACATATCAAAAGTCCTGTCGACCTCTATGCCGGTATACATCTTTTCTTCTGCGTCAGTACGGTGCCAGTGTAGAGTGATCTTGTTGATGTTGGTGCACTGTCTTGCCTGTGTAATACTTTGCCGGTATGATGTCTTGCTGGTGTCATAGGATTGCAAGGTTGCCATCAATGACAAAACCTTCAATCACATACAATGTCTCATTGGAGTGTCCATATGCCAACAATCTCCTCCTTTGGCATTGATAGCAACACTCATGAGAAATTTCAAAAGTGTCCAAAATGTGTAGTCCAAAAAAGTTACCAAAAAGAATGTTTACCAAAAATATGAAGGGCTCCCCCTGAGCATATGATTCCTATCTTTAAACTTCCTCGTCCTACTACTCCCCCTTTGGCATCAATGACAAAGGTTGTCAAGATGTTAGTAGAGTTTGTAGTTACATCTGTCCATATCCTCAACCCTATAGTTGGGTAGTTATTATCTGAAAAAGATCGCCCAAAATTAAGATTATAATATCCATAAACTTTTTGCTATCTTTTATTACTATTTCAGTCCTTTTCACAGTACTGGTGAGATGCTACAATTACTCTGCCAGTGTTTTACTTCCCTGTGCTAATGCCTCTGAGATTTCCTTCCGTAGAGATGCTAGATAGTCCAATCTTGGACTCGGTTTAGATCTCAAGTGTTTTGCCTTGTTTATTATTCTCTCTTTCTCTCTTTCTTGTTTAAGCAATTCTTCCTCAAAATTTGCTAACTTATCTTCAAAAACAGATAGTGAATCCGGTGAGTTGACAAAATTGTTTGCAAGCTTATTTATCTCATCCCGTGTCTTGCTTATTTTCTTGTCAATATCTACAGTCAAGAAGTTTGTTTTGCATGTGTCTTTATACAAATTTTTATACTCTTTCAACAAACTACATAGTTTCGGTAGAAGTGTGTCAAAGTCTCTGTTACACTTCTTTATTTCTTCATCAAAGAATTTATGTTTCTCCTTTTCTACCATGTCCTTTACTGATTCTTCCTTTATTTTATCAATATTTCCATAAATGAATTTACATAATGTATCCAACTATCCTAAATAATCTTTATTATCTATATTACAATTAGAAGCAATTATCTTCAAAATTGGTATTGAATCATCTATTTCTTTATAAGCATGTGAACTATAGTCGGTTATTTTCTTAATGGATTCAAGTAATACCGTAGTCACATTAGTTGACTTGAATGTTGATGATGATCCAAGAGTCTGAGTGCCGGTGGAAATAACCATTCTTCTATTGACCTCTGGTAGTTCAGTTTGTGTTTGCATTTCTTTTAGCACTGGTTTTCCTACTTCATTGCTTACCAGTGGCATTGTTTCCTTGTGAGCCCGTTTTGGAGCCTTTAGCTTTGTTGGTTTCTCTGTTTGTGCCTCAAATTCCACCTTTTTCCCTGTATCCTCTGTCGGTTGCTTTGTATCTCCTGTTACCGGAGGCTCTTTAGCCATATCTAACTTTTTAGTTGTATCTTTATCAACTGTTATGTTGATCTTTTGGGTATCAACATTTACAGTGTATAGGACTTCAGGATTTGGATTGCTATCCTCTACATCCATGCTTTCTGCTGCCGGTTGGCTTTCAGGGGTTGTAATTTTTATAGGTGGAGGTAGGTTGTCTTTAACCTTTATGCTTGGAGGTCCACCAACTTTGCCTTTCCCTTTGTCCTTATCCTTATGATATACCTTAATAGGCTTGGGATTCCTGTATTCTTCTTGTTTTTCCTTTTCAACCAGGAATATGTCCCAACCATCTTTTATTTCCTCTATAACTTCTATAACTCTTCCTGCCATCAGTGAAATATGCCAGTGTGCAGTGGAGAAAACTGTTCGGTTTGCCTAAGCAATCAGATCATCAATTTCCTTTGGAGAGTTTATCGGATATACAACAAGTAGTTTTTCTATTTTTATTCTTGTCTAATTCAATCACTCCTTGCCTTTTGGCCTCAAGTCTTTTGTATAAATCATCAGGAATTTCATTGATTACTTCCATCAAAAACTTTTTGAACATGTCCATATGCAGTATTACACTCTCCTCAACTTGCCCTTTCTCATCAGCAGATAGAGTGTCATAAATTTTCCCTATGTTTTTCAATTTTCCTTCCTCTGTGATCTCATTTAGCAAAATGTCTAGAGGTGCCAAGTCAGGTTTTGTCTTTTTCTTTTCCTTAGGAGTTAGCTTCCTTTTAGGTGTGACCTTTCTGACCGGAGATCTCACAGCTTGTTGCTTCTGCCTTGTCCTTCTAGGTGAAGGAGTGGTTGCCAGTGAGGGATCTCTTTTCCTAACAACTCTTTTAAAGGTTGTTGGCATGTCACCTTCCGAAGAAGTACCTACCAATGATAGATGAGCTTCAGGTTGTGGGGCTGCCAACTCATCTTCTATTATGTCGGTTTCCTTTAATACATCTTCCTTAATGGCCTTTTCTTATCTGGATCCTTTCCTCACAAATGCCTCTACCTTCTTCACTCTTTGCTTGGACTGTATTTGGCTTTCTATGGTTTCAGCACTACCAAATACTTCTTCCTTAGGTTCTTTGGGGGCTTCCAGAAGTGCTTTGGCATAAGTTTCAACTATGTGGTCATTTGTCTCATAGCCCATTTCGGTTACCCAAATTGTCCTTGGGATGACTGCTTCCATCCATATTTCATCCTTTTTAATAACAAAGCATATGTCATCTTTGTATTTATCTACAATTTTCTGAGATAACCTTATCCTTTTCTTCATTTTTGTCTTCAATTCTTGGAAAAAGTCATGAATGTTGTTTTGTTTGTTCTCACCCATGGTATTGAACAGTTCTATCAATTGCTTTCCTACCGGTATGTCATATCCTAGTTCTTTATATCCTATACCAGGAACCTGTTTTGTTATATGAAGCATTAGGCATACTAACAGATTTCCAAATCTAAAAGTTCCTTTCTTATCCTTCTTTATCTTTCTAAGGTTGTCTATCAGTTCATCCTTTAACCATTCACAAATGTCAATTTTTGCATTGTCTGTCACCATATCATAAGCACTCTTAATGCATAAACTTGAAACTGAGTTAAGTCTATTAGCATGAGTGGCTTTGTAACCTAATATCATGCTTATGAATCTCACATTTGTATCCTTTACATCGTTAACCCTTAGAGATCTCTTATCAAATGTTGCACCTGTTAGGTCTATGACTAAATCATTTGAAAACTTCTTGTTTTTGTCTGGTCTTTTACCGGTGGTCGGTAACCCTGTGACAACCTTTACCACTTCCTTGGTGATCTTATGAATTGCATCTAACCAGAAAAATTCTCCATGAACTCTGCTTAACACTATCCTAATCACATCCTTAGGAAATTCAGGAATGCTAAGGATTTATGTGAATCCTAGGGTTTCAATAACCTTGTGTTCAGTTTTAACATTGTCGATATCATCACATATCTCGGTTTTATACATGGTTTTGATTTCCTCCTCTCCTAACTCTTCAATGTTGCAGTGGATGTACATTCTAGGGTCTTCAGCATATACAACACCTTTAGGGATTTGAGAAAATGCACCTAAGGTATCATCCTTCTTTGCTATTTTGGGGAATAACTGAAATACGGGCCTAGGTCTTTTAATTACCTCCACAACAGTAGGGTTTGCTATGTATTCAATTGCAGAGGTGGATGCCATGATTAAATACCTTTTTCTATCTTGGATGGATGATTGCTTGGAGTGTGCTTGCTTCTTGCTCAAAATGCCTTAGCTCAGAATCTTTGCACTTCTCTAAAAGTTTGAAATCACAGTGAAATGAAATGGAGCCAAAACCTTATTTTATAAAGTCTTTTTTGCTATCTACCACATTAATTGCATGCCAATTAAGTATTCACTTAACATTGTTTGTCGGTAATAAGTGATTTTCCACTTCTTATCTCTAACCGAGGGAATAATAGCACGTGTCATTAGATTGCCAAACCCTCAAGGAAATTTTCTTCAATTAGATGAAGAACTTCCTGCCAATGGAGCATTGCTCTGTCCTGTCGGTGAAGCATCACTCTATCCTGTCGGTGAAGCATTTGTTGGTTCTACCGGTGGAGGAGTATTCCCAATGTTTAGATCAACTTTTCTAATCCATTTCTTTGAGAATTCTTGCTTAACCTCTTCAACCTTTTCTTTTCCTTTCAAGCTAGCACCTTTGTTGTCTACCAGTGTACCTTTACTTCTACAAAATTTAGCAATATGCCCAATCTTGTTACATGCATAACAAGTTACATTATTTTTCTAAATAGCTTTCCCATAACCTATGCCGGTTTGTGTTCTACATTGATTAGATAAATGTCCAAATCTTCCACAAACATAACATCTCACATTCATTCTACAGTTTTCAGAGTTATGACCAACTTTGTTGCATTTGGAACATTGATCGGTGGGTGTATTGATATTCTGATAATTCCTAGATCTACATTCATTTGCCATATGACCATACTTATTTCAATTAAATTATTTTCCATTGAATTTATAAGCATTAGGTGGTCTTACCGGTTTGCTGTGATCCTGAGTATTTGTAGTACCGGAGCTTTCACCAACTTCAAAGCCAATTCCAAAAGTGTCACCTTTAGGTTTTTGATTCTTCAATAAGGTACCAAGTTCTTCTGAGCTTTTCTTGAATTTTTCTTTATGTTGATTTGCAGTTTCCAATTCCCTTTCCAAGATTTCTTTTTGTCTTATTAGTTCATTTGAGTCATTCTGAGTATGCACCAGATCTATCTTCAACATGACATTTTCATAGCTAAGTCTTGTGTTCTCATTTGCTGCATCACTTAGTCTTCTAGTCAATTCTTCTTCATTCTTCTTTTTGTCCTCAATCTCTTTGCAAAATCTCATAGTCATATCCTGCATTTCATTTTTTGTTGTCATGATCTCTTGTTTTAGCTTGCTTATCATATCATTAAGAGATTCCTTTTCATCATTCTCATTTTGCAATTTTTCACCAAGTTCTCTTCTCTTATTTCTTGTGACAGTAAGATTTTCTTGAAGTGCCTGAATGATATCTTGAGCTACTCTTAAATCATCTTCTAATTTGATATTTTTCAACTTCTCTGCATCATAGTCAGTAAGAGCTCCTTCAAGTTGCTTCATCAGATTTTCCATCTTTACCGGTGTCAAGATCTTCCTCAAGTTGTTATTCTTCTGAAAATAGAGGACCCAGCTCTGATACCAATTGTTAGGATTCCCACAGATACTAAGAGCGGGGGGGGGTGAATCAGTATCTAACCGGTGATAAGAATTTCTTAAGTTAAAACATGCAGAACATAAAATAGTAGCATACCGGTTTGCAAGAATTAATGCAATAAACAGAATCAGAAACATCCACATAAAAAGAACACCATAACACAAGATGTTTAATGAGGAAACCCGATGTGGGAAAAACCTTGGTGGGATTTGTGACTCACAATATTCACTCATTGGCCAATAAGAGAATATTACTTACAATAGGGGCCTACACATGCAGGAAGGCCAACTGCCTAGAGCTCACTGCTCAATGAGAAGTCACACTGACTTACAATGAGGATTATACTAATCCAATGACTTGTATTGCTTTACAATAGCATCTCCAATGCCAGATTCAGTACCAGTTCTAACTCTGTTCTTTACATATACCCTTGACCTATAATTCGCACATTAGGTCTGCCTAATAATTTTCTTTATGCTCACTACATTACCTCTCTAAATGTCTACAATGATCTCCTTTATCTACAAGAGTCATTTTACAATTTGCCAAGTTGGCTTACAATAATAAACAAAATATTACATATCAAAAGTCCTATCGGCCTCTATGCCGGTATACATCTTTTCTTCTGTTCCGGTGCCGGTGCCAATGTAGAGTGATCTTGTTGATGTCGGTGCACTATCTTGCCTGTGTAATGCTTTGCCAGTATGATGTCTTGCCGGTGCCATAGGATTGCAAGGTTTCCATCAATGACAAAACCTTCAATCACATATAATGTCTCATTAGAGTGTCAATATGCCAACACTCTTGATGAATGCTAAGAGGGGGGCTGAATTAGTATACAAAAAATTACTGAACTCAAACACTTTAACAATTTAGTAGTAAATCGGTAAAATAGTTTTGCAAATAAACTAGTTAACACAAATGCAAACCAAACAACAAATAAGGCGTTCATCCATAGAAGAACAATCACCATAACACAAGAGATTTTGACATGGAAACCCAAATGGGAAAAGCCACGGTGAGATGAAACTCACAAGTAACTATCTGTAGAATAGAAACCAAACCGGTTAAGGTTAGATCGGTTAAGGTCATACAATGTTCTTTACCAGAACAAATCTTGTTAGGAATCTCAATCTCTATTAGGAGATAAGTCTGATTAAAGACTACCTTGTGAGAGGATTTCAGATCCATAGTTGTGAACCACCTTGTTAGAGGATTTACAAAGGCTTTGCCAAGGCTACCTGATTAAGGGTTTCAATACTTGTTGAAGATGTAAGTAATCAACAAGTGAGTGACCTAAATACTAGCACAGTATGCTTGGTTAGATCCTTGATAGCTCATTATTAATGCATTTTAGCATTACTTCAATCTTCAAACACTTCACACTATGTTTCTTCACACAGACCTATTCTCCTTCTGTAATCGTACATACAACAATCGCCTTAAACCCTAACAACAACTAAAACCCTAGACATGATGTCCTTATAAAGGAATCTGATTTCATGTCGGTCCAATAGGATTACATTGCAAGTTCCTAGGTTCAGTGTATCTAGACACATTTGGTAACACGGCATAAAATCACCGCCAAAGTGTCGATGGATGGTAACTCATCACAAAAATAATATCGGTTGGTAACTCATCACAGAGTATTACCGGTTCATACATTTACCGATTACCGGTTGGTAACTCAGAGTAATACTGGTTCAGTTATTAAACAGATTATCGGTTGACAAAAATGAAGACTGGGAAAATGATAATTTTCGCTTTAGTTCCTTCGTTTCATTCTGCTTGAGATCCTCGAACCACTTGAGGTCTTGATGCCGCTTGGGTCTTCATACCACTTGAGATCGGTAAACACTTTTCTGCATAACACTGATAGTCTCAAGACTACTACATAATACCAGCTAGGAACAAATACTGGTTGAGTATAACTCATTCCTACCAAAAGTGATCTCAAAGCTAGTGTGTGTCCATCAATGACAATCACAACATAATCATCAAAAATGCCAATAACTCTAAATCTCTGGTTTCACATAGCAAAAATAGAAAGGGGGCAAAGAGGACACACACATAACAGACACAAAACAAACCACTAATCTACTATGTACAGGGACTCTTAACCACAGATTTTGAAGTTTGTAGAGCTTGAGATCCTGCCCATTATAGGTATAGGGCATAATCATTCCATCAGAATAATTCAGTCTGAATGCATTCGGTCCCACTACTTCATGGATCTTGAATGGACCTTTCCACAATGAGTCAAATTTGTCATGGGTACCCTTTGGTTCTTTCCTCTTGTCCCATAATAGTACTTCATCTCCTTTAAGGAAACCTCTTCGCTGAGCTCTCATATCAAAGATCTTCTTCACCCTATTCTGATGCTCAGTAATTCTATCCACTAACATCTCTCTTTCCTCTTCCAACCTCACCAAATACATAACTATCTTCTCCAAAGCATTTTGGAAAAAGGAATCCTCAATTACAGTTTGAAGCTTGGTTGTTGACAATTCCAAGGGTAAAGAAACTTTTGCACCAATCCCATACACCAGCTCAAAATGTTTCATTCCAATGGCTCTTTTAGGGGTAATTCTATTTTCCCATAAGGCTTCATATACCTTTTTATGCTAGTTTCGGGCATCATCATCAACCAACTTCTTCATGATTGCTACCAAGTTCTTGTTGCTCGATTCTGCTAACCCATTACCTTGTGGAAAATAATCGGAGGAGTGTGAAAGAGTAATTTGATGTTCATAGAAGAACATAGTCAATTCTTCAGAGGAAAAATATGATGCATTATCTGCGACAATCTTTTGAGGGACCCCAAAACGGAAAAGGATGCAATCTTGGAGAAAATTACATATGACCTCTGAGTTCGCCTTCTTAGTGGGAATGGCCTCCACCCACTTAGTAAAATAGTTTGTTGCTGTCAGAATATACATATGACCAACACTGGAATGAGGATTTATTGGACCAATGAAATCAATGCCTCATTGTTTGAAGGGTTCATCCACTACCACAAGCCTTAAAGATAGAGTAGCTAAATGTGGTTTCCCAGAAAAGAGTTGACATTTTTCACATCCCTTAACATATGTATATGCATCACGAAACATACCAAGCCAATAAAAGCAATTTCTTAAAATCTTAAAAGCAATTATTGAGGATTAGAAATGTCCACTACAAGCTTCCCCATGATAAACTTCCAGAAGCTTTTGTTGTTGAGGCTTATCTACACACCTCAAATAGGTACCATCCAATCCTTTTTTCTATAAAACATCTTGCCAGATAACATATTGGGCTTCTTTTAACTTGAGATTCAATTTTTCTTTAGTTGAGAAATGACTTGGACAACTGTCGTAGGTCAAATAATAAGCTACATCAGAAAACCATGTATCTTGCAACCCAATGAACAGAGTCAATGGTGGCTCTTTTTCTGTCTCCATCTTATTTTCTGCTATTAATTTGCATAATACTTGTCCTTTAACCGTCTTTGTAGGATGAAGATCTAGATCATATTCCTAAATTTTGGTTACCCATGTCACCTTTTTATTGAGTCCGACTTCTTGTTGAGTCAAAATACTCTTCACTGCAGAATCTGGAACAAAAACCACAGAATGAGAATGCAAAATATAATACCAAAATTTTTTTACAGCTTTAACCACGGTGAAGGCTTGTTTCTCTGAGAGTGAATACTTAAGTTCATGCTTCTTGAGAGGGACACTCATGAACACTATAGGTGCTTCAACCCCAGATTCATCCACCTGTAATAATATTCCTAACATTGTATGTTTTGAGGCATAACAATATATGACAAAATCCTTTTTAAAATCTGGGTTGATGAGGGTTGGCGCATTGGCAACTGAACTCTTGATCCTTTCAAAAGCTTCTTTGGCTTCACCAGTCCATTTAAAAGGATACCTTTCACTCAACAAGCTAATGATATGCTTGGTAGTTTCTGCAAATTTGGGTACAAACCTTCTTAGGAAGTTCACCTGGCCAAAGAATGACCTTACTCCAATCCGATTTGAAGGTAGGTTGAGATGTTGAATTGCATTGGCTCTATCAGGATCAATCTTGACACCTTCTTTCGAAACAATATGCCCCAATAATTTGGCCTCAGTTACACAGAAAACTGACTTCTTTGGATTCAAGGAGATACCATGTTCTCGACAACGTTGTAGAACTACCCTCAGATCTTTGAGATGATTCTTCCTATCTTTCGAAAACATGGTCAAGTCATATAGGTAAACAACAATAATTCTATCATGAAAATACCTAAAAGAAGAATCCATGGCCCTTTCAAAAGTGGCTCTGGCATTAATCAAACCAAATGGCATACGATTATATGCAAATGTTCTCCATGGAGTGATGAATGTTGTCTTGTGTTGTTCATTCTTAGCAACACTAACTTGATTGTAACCAGAAAAACCATCTAACATTGACATCATTTCCGACACAGCTACTATCTGCAAAATATGATCCATATTAGGTAAAGCATAGTTATCTTTAAGACTTGCCTAGTTCAAATTGCGAAAAATCTACACAAATCCGAATTTCCCCATTCTTCTTCCTCATAGGTACGATATTGGCTACCCAAGTAGAGTGATGAATTGGATATATAATTCTGGCTTTAAGCATTTTATCTACCTCCTTGAAAATTGCATCTGCCATCATGGGATTGAAATTTCTCAGTTTTTGTCTAAAAGAAGAAACACCAGCAGGCCTCAATGGAATTTGATGTTGAAACTGTCCATTCCTAAATTCCTTCAAATCATCATAAGACCAAGCGAATACATCAATGTATTCTTTAAGTAACCCATTAAGCATTCATTTTTCCTCAGAAGAACAACGTTTGCCAATCATTACCATTTTAGGATTAGATTCATCACCAAGATTGATCCTTTCACAACTTCCCTTTTCATCATCATCAAGAGATTTCTTGCTAGTGAATGCATCATTACGAGTGAAAAACCTTTCTAGAGTCACCAAACCTTTCAAAAAAAATTTCCCTTGCAACTGAATGAAATTCTTATCAGAATCAATACCAAGGTCTAGACAAAATTCTTTGCAACTATCTTCAAAACCTTCAAAATATGATTAGGCAAATGAACGGGTGCACTCTAGAAAAACTTTAATTTGAGAATCAGTATCAAATACTTGACAATGATTCACATTTTCAGGGACACTAGGCCTATAAATCATTTCAATCCTATAAGAATCATCCTTAAAATCTAGATGTGGTGACAAGAGAGAAGCTGAAACGGCCAATGAATCTGCCCTAGTGTTTTGCTCCCTTGGTATAGCTTCAATTGACAAAACATCAAAAAATTATATCTCATTTGAAACATTGTTTCTATAATGTTTCAGTCTATCATTCATAATTGAATAAACATTTCTTATCTATTTAACAATCAGCTCCTCATCACCTTTTACCTTAAGCAATTTTATACCCTTATATTTAGCTTCATTCAATCTCAAAAGTAATGCCTCCTATCCTGCAGTGTTATTAGTATTCTTGAAATCCAACTTGAAAGAAAAAGGAAAAATGTTACCATTAGGGGACAACAAAACTACCCCTACTCCTAAGCCAGAGTTGGCGCAACTTCCATCAAATTCTATTTGCCACAATCCGCCTTGTTCATCAACTACTTCATCCAATTATTTTTTATCAGATGTAAGAATGAGATAATTTCCAAAATCACATTCTTGGAACAAAATTTGGGCTTTGGGATTATCAGAGGGAAAGACTGTATATTTATTTTTCGGCTCAGGTTCAAGTTTGATTTTCTATTTTCCTAGTGGGATGATAGCTTTTGACCAGTCCATATTAATTTCACCTCCAAGTTCTTTATAGAAATTCCTACTTAAGAGCATCCCATAACTTGTAGGAATGTCAGCAACCAAAATGGTCAATTTTACCCTTTTATTAGGACATGCTACTAGCACTTCCTAAGCATCCTTTACCTGTCCAATGAGAGGGACCTACTTCCCATCCATTGAATAACATCTCCCAAATGTCTTAGTAAGTGTTAAACCTAAATCTCTTGCAACAGACGATGGAATCATGTTATCTGATGCCCCTGAATCTATAATACAATTTCTAAGCTTCTGACCATTCAAAAGGAGGGAGAAATAGAAAGGTTCGGGCTTCAAAACTTCTATGTCAAGCTTATCTTCAGCATTATGGAAGGCACAGGGAGTAATTGAATCAATGGAAGGACAAGAGACAAATGTAGGTGTTTAAGTAGTAAACAAATCACTATCAACCACACATTTATGCACTGAGGACTCTGAGGTAGAATCTTCTTTTACATACTTGATCAGTTTGTCTAATTCCTTTGGGTTTAGTTTCAAATATTCAGCAGTGGAAAGTTGAACCGTTGAAGCTTTACAAAATTCAATTATGTCAAAGGAGGAGGAGGAAGAAGAATTATTTTTACTTTCAATATCTCTTTGCAAAATTTTAACTTTAGGAGTCTTTGCATGAAAGGGGGAATCATTACTCACAAGACTCTTACCCTTGAGACTAATTCCAACAGAAGTTGCAAAAGGAGAAGGTTGGGAGGTTCGTCTATTTGTTGTAAGAATTGCACATGCAGGGTCTTCAAGAGTTACCAAAATATTGCCACCTCTTTCTGAATCTGATTCATATTCAAGGTAGAATGATCCAGAGTCGCCAGGTACTTCTTAAATCTTATTTGCTTCAGTGAACTCACCTAGTTCATCCTTTGTGCTTTCCATTTGAACATGCCTTATCCTATTAGGACAAGAACTCCCATCATGATCTTTAGTAAGGTGAAAAGAGTACATAACACCTTTATCAGGAGGAGCCTCTATTTACAATCTTTATGGGGCAGCAGGCAGTTGCAAAGGTCGCCCATAGTTATACTGGTTTGGTTGTTTTCTACTTATATCTTGATAGGGTTGTGGGTAGGAAACTCCAGGTTTTGATATCTACCTCTTCAAAGCAATCATATCGTTGACTAGTCTTTGAACAACTGGATCCGTTGAAGAGGTGGAAGCTTGAGATTGACCTTGAGGAATTTGCACATCCTTTCTCCACTTCCCAGCTATTATTAAATCATCTTCAAGCTCTATAGCCTGATTTTGTGCAGTATCAAGATCGGCTGGCTTATTTCTTCTGAGATGGAAACCAACATCAAGAGGCACAGAGTTGATAAAGAAACATTGTTGGTTATCAGCAGTTGGTCTTTTAGCCTGGGGAATTTCATGAATAATCTTATTATACCTAGCTACATAGTCTCTCATTGGTTCATGAATCTCCTTCTTCATTTGTGTGAGTTGAGCCAAAAGTGAGTGCTCATCATCGGCACTCTTAAACAATTTCTCAAAAGCAGTTTTCATTATTTTCCAATCAGTTATAGATCCGGCCTACAGATGATTGAACCAATCTGCTGCTCCCTTGGTAAGAGTTTGAGCGAAAAGCCTAACAGCCACATCTTCATGTTGTACTGCCAATATCCCAGTAGCTACATTAAAAGAATTATAATGTTCTTCAACTGAGATTTTCCCATCTCTATTAAACTTAGGTAAAACATCCTTGGCCCCTTTTGGAAGTGGATTATGGGCTCCGAGAGAAAAAGGCCCGACTGCAGCACCCCATGGTTGGGCCATAATGAAAATAGGGTAAATAGTTACAAGGGGAGGGGATTGAATTCCAGAAAGCGTTAATGCTTGCCAATGGCTAGAAGAGGAAGGTACCTTGGGAGTAGTTCTGGTAGGAGAAGGAGGTCTACTTTTTGCATTACTCTTGGGCGTGAAATTTGTGGAAAATGATAACCCTTGCAATTATTCAAAACAATCATCAACAAATCCCTCTCTCCTATGTGATCTGGTATAAGGATGAGAATCCAGTGTTGTCCCTCTAGGGTCCCTAAACAACTCTTGCTACCATAGCAATATTCTGGGTTATGGAAATTCTTTCCAACCGTTCACCCCTTATTTTTTTTCAATCTCTTTCCAAACAAAGCAAACCTATTGATGTTGCTGGTTATGAGTTCAATTCTAACATACATGTAACATACTGATCTATTGAATGTTTGACGCTTCCCAACAGAGTCGCCAAAAATCTGTTAGTGAACAGATTTTTGCCTTTCTTCAAATTAAATTGTTTTAAACACTGTCGCCTTCTTTGAAAGACAAAAGTTCAACTAAACAGTTGGGTAAGTGTGGCATACACCACTTCCCTCTAAATTTTTGATAGGTATAGCTCCCTCCATTAGTTATTTAGGGGATAATCTAATTAAATTAATCTAGTATGCTTATAACCTAAAGCACATAAGGTTGCCTACTTCATTCTTAGATGAGAGGCTAATGGTTCACAAATATTTCAGAGAAAACTATTCTTCAAAATGCTTCAACATGAAAAATGGAGGTGATCGAAACAAAGTTTAGAAACATTTATTCAGCACTTCATAAATATAGGTAAGAGAAATAAAATCTCTTTTCAAACACTTATCTTTTAAAATCACATCAGAAGGAGCTCCAAAATAATAACAACATTTACCATAAAAAAGGTTATCATAGTCATTCAATTAGATTAATATTTGCAAAGAAATACCACTCCATGGATTCAAAATTCAAAGGTTTTCCTTCTCCAAAAATGTATATGATCTTTATATATATATGTGTATTTCATGCAACAAAGACACAACAATGCATGTATAAGTTCTTTCTAATGTCAAATTTTGAGAAACTGGTGACTTCCTTCCAACCAATACAAAACTTCTAAAAACAAAATCTAAATAACTTCTTCTAAAATCTTCTCTATCTATCTTAATCTAATTTATAGTAGCTTTAAAGAATAGAGGAGGTCTCCCTTAAAACCTGACCTCCTCCGAAACAGTTATAAAAACCAACAGAGTATTTTAGGGATAGATGTCCCAAAGTCATTGCAAGATTATGAAAAACACATAAAATAAAAACAGAGCATTATCATCATGCTACGCTTCTTCTCAATCATCATCCTCTCCTCCACTTTTCTAGGCATCGTAGGTGGTTGCAAGCTCCTGAATTATAGATTGGCTAGGATTTTTCATGGCATTGATCTTTGCTTTAATGGCTTCTTTATCCCACCTATGCTTCAGCATTTTCTAGGCATGCTTAGGTAACTGATCATTACCGATAAATCTCATGGACTCAATTCAAGCGACTTGCATTATATCTTCGAGAGTGAAATTTCCTTTGGCCTTAACTTTCTCCATGTGCAGCCTAAAAGCCTTTATTGCATCTTACCTATTCAGTCCACAGATTCTTAGTTGCCAATCGTGGTTCAGATTAACCACTTTGTTGCCATTAACCAAGCTGCATTGAAGGTCCTGAAGCTCATGAATAGAAGTCCTGGCATTAGAAATCACAACCTTGAATGTGAGAGTACTCACCACATTATAGTCTTCTTCAATATGAAGAGTTGGTACTCATCAGTTACCAACTTGATTGATTTTTTTGTCAAAAATTTGGTGGCTCCATACTCTTCTATTTTGGTGAGCATGGGCAAGACATTTTCCCATTTATGCTCTCTTTTCTCCTGCCCATCTTTTCTGACCTAGTGAGCATCTTCTTAGCTGATACCTGGAAAAGGTGATTATCTAAATATCTACTCATGTTCCCAAGCTCCACTTTGGTGATCTCAAATTCTTCTGCATTAACCTCCTTATTCTCATATTTGGGCTTATATGAAGCAATCTCGGCAACCCACTTCCCAGTCTCTTCATCAGTATCTGTAGTATTTTGCCAAGATCAAGGGCACAATGAAAAGCATAAAAAGAGACAATAGAATGACAAGAACAAACTGTATTCTCATCAATATGTAAATGATCAACTGGATTAACCAATACAATGAATATAGGCCTGCTTATATAGACAAGGCCATATGGATGTATGAGCACACAAATATGACATGTGGCTCAATGAGAAACAAGGGTAGGTAAGAAATACTAGGGGTAGGTAGGAGAAATAATATAATATTCCACAAGAGGTCGATGACCCACCGAATGTGGAGTGTAATAGCAAAATAAGACCACAAAAGGTGGAATTTCTCCTACAAGCACTATCCCTATGTGCATACTTCCCTAAGTGTCTCAAATCCAAACTACGAAGAGATGCATTATCCTAAGTTAACTTAAGTAATTGTAATAATATCCAAAATGAATATTTATTTACACCAACACCCCTCCTTAAGTGCAACTTAGGGGAATGAAGACTCAAGTCAACAATGCAAGATGGGTCCCGGCTACTAGGCCATGATAGGTACCCATGTACAATATGCAAATGCAAGCAAAACTATGCAATGCAATCTCTCACAAACGGAGAAAGGGAGAAAACCCAGTGGGAAAAAAAACTCCCCCCCAAAAGAGAGATGAATGTACAAAAGACTCTCAAAGATGAAGGACAAAACCTCAAAGAGAAAAAAGTCCCCCCCATAAGAGAGGAAGGAGAAGTCAGTTGACCCCCCCTAATGACACATCCCGCACCCCCAAGAGAGCTTGCAACTACTGGAACTTACTCTCGGTGAAAGGTTTGGTGAATATGTCAGCAACCTGCTCTGCTGTAGGACAATACTGCAAATCAATGACCTTCTCCTGGATGAGCTCTCGGATATAGTGCATATGAATTTTGGTGTGTTTGGTCCACTGGTGCTGGACCGGGTTCTTCGAGATTGCAATAGCACTCTGATTGTCGCAATGTAGAACTGTCGGTCATGGAGTGGTGAATCCAAACTCTATGAGAATCTACTGGAGCCAAATGGTCTTAGTCATTGCATTAACAGCGCCTTGATACTCAGCCTCAGTCAAAGAGAGAGCAATAGCATGTTGCTTCTTGCTCTGCCAACAAATGGGGCCCGAACCAAGGTGAAAACTATAACCAGAAGTAGACTTACAATCATCAAGATCACCAGCCCAATCAGAGTCTATGTAACCAACCAATCGAAGTCTTGTGCCTGCTGCATAGTGAATCCCATAGTGATGTGTACCTTGGATGTAATGAAGGATGTGTTTGGCAGCTTTCCAATGAAGCTCATGTGGTTCCTGCATGAAGCAGGAAACCATGCCAACTACAAATGAAATATCAGGGCGTGTATGAGTCAAGTAGATTAGACTACCCACAAGCTGACGATACAAAGTGGCATCAACTAGTGGAGAAGAACACTGAGCCTCAAGCTTGACTCCTGAAAGAAAGGGAGTCGGGGCAGGCTTACAATCAACCATATGAAAGCATGCAAGTAGATCAAGAGCATACTTGGGTTGTGATAGTGTAATCCTGGAAGGTGACTGTGAAATCTCTATCCCGAGAAAGTAGTGCAAAAGACCCAAGTCAGTCATAGCAAATCTGTCATGCAAAGCAGATTTGACCCTGCTAATGATGGATGAAGTACTCCCTATAATGATCAAGTCATCAACATAGAGCACAAGTATTAAGTTAGAGTCATCCTGTCACAAAATGTAGACATTTGGATCGGAATGACACCTGGTGAACCCTGCGAAGAGAAGAAAGGAATCCATCTTGGCGTACCAAGCCCTGGGGGCCTGCTTAAGGCCATAGAGAGATTTCCTTAGTCTGCAAACCAAGGAAGTATCCTGGATGAAACCCTGTGGCTGCTCCATATAAATCTCCTCATCAAGATCACCATGAAGAAAAGCACTCTTCACATCCATCTGATGTACAACCCAACCATGAGCTGTAGCAATAGCAAGTGTCAAACGAATGGAGTTCATCTTGGCTATGGGTACAAAGGTCTCAGTATAGTCAACACCTGCAACCTGAGAGAAACCTTTCGCAACAAGCCAAGCCTTATACTTATCCACACTACCATCCACTGCAAACTTGGTCTAATAGATCCACTTACATTGAACCATCTTTCTCCCTTTAGGGAGATGGACTAAATCCCATGTGTTGTTCCTCATCAAGGAACTATACTCTTCCTCCATAGCTTGGTCCCACTCAGGAACCCCTGATGCTTCCCTAAATGTCTGTGGATCGGAAGAGGTAGCAACGAATGCATGTGGAAGATCCTGATGTTGTGATCGGGTTCTCCATGTATCTGAAGGATCCACAACAAGAGAACCCACAGACTCAAGTGTCTATCGAGCCCAACGAGGTCTAGGTGGAGGTGGAGAAAGAGGCTCCTCAACTACAAGTGGACCCTGCGAAGGTGTAACCCTGTGAGTCAGAGTTGAAGGAGTCTCATCATCTGAATCACTAACATCACTATCCACAATGGGGGAAGGTGGAGGAGGTAGAGAGGCTAAGCTAGGAGAGCTTTCCTCAAAGTGAACACTCCTCTCAATGAACACCTCATGTGTCTCTGGATCCATCAATTTGTATGCCTTAACACCCTCAGGATATCCAAAAAATATGCAAGGCTGACTCTGAGGTTCCAATGCCTTACGTTTCTGCGGAGGTATGCAAGCCCATGCTGGACACCCAAAGACTCTAAAATGTCTCACAATTGGTTTCTTACCAGCCCAAGCTTCAAAAGGAGTAATACCTTGCAAAGCTTTGTGAGGAACTCGATTTTGGATGTGTGTGGCACAACTAATAGCCTCTGCCCAAAAGGCTAGATCAAGAGAACGTGCATGTATCATACAGCTAGCCATTTCTTTGAGAGTTCTATTCTTACGTTCTACAACTCCATTCTAATGTGGTGTATGCTACAGAATGCTGAAGATCAATCCCCTCAAATGTACAAAAATCCTCAAGTCTTTTGTTCACATATTCCCTTCCATTATCTGTGTGAAGAATCTTGACCACTTTCCCTGATTGCTTCTCCACACGAGTCTTGAAGTTCTGAAATCTGTCAAATACTTCACTCTTATGAATGAGAAAGTAGACCCAAGTGAAGCGGGAGTAGTCATCAATGAAGGTGAGAACATAGCTGGCCTTACTAAATGAAGGTGCTGGAAATAGACCTGCTACATCGCTGTGAACAAGTTGAAGAACTTCCAAAGCTCTCCAAGCTTTCCCCTTATCAAACTTCTTTTCGGGATGCTTGCCCATGGAACAACTTGAACATACACCCTCTGAAAAACTGATTCGAGGTAGACCTGTGACCATGTCTTTAGTACTGAGCTGCTGAAGATAGCGGTAGTTGAGGTGACCAAACCGCTCATGCCATAGCTTACTTTCTAAATTTGAATGAGTAAGCAAGGCCCTAGAAGGTGAACTTGGCACAAAATGGGAGAATGAATAAAGCCTTGAGTTGTCATTGATGTGTCCCACTGCTACCAAGGCATCATCATCAAGGTCCTTTACCACAACTGAATCTAGTGTAAACTCAACCTTTTTCCCATTCCCATAGTGAGTGATTTGGTAGATGGAGAGAAGGTTGGTAGACAAGTTAGGAACATAGAGAACATTCTCAAATGTTCCATCATCCATGTCAACTGAACCTTTCCCTTCAACCTCTACTTGTGTATCATCACCTATGTAAATGTGAGGTACCTTAGATGGCTCCAATGAAGAAGACTACTCCTTTGTAGAACCCATGTGATATGAGGCACTCGAGTCAATTATCCATTGCTGTGAAGAACTTATTGTAGCTACAAATGCTTGCCCTTTTCCCTTAGATTGTGAGGAAGAGGAAGGAGATGAATCCTTCTTTGTGTAGGCGGATGGCAAGTTGATGTTGTTTTTCTTGAGAAGATTAGTTAACTCATCAACTTGCTTTGCGTGGCATCGATGCTCATCATGACCATACTTCTTGCAATATGCACAAGTTGGTTTATCCTTCTTAGGTGGTGTCCCCTTCTTGGAAGAGGATGAAAAATCGCCTTGGGATGGAGAGGATGATTGTCCTTTTTCCTGGTGTGGCTTAGACTTAGAGTGCTTCTTCTTCTTGTTGGAATCTTTGCCTTGACTTCCTTGATTCCCTTGATTAGCCACCAAAGCCTTGGACTTTGAAGACTTGAGAAACCCCATGTTCAACAATTTGATTGTTCCAATATTAACATTTCTGTGAAAGCATCAAATGAAGGCATAACATAAGAACTCCCCACTATCAAATGATGAGTTTGGAAGCTAGACACAAATGTGCATATTCTGGTGCAAGCTTATCCAACAAGTTGAATATCAACTGAGCATCCTTTTTGTCAATTCCGCAATCCTTAAGTTTCCTCTTAGCTCATTTGCTTTGGTGACATAATCTTGGATTGTATCAAAACTCTTGGGATCCAAGTTGGTGAGCTCATTGTCAATCTGATAGCCTCTAATTCCATCAACTTGACCATACAATTTCTGAAACATATCCCAAGCCTCTTTGATTGTTTTACACTTCTCAATGTGAAAAATGAGGTCATCTAATACATACTTGCGCAAAGTTCAAAGAGAAATGCAATTCTTTGTGAGCCATTCTAATTGAGCATTTGGATCAGCCTTAGGATCAGGTGGTGTTGTTATTGTTCCATCTATGTAATGTGTGAGACCCTTTTCCATTAATTTACTCCATACTTTAATTTTCCATGATGCATAATTATGTGGAGTTAAAGGTGGAAATTTATTAGGACTCATTGCAACAAAAATGGAAAGAGCACAAAGAGAGGCACAATCACACAAGACACCCCTCCAAATTCACTCAATCAAAGAACCCCCCCCAAAAGTGATGATTTGGCACTTTATAATTAGTGCGTATACAATGGGCCACTTGCAAAAAATGGCAAAGTGGACTTTTGATTACAATTTTACAACTACCTCAATAAGGCCAAAAGAGATTTAAACTGATAATGCAAGAGATCTAACTAAGATCCAAGCAATTTACAAGTACCTAATAGGCCAAATAAGACCAATATCTGAAAGTACAATTTCCACTCAAAATCTCTAAAATCTGATCATAGATTATGAAAGTAGATGAAAAACATGCACTTTCTAAAAAAAACGGCACCTGAAAAGGAGGTCGTATGAGCTCAAACGAGGCCTTTGAAGTTGCAGAATTGAGGATTGGACAGGTACAGCTGAGAGAATCCAAAAATTTTGAAAAACCTGTGCACCAAAATCAGAAAATAACCACACCACTGTGAAGATCACAAAATTTTAGCCCATTTCAAAAAAAAATTGCACCAAAAAAGGAGCAAAAATGAGCAAGATATGGCCTTTCAAAGTTGGACTGCAAAACTGAAAAGCTCAATGGAGAGGGGTCAAAAGATTTCAAAAAGCTGCTAATGTGGCGCTGATGTCAGCAATTCACTGTCTTAAATTTGACGGTCGGATGACCATCGTGAAAACTTTGCCTCCCTACTGACTGGGCGTCCGTACTATACGGACTGGCTAACTGGGCGCGGTGGCTGTGCAGCTGACTGGGCTATCGTACCATACGAACCACTGACTGGGTGGTCTGCGTCAGCTCTGCGTGGTGGATGACATGGCAGATGACTGGACGTATGGTTTTGACTGTGGGTCAGTGGTCGCCTGCCACGTGGCGGACGCAGGTCCGTCGGCTTAATGACGCCGGCGGGCCGGGGTCGCCGGAGGCAGGCCGGAAGCCTAGGGAAGCCGGCGGCGGAAGTGTGGCAGCTGGCGGGACCTGCTCGGGCGGCGGCAGGGCAAGCGGTCATTGTGCGGCGGGGAGGATAGGTGCCATCGGTGGGATGTTGACCGGCGGCAGGGTCCGGCCGGCAGACGGACTGGCAGGAGTACCACAGGGTACACGGCCGAAGCGGGCGCAGAGATCAGGAAGTACGGGCAGCGCAACCTACAAAACAATGATAGTACAGAAAGCACGGGTTGGGGGTATGCGAACCCCCCCAAAAAAAAAAATTTGATTTTTTTTTTTTTTTTTCGAAATTTTTTTTTTGATCGCTTTTTTTGATTTTTCGATTTTTTTTTTTTTCGAAAAATAATGTTTTTGAAATTTTTTTTCAAAATCCGTATGATAATAGCCAAAATGGGGAAAAAAAAATTCTCACCAAAATAGGTCGACTTTATAGTCAAAATTTATGGAAATGGCCTCTCGAATTCAACGGTGATGTCCAAATCGTTGTATGATGCCCCCAAAAAATGAAGATCCCCAAATCCGAAAATAGAAGTCTTCCACGATGTCTCTAAAAACCAATCAATGAAGCCCCAATAACTCTGATACCATGTAGGATTTTGCCAAGATCAAGGGCACAATGAAAATCATAAAAAGAGACAATAGAATGACAAGAACAAACTGTATTCTCATCAATATGCAAATGATCAGCTGGATTAACCAATACAATGAATATAGGCTTGCTTATATAGGCAAGGCCATATGGATGTATGAGCACACAAATATGACATGTGGCTCAATGAGAAACAAGGGTAAGTAAGAAATACTAGGGGTAGGTAGGAGAAATAATATAATATTCCACAAGAGGTGGATGACCCACTGAATGTGGAGTGTAACAGCAAAATAAGACCACAAAAGGTGGAATTTCTCCTACAAGCACTATCCCTATGTGCACACTTCCCTAAGTGTCTCAAATCCAAACTACGAAGAGATGCATTATCCTAAGTTAACTTAAGTAAGTGTAATAATATCCAAAATGAATATTTATTTACACCAACAGTATCCAATCTGGCAGTTGTTTTGAACTTCTTTTGTTTGGGACCCTTCTCGGTATACTTAACCACCATGTCCTGAATTGGGATGGTTACTAGAATGAAACTTTGTTTCTTGCTTACTGAAGTGGTTAGCCATTTAGGAGTTGCACTTGAACTAGTTGTTCCTCTGATCACCTTAGGTGGCGACGTCATGGCTACAGTGACCGCATGAGAATCCATGGTGTTGACAATGTCGCTGTCAAGGTCCTTGACTTTGAAAATTTGAGTATCAAGAATTTTGTCTTTTGCCTCTATGTCTTTGATCTGGTCCATTCTCTTCTACGTAGCACTCTGTGACCTGGTATATCGAGGAGCAGAAAAGTCTAGAGCCAGATTGGGCTTGTGCTTCATGTAAGATGGCTTCTTATCTTTACCTGCATGAACATGCTTAGAAGTGGGGTTAGAAAAATGTTTTGGGGAACGTAGAGCAGCCTCACTACCTCTTGCAGGACCAATCTTGTTGCCTAGTTTCATTGCTCTTCTCTTGTTAAGCCATTCCACGGTTCTTTCCAAGACCCTCTTTGTTTTAAGTTGTATGTCTTCTTCTTCTTCTACATCCCAATTAATGCAGGACGTTCCAGGTTTAGCTTGGTCCAAGTATCAAGGTTCAAAAAGATCTAGATAATCCTCTTGGATTCCCCTTATATCAAGTTTCACTTATAGTGAAACTACCTGTTCTAGAACCATTCTCATGTTTGCTCTTTTGAACACATCAAGCTCATCATTGCAATCTTCCCAAAAATCCTCCAAGTGTGGGATTGGAAGGTGTGGCATCAAACCAAGACTCCATGAGAACCCTTTATTGTCAAAGCCCTTTCTTTCATGATACAGTGGAAAATTGAAGTTCTTCAAGTCGGCTCCAATGCTTAAAGCATCTGACATTGAACTGCAAGATAAAATACCCAATTGAATAGGAAAATGATCCTCCCATTTATCTCTGGGTTGAGCCTTCTTAATTATGGTGGCCAACTGTCTACAGACCTTAGCAAGAATAAAACAATCTGAACAAAAATGTGGAAGTCTGAAAGGCTCTTCCTCAAAACCGCCTACTCTTATGTAGAAAAAATGAGGAAACTGAACAAAGAAACTACCACATTTCTTCACTAATGCCTATGCATCTTTAGACATTCTCTTGGTTTTCATGTTCTTTAACTCATAACACAAATCTCCTAGGAAAGCATTATGTACTCTCCTAAAATCTTGCAAAGCATTATCCTTTTGTAACATAAGATAAAAGTCATACATAGAAACCTCTCCCTCAGTGAGCTGCCTAGGTATTCCCACTATCTCCTTAACACATGCCAAGCAATATATTAGATATGAGGACATGAATAAATTTTGCTTGAACTTTTTCGCCATACTTAGTTGTTCCCTCATGGAGTCGGCAATCAGCTCTGCCCAATCAAGATATTGCTTTCCTTCCAGCACCAGTTGTACATAGTAGTAAATCCAATCATCGAAATTGTAGGCCTCAGTTAAACCTCTAACTTGATGTAGAAGTAACATGAAATCATGGATGTGGGGAAGCATGTGGTTCTTGTTGGGATACTTAGGTAATCTAGAGCCACCCCTATGAGGAACCTTCAACCAATACTTTTCTATATTATTCTGGTGTCCAGTTTTATCTACATTGAACTCGGTGATTGATTGGGTGGGAGAAAATTTTGAGAACTGATAATCAGGCAATTTGAAAATGGAGGAAATAACTTCCTTGTTAATTGTGAGGAGGGTTTCACCATTATCTCTTAATAGTTTCAGAAATAGGATCATACCTCGCAATACACTCCCTAACTAGTTCTGGGCAAGAGACAGTAGGAGGAAAGGTTATCGCTTCTATGATACCACTACTAATTCTAAACCAAATGAATCGCCAATTCCTTTAAACACTCTTTCCTTTAAAACTTCCATATTTTCCCCTTTCAAGT
The DNA here is from genome assembly GCF_030272615.1 of Cryptomeria japonica. Lineage (NCBI taxonomy): Eukaryota > Viridiplantae > Streptophyta > Pinopsida > Cupressales > Cupressaceae > Cryptomeria > Cryptomeria japonica. The sequence goes on along the minus strand of NC_081413.1, from coordinate 720,629,724 downwards.
CTGTATCACTGACTATGGGCTCTGTGCATGCAAGACTGAAAATATTCCCAAAAAGGTGCAATGTGGACTTCATAATTCATAAACAACAACCCTTATTTTCCCCAGCAAATTTTATTACGAGAGAGGAAAAGCAAGTAAAAATCACTGGAGAGGATAGGAAACAAACTCACCTTCACAGTTGAGACCAATCAGATGACTACCAGTAAACAAACCTTCTATCCAAAAACTCTGCAACAATGAAGAACAAGTTTTCCGAAATTAATCAGCTCATACCTTATAGGAAAAGAAGTGATACAAACTTATTAAGTGCATTAATTCCAATCATCAACTCAAATATGTTGAGCATTGGGATTGGACATCACGCACGTGCATTGAATGCATGGCGGCGTTTTTGGAGTAACCGCCAATTCCCAAAAATGATTACTTGCCTTGAAAACTCAACTAGTTGACGTCACCTGAGATATGGTTCAATCTTCATCATACTTAGCAATAAATGCACCATCATGTCTTTCAACCCTTGGGACCCACCTAATTTGAACATGCATGAACAATCTGAACTGACTTCACGAGAGTTCAGGTAGTGCAAAGCGTACACTTCAACAAGAAAGTTCTGTTTGAAAAGATTAACTTTGTTAAGTGTCGTTGGTCTTTTGAACTTCATTGAACATGTTGAACACCACTAAACTGTTTGAACTAGGTTCAAAGTGTTCAGGGCTTGGAGAAATAGGATATAACACATCATACGTGACCATGAAAAAGAACCACTACAAAACACTTTGAGTGAGCATTAGCATGAAAAACTTTTAGACACCTTAGAACCTGTGGAAACTAAATGAACATTATGAACTCCCTTCAAAATGGTTCAATGAGTTCATGGGGTTCAAACAGACCATTAAAAATTGGCGCTATGGATTAAGAGACAATTTACAAACGGATTAAGGATTGAACCAAGGAATTTCTAGAAAGATAAGGACTTAAATAAAAAATCTATAGGGTGATTTACTCCTACTATGAAGGATAAATGATGAGATAACAAATAAACAGGCCCAAAGGCTCAGATAACATGATCAAAATGTTTCAACCAACACTGCCTCTGTCAGTAGGTGGATCCTGTCCACTAGGTCTTGTCCTAGGATGTTCAAGTGGTCCCATAGCACCACCACTACTGGTCCTCCATGTGGAACTCCTACTAGAACCAGAATGACCTCTAACAACACTAAAACTAGGACCTCTTTGTCCCTCAGGTACAGTGTCATTATAAAGTTGTTAGTAATAAAAATCCTCCTATGCAACATAGTAGAGTTTCTCAAACTGTCTCCATGAATCGGTACTCAGAGCAAAATTCTGGTCATATGCAGCCTAAATCATCTGTGACCGTCTAACTGCCTCATCTCTCTCCCTCTAGAGATGATCCCTCTCGGCCTCTAAAGCACCGTAGTCTACATGGTAGGCCTCTCGCTCGACATTTCATCTAGCGACCTCCTCCTCGAGACTCCAAATCTGCGCTCTAAGAATCTGCAGATCATCATCATCCATGTCACCCACTTGTCCTCCCCTACCCTCTGTAGCAGGCACATCCTCTAGCTTTGGAATCTCATCATCATCATCACCACCCTCGCTGCTCGATGACCCTTAAGAATCATTGTCATCTCCACTGCTAGTAGACTCAGTGTCTCCACCAATGTTTACATCCTCATCTCCACATCCCTCATCTCCTCCCTCCACTCCTCCACCTCCCTCAGCTCCTCCACCCCCTTTCCTCCTCTAGCTCTCTCCCACAATTCTATCCTCAATCTCTACCTAGGATGGAGAATTTGTTGTGCTATAATAGGAATAGTAGGATTAGTAAGTGGAATAGGCCTATGTCTAGCCTACCATACATCATACTCTGGCATAGTCCCTGGATTTTCTGCACCCCTACCCCAACCCCAAAGTAATGACTGAAGATAATCAAACTCAGTAGAAGCAACGTGCGGTTGTATACAAACCAGCCAATCAGATACCTCCTGAGATACACAAGCATAGTAAGTAGTAACCACTGGTGTAACCTATAACCTCTCCAAACTGTCTCAATACTCGACCTGGGAGAGACATCTCTATAATTTGATGTCTTGAATGTCCTACCGATCAGATATCTCTGTTATCAACAGAAAGGCAAGTGTACTACATCATCCGCCCAACCGAGGAAATCTAAGTATGGTGTCCAAATAAAATGTTGAAGAATGTCAAGGTGATGCCTCCAATACAAGGTGTTACTTGAACCCCTGTGTCTGATACCTGTTGTGTACCTAAAAGCATAAGGCTCACCAGGCTACAAATCAACATGAGTAATAGGTCTCAAAATAGAAATATGCTCCCATACCCAAGTCTAGAGCAGTGTGACACCACAATTGATAGACTGATATCCAAGATATACAATCCCATGTATTTGATAATAAAACATGGCTAGAAGACACATATCCTAAGCATATACACATTGATGAACAATCATATCATGGAGAACTCTACCCCATCCGACTGGAAATCCATGACCTCGTCTGTCAGGTATCAACAAACCACCGACAACATTGCATAGTACAATAGTCATGTCATCATAATCTAAACAAGCCCAAAGGATGTCATACCAACCACTGATCTATAAGTCCTGAATCTCACACTCAAAAAGTGCACATAACCCAGTAATGCCATTGTCATGGTCATACACAACTCTCTCACCATGAATCAGGATATGCAGAATATGCCATACATCCTCTAAGGTAATGGATGCCTCACTAGAAGGTAGATGGAATGAATATGTCTCAGAATAGCACCGCTCTATCAAAGCTGTAATCAAGGCCCTATTGGTCGTAACCTCTGGTAAGTGTAACACATAGTATAAACCAAGCAATCGAATATGTTCAATCTCCTCATCAAGTAAATTGGCACAAAGATCAAGTCCACTAGGTCTACTCTATCAGCAGTATAGTGTTGGCATTTTGCATTTAGATTGCATTAATGATATGTTGTTATTGATGTCAATTGAACTAGTATAACGATATTCATGATATTTCTGATGTTATTATTGTTATTGCTTTTGTATTGTAAATTGGTAAGAAGAGAGTAAGAAGAGATTTGTAAAATGTTGTAACCGGTATGTAAAGTTTGTGAGTAAAACCGATGAACTGGTATGAAGGGTTAAACATATCTATGTTATATAACTGGTAAACCCTAACTTATTGATAAACCCTAACTGATCAAGTATGTTGGTTAGCGGAAATGATGGAGACACGTGTGATCATTGTATAAGGATAAGTTCAAATTGATTTAGTGTGTTTGTTTGATTTCTTGGAAAGGAGCAAAGTGGATTGCATCTAATGCATAGTGCATGATGAGTTACAAAGTCCAATGGAGCGGTGATCATGGAGCGCTTGGAATTTTCTTGAAGAATGTGAAGAGATTGTTATGATTTGTAACGGTCAAGATTGTGCCAACTTGTTTGTAATCTTGATGATGAGAATTAGGTTTTTTCTTGTGTTACTGATCTAATTGTTTGTGTATTTAAGGTTGATGAAGTTGTTTGTAAAAGTGTTGGCAAAGTTGACAAGATTGGTAGAAACTTGTGAGTGCGCAGTTGCCTAATGGTGGATGGATTTGTACTTTGACTAAAGATAGATTGAACCTTAAGAAGGATCTGACCAAGCAAGTGTAGTGCTATTCAGACAGATCAACAAAAACTATTGTTTTTTAACAATTACAACAAAAGTGAAATCCCCTAACCAGGTAAGCTCTAACAAGATTGGTTACTCATTAAATCCTCTAACAAGGTGGTCCATTAGCTTGGATTCTTAAATCCTCCAGCGAGGTTACTCCTAACAGGGTATTATGCTTTTTCATCAAGGCATATTTGTAAATCCCTTAATCGAGAGATTACTAAACATGAATTAGTTCTTAACAAGACTTATTGTAAAGCTCTAACAGGATTTGGCTCCTAATAGGGTGAACTTCAGAAGAGTTCAGATAGCTATCTTTGTGAGTCCCATCTCACCGTGGTTTTTTACCTATTTGGGTTTTCGACATATAAACATTTGTGTCAATTGGTGAATGCTTTTGTGGATGTGATGTTACATGTCGATTAGATTAATTTCTGATGAAGCATTGAAGGATGACTATGTTGAGTTATGTTTAAGAATTATTGATTTACATAAAGGTTGAAGTTGTTTTACTATTAAGTTGCTATAACAGTCAAACCAGTTAATGTCAAGTATTCTTATGATTATTAATTTCGATTGAGAAAAGTTTACTTTGTGAGATTGAATTTGAGTTTGGGAACTCTATCATTTTTTCAATATACTGATTCACCCCCCACCCCCCTCTCAGTATTATACCAGATACTTATTATTTCATCATACCATCAATTGGTATCAGAGTGTCTCAGGTCCTCTTTTTCTAAAAGCCTAACAGCTTGAGGAAAAGATCTTGTAGATCATGATGAAGAAAGAAGGTCCAAAGTTCAACAAAGATAACTATAGAATATGGAGCAATAGAATGAATATTTACATCAAAAGTCTTGGTAGCCAGTATTGGGATCATATAGAAACTAAGTATAACACACCTACTAGAATCCTAACTGATGATCAGAAGAAATAACAACAAGAAAATCATTAACCATTAGAGTCTATTATCAGTTCCATGTCTAATGTTGAATATGTAGATGTTCATGGTCTTGAAACTGCATATGAAGTATGGAAGAAACTAGAAGATATCTATAGCGGTGATGAGCATATCAAGATTGCTAAAGAAGAGAGTCTAAGAGGACTGTTTGGTGATATGAGAATGTCTGAAGGGGAGAATATCTAGCAGTATGGTTAAAGGATAAAAGAGATAGTAGGAGAGATTAAGAGTGCAGGAGGGAAAGTGGAAGATCCCACAGTGATCAATAAGGTATTGAGAACTCTGTTAACAGTCTATGATATCCGAGTTGCAGCTATTCAGGAGCAAGTCCATTGATAAATCTAAGGTATCTCTTGACTATATTATTGGCAAACTTACTGCTTTTGAACTAAATGGCTATGATGGTAGTGTACAGAGATTAGGATCTGCATTTAGAGCCTTTGTTTCTAACCCATCTGTGAGAAGAAGTAAAGATGCTAGCCATAGCTATGAATCTAGATCCAGCAGAGATGTTGATGATGAAGACAACTTAGTGGAACTTGAAGCATTGTTGGCAAAATGACTTCCTAGAGGCATTGGTAAAAATAAAGATAAGTTACCTTTAAAATGTTTTGCATGCAACAAAATTGGTCATATAGCAACTAATTTCCCTAATTGTGAAAATGAGTACAAAAGAGACAAATTTAAGAAGTATAAGGGTGAAGCCAAGAGAGATTGTCTTATAGCTATTGACAGTGGTATTATTGATGATGGTGCTAGTGAAGATATTGTGTTTGTAGCTATTAAGGAAGAATTATTAGATCAGAAGGCACTAGTATCTAGGATGGATAACTTTGATGATTGGATCATTGATAGTGGTTGTTCACATCACATGACTGGTGATCAGACCAAATTTATTTTCCTGAAAGAATTTGATGGCAATGTTGTCAAATTTGGCAATGACTCACCCTTTATGGTTAAAAGGCAAAGGAGTCATTTCTCTTAATGGAAAAAATAGTGCTAACGATGTCTACTGGGTTGAAGGCCTAAAACACAATCTTCTGAGTGTGGCACAACTTAATGACAAAGGATACCCACTGGGGTTCAAAAATGGTATGTGCAAAATCTTTGACAACAAAGGTGAATTGATTGCAATCGGTAAACAAACCGGAGGTAATCTATTTCATCTCAATCCTAAAGTTAGCAATTGTTTGATTGCAAACATGGATGGCAAGTGGCTTTGGCATAGGAGATTTTGTCATATTAATTTTGACAATACTATTAATGTAAGCAAGTCTAAGACTGTAAGAGGTCTGTCTCAGCTAGACAAACCGGTCAATACTCTTTGTAAAGAATGTCAATTAGGAAAGATGGCTTCTTCAACTTTCAAGAGAAAGTCATTCTCAGTGGAACACTTGTTACATTTGGTTCATATTGATCTATGTGGACCAATAAGAACAAGAAGCATTCAAGGTAATAGATACTTTATGATCTTCACTAATGACTATTCAAGGATGATGTGGGTGACATTCTTGAAGGAGAAAATGAATCTTTTGGTAAATTCAAGGCATTCAAAGCCTTAGCTGAGAAAGAGAGTGGCAAGAAGATTAAATGTTTGAGAATAGATCAAGGTAGTGAATTTACTTCTGAGGAATTCACTAAGTACTATGATGATAATGGTATCAAGCGGCAGCTTTCTGCACCTAGGATACCACAGCAGAATGACATAGCAGAAAGAAACAACATGACAGTAGTTGAAGTGGCCAGGACAATGTTGATACAAGGAGATGTGGTGAGAACATTTTGGAGAGAAGCTATAAGTACAACAGTCTACACAATGAACCAGGTTCTGATGAAAAAAGGTAAGGACAAAAGCCCTTATGAATACTGGTATGGGAGGTCACCTGATGTTAGCTATTTTAAAATATTTGGAAGAAAATGTTTTATTAAAAGAGGTGATTATATAAGCAAGTTTGAAGGTAAGAGTGATGAAGGCATATTTCTTGGCTATTCCACCAAGAGTAAGGCCTATAAATGCTTCAACAACCAGACACATAGAATTGTTGAGAGTGTTGATGTTCATGTAGGTGAATATCCTGAAGTTGCTAAAGGAAGAAGTTTAGACAAAAAGGATGAAGATCCTTGAATTTTCCTTTTGGAACCTGAAACTGTTAAGACAGAAACTGGTAAAGCAAATCCTGATGTACTTGTTCAACTGGAACAAATAAATTCAGAAGAAGATGACAATAATGAAGCTGAACCTGAAGAGAATGATCATGTTTTACCTAGGTATGTGAGACTAAATCATAGTCCTGAACAGATAATTGGGAATAAGGATGTTGGAGTACAAACTAGAAGGAGATTAAAAGAGAACTCTTGCATGATATCCACTTTTGAACCTAGAAGTGATAAAGAGGCATTTGGTGATGATCAATGGGTGAAAGCTAGGGAGGAGGAGTTAGATCAAATTGAGAAGAATAACACTTGGACCCTGGTACCCCGATCGATAAACAAGAATGTTATAGGTACTAAATGGGTATTTAGAAACAAGTTAAATGAAGATGGTGTTGTAGTTCGGAATAAGGCAAGATTAGTCTGCAAGGGATATGCACAAGAAGGAGAAGACTATGGAGAAACTTTTGCACCAGTAGCAAGACTAGAAGGTGTCAGAAAATTACTTGCATTTGTAGCACATAAAAATTTCAAGGTATACCAGACCGATGTCAAGTCTGCATTTTTGAATGGGATGTTAGAAGAAGAAGCTTATATAGAGCAGCCTGATGGTTATGCATTGATAGATAAGGAATATATGGTATGCAAATTGCATAAAGCTTTGTATGGATTGAAGTAGGCACCTAGAGCATGGTATGAATGGCTTCATACTCATCTGATGAAGATAGGCTTTTCTAGAACCAGTGATGATAGCAACATTTATCTCAAGTCTAAAGGAGATGATATACTGGTTAGTGAAGTATTTGTTGATGACATTATATTTGGAGGTAATGATGGCATGAGTAATTGTTTTGTTGATGAAATGAAAAATGAGTTTGAGATGTCATTAGTAGGGGAAATAAAAAATGTCATAGGCTTACAGATACAACAGATGAAGAATGGCATTTTCATTACTCAATCCAAATATGTGAAAGACGTTTTGAAAACTTTTGGTATGAGTGACTGTAAACCAGTTGGAACCCCAATGGTTATAGGTTGTAAATTGTCCAAGGATGATGCATCTAAGACTGTAGATGAAAAGGAATACAGATCAATGATTGGCAAATTACACTATGTTGTTCATAGTCAACCAGATATTGCCCATGCAGTCGGTATTGTTGATAGATTTCAAAAAAAATCGAAAGGAAGCACATCTAATGGAAACTAAGAGAATTTTTAGATATTTGAAAGGTACTATTGACTATGGGTTATGGTATCCATATGGTGTAAATTTTGATTTCAAAGTGTATACAGATGCTGACTGGGTAGGAAATATTGATGACCAAAAAAGTACTACCAATGGAGCTTTTTTTCTTGGAGGAAGGTTAGTTTCTTGGAGTAGCAAAAAGAGGAGTTGTACTTCATAATCTACTACTGAAGCTGAGTATGTAGAAGCATATATGAGTTGCACGTAAGCTATGTGGATGAGACACATTTTGGAAGGTTTTAAGATGAAAATATCGAAACCTATAAAGATTTTGTGTGATAATACAAGTGCAATAAACATTTCAATAAATCTCGTTTTGCATGCAAGGACTAAGCGTATTGAGTTAAAATATCACTTCTAGAGGGAAGAAGTTCAATGTAAAGATGTTATCTTGGAGCATGTTTCTACTACGGAAAAGCTTGCAGATATCTTTACCAAACCTCTTCCTAAGACCACTTTTGAGTATCTTAGAAGTCAATTGGGGGTTGTCCCTCTTCATGAAGTTAGTTGAGCATGATGCTGATTGCATCACTCCCTGAATTTCTTGTAGAATCTTACACAGATTAATGAATAAGTGGATGTTTTCCACAGGGGGAGCATCTATTTGTAGTACTATGTTAATGCACAGTGAGAGAAGAATTACATGTTTTTACTTTCACTTTGGCATTGTTGTCAAAGGGGGAGAAGTATTATGTGATTGAAAGGGAGAAGAACCAGTGATAGATTGAAGATAGATAGAGTAAGATGAATACTTGGTAATGTAAAATGGGATACCTATTCACTAATCACAGCAACAATCTAAAGCATTTAATTTGTATTTCCATCAATTCCAAAGGGGGAGATTGTTGGCATTTTCAAATTGTTGGCATTTTGCATATAGATTCCATTAATGATATGTTGTCATTGATGTCAATTGAACCGATATAATGATATTCATGATATTGTTGATGTTATTGTTGTTATTGATTTTGTCTTGTAAACCAGTAAGAAGAGAGTAAGAAGAGATTTGTAAAATGTTGTAACCGGTATGTAAAGTTTGTGAGTAAAACCGGTGAACTAGTATGAAGGGTTAAATATATCTATGTAATGTAATCGATAAACCTTAACCTGTTGATAAACCCTAACCGGTCAAGTTTGTTGGTTTATTACCTGTTGAGCGAAAATGATGGAGACACGTGTGATCATTGTATAAGGATAAGTTCAAATCGATTTAGCACATTTGTTTGATTTCTTGGAAAGGAGCAAAGTGGATTGCATCTAATGCACAACGCGTGATGAGTTACAAAGTCCAATGGAGTATTAATCATGGAGCTGTTAGAATTTTCTTGAAGAATGTGAAGAGATTGTTATGATTTCTAATGGTCAAGATTGTACCAACTTGTTTGTAATCTTGATGATGAGAATTAGGTTTTTGCTTGTGTTACCTGTTGGCAAATGCACACTCCAATGAGAAATTGTAGGTAATTGAAGGTTTTGTCATTGATGGCAACCTTGCAATCATATGATACCGGCAAGACAATATACTGACACTGGCAATGACAAACTCTACATTGGCACATAGGTCACTGGCAGACAAAGGAAGGATACCGACATCTTGGCTGACAGGAATTTTGTTTATAATGTATTTTGTAATTAATTGTAAAATCATTGTAAGCCGACATGGTGAGTTGTAATATGACTCATATATGTATGAGATCATTGTAGAACATTTAAGTGTAGTAAGAATGAAGAATAATGTGATAGGTGAAAAAGATAGACCTATTATGCGAATTAAAGGTTAAGGGTTTATGTATGCAGCAGAGCTAAAACCGGTACTGGATCTGGCATAGCAGATGCTATTTTGAAGCAGTACAAGACATTGGATTTGTATAATCCATTTTGTAAGTTAGTGTGACTTCTTATTTTGTATTTGAGTAGTGAGCTCTAGGCACTTGGCCTTCCTACATATGCAGGCCCCTATTGTAGCAGTAATATTCCCTTATTGGCTAGTAAGTGAATATTGTGGGTCACAAATCCCACTGAGGTTTTTTCCACACCGGGTTTCCTCATTAAAACTACTATTTATGGTGTTCTTTTCATGTGGTTGTTGTTATCTTTGTTTGTTGCATTACTTTTGGTTTACCGGTATATAGTATTGATATGTTTTACATGTTTTAAATCAAGTAAATTATATAGTGGGTTAGATACTGATTCACCCCCCCCCCCCCCTCTCAGTATCTTTGGGAATCCTAACAATTGGTATCAAAGCTTGGTCCTTTATTTTCAGAAGCCTAACAGCTTGAGGAAGATCTTGCAACTGGTAGAGATGGAAAACTTAAGAGAACAATTGAAAATAGCTCTTTCAGATTATGATGCTGAAAAATTGAAGAATATCAAACTTTAAGATGATCTAAAAGTTGCTCAGGATATCATTCAAGCACTTCAAGAGAATTACAATATAGCAAGGAATAAAAGAAGAGAACTTTGTGAGAAGATGCAGAAAGAGGGAGATGAAAAGGAAACTCCTAATGATTTGGTAAACAAACTAAGACAAGAGATAAGTACAACACAGAATGAGATACAAGATATGACTATGAGATTTTGCAAGGAAATTGAAGATAGGAAGAAAAATGAAGAAGAAGAAGAATTATGTGATAGGCAAAAAAGGGCAAACCTATTATGTGAATTATAGGTTAAGGGTTTATGTATGTAGCAGAGCTAAAACTGGTACTGGATCTGGCATAACAAATACTATTTTGAAGCAGTACAATTGGATTTGTATAATCCATTTTGTAAGTCAATGTGACTTCCTATTTTGTATTTGAGCAGTGAGCTCTAGGCACTTGGCCTTCCTGCATGTGCAGGCCCCTATTATAGCAATAATATTCCCTTATTGGCTAGTAAGCAAATATTGTGGGTCACAAATCCCATCGAGGTTTTTTCTACACCGGGTTTCCTCATTAAAACTACTGTGTTATAGTGTGTTTTTCATGTGGTTGTTGTTATCTTTATTTATTGCATTACTTTTGGTTTACCGGTATACAGTATTGATATGCTTTACATGTTTTAAATCAACTAAATTATATAACCGGTTAGATACTGATTCACCCCCCCCCTCTCAGTATCTTTGGGAATCCTAACAATTGGTATCAAAGCCTGGTCCTCTATTTTTAGAAGCCTAACAGCTTGAGGAAGATCTTGCAACCGATAGAGATCGAAAACTTAAGAGAACAATTGAAAATAGCTCTTTCAGATTATGATGCAGAAAAATTGAAGAATATCAAACTTGAAGATGATCTAAAAGCTGCTTAGGATATCATTCAAGCACTTCAAGAGAATTACACTATAACAAGGAATAAAAGAAGAGAACTTTGTGAGAAGATGTAGAAAGAGGGAGATGAAAAGGAAACTCTTAATGATCTGGTAAACAAACTAAGACAAGAGATAAGTATAACATAGAATGAGATGCAGGATATGACTATGAGATTTTGCAAGGAAATTGAAGATAGGAAGAAAAATGAAGAAGAAGAAGAATTATGTGATAGGCAAAAAAGGGCAGACCTATTATGCGAATTATAGGTTAAGGGTTTATGTATGCAGCAGAGCTAAAACCGGTACTGGATCTGGCATAACATATGCTATTTTGAAGCAGTACAAGACATTGGATTTGTATAATCCATTTTGTAAGTCAGTGTGACTTCTTATTTTGTATTTGAACAGTGAGCTCTAGGCACTTGGCCTTTCGGCATGTGCAGGCCCCTATTGTAGCAGTAATATTCCCTTATTGGCCAATAAGCGAATATTGTCAGTCACAAATCCCACCGAGGTTTTTCCCACACTGGGTTTCCTCGTTAAAACTACTGTGTTATGGTGTTATTTTCATGTGGTTGTTGTTATCTTTGTTTATTGCATTACTTTTGGTTTATCGGTATACAGTATTGATATGCTTTACATGTTTTAAATCAAGTAAATTATATAACCGGTTAGATACTAATTCACCCCCCCCCCCTCTCAGTATCTTTGGGAATCCTAATATTACCAACCTAATTGTTTGTGTATTTAAGGTCGATGAATTTTTTTGTAAAAGTGTTGGCAAAGTTGACAAGATTGGTAGAAACTTGTGAGTGTAGCTTCCTAACCAGTGGATGGATCTGTACTTTGAGTAAAGACAGATTGAAGCTTAAGAAGGGTCTGATCAAGCAAGTGTAGTGTTATTCAGACAGATCAACAAAAACTATTGTTTCTAACAATTACAACAGAAGTGAAATCCCCTAACTGGGTAAGCTCTAACAAGCTTGGTTACTCATTAAATCCTCTAACAAGGTGGTCCATTAGCTTGGATTCTTAAATCCTTCAGCAAGGTTACTCCTAATAGGGTATTGTGCTTTTTCATCAAGGCATATATGTAAATCCCTTAACCGGGTGATTCTTAAATAGGAATTAGTTCTTAACAAGACTTATTATAAAGCTCTAACAGGCTTTGGCTCCTAACAGGACAAACTTCAGAAGAGTTCAAATAGATATCTTTGTGAGTCCCATCTCACCGTGGTTTTTACCTATTTGGGTTTTCCACGTATAAACATTTGTGTCAAGTGGTGAATTCTTTTGTGGATGTGATGTTACATATTGATTAGATTATTTTTTTATGAAGCATTGAAGGATGACTATGTTGAGTTATGTTTAAGCATTATTGATTTACATAAAGGTTGAAGTTGTTTTATTGTTAAGTTGCTATAACAGTCAAATTGCTTAATGTCAAGTCTTCTTATGATTATTGATTTTGATTGAGAAAAGTTTACTTTGTGAGATTGAATTTGAGTTTGGGAACTCTATATCACTTTTTCAATATACTGATTCACCCCCCCCCTCTTAGCATTCTATCGAATACTTATTATTTCATCATACCATCATATAGCACTCCAATATTCTCCTGCAAAGAGAAAATGTTAAAAATATCAGATATCGGATCACGAGAAAGTAAAAAATTATCAAACACATGACAAAAAATATTCACATACAATAAATGTGTGACATTTATTACTAATATGGTACAGTTATGGCTTATGTGTGACATTATGAGCTAATGCATAATGAAATGAGCGCATGTGTAACATTAAACACAATTGCGTCAAGAAATGAACTAATGTGTAACATTATGAGCTAATGTGTAACAATTAAGGCATATGTGTAACGTTTATGGTGAATGTGGTACATTAAGAATGAATGTGTGATAACCAACATGCTATTGCATGACAGAAAGGAAAAATTGAACACTAGAATTTTTTTTGGAAAAATAGAAAAATAGACAAAAAATCAAGCAAAAATTTAGAAAAATACCATGCCGCCAGTCCCAGGAGGTCTCTAATATGAATGTACTCAGTCAAATAGGTGCAATCGAGATCTATAACTAGTCATGATGATCAAATACTTGCAAGAAAGCACAAGATTCGCAGAGAAAACCAAGAATTACCAAATTGCAAATGAGAAAATGAAAACCTAAAATCTCCTTTTATAGCTCAAAATTAGGGTTTTTTGACACCTCGACACCCACGGTCTAGCTTCAAACAACTTGTAGCCTACTCAAACGATCTCAAAATTGCACGAAACTTCACAAAATTGCTTATTATATTGATATAAAAAATATGGTCTCATTTTTCAAATTTTTTGACCACCTTTTCCGAGGGGCCATATTTACACTATACAGTGGTACCAATGCGTACTGGGGCAGAATCTTTCATTTTCTTTGAAACAACATCATTCCAACATTGTCTCAAAGAGGAGAAAATGTAGACACCTAAAAATGTCTCATTGATCATTTAATAATTATTCGTCTAATTGATTAAATAATTCTTTAATTATTTTTTTAAGTTAATTAATCTTATTCTTCTAATTTTATTTTTCCTCATCATCTTACTAATTATTCTATTTCTTATTCTTTCATCATTTAATCATTTAACCATTTTCTAATATTAATTAAATATTTATTATTTAATTAACTTCGATTAATTCCTCAATTTAAACTTTCTTTATTATTTAAATAAATTATATTCTCAATTTCTATCTCTAATCAATTAATCATTAATCCGTTTCTAAATATTAATTAAATATTTATTATTTAATTAATTGTGATTTTAATCTTTTAATTTAAATAATCTCTATTATTTAATTAAATTCAATTTCTAAATAAATTAAATAGTTTCTTTAAATTATTTAATTAACTAATTATTTTCTCTAATTCAAATTCCAAGTCCCCAAATTCTAATTTCATTTAATTAACTAATTAATTCTTCTAATTTCATTCAATTTCATATTTCTTCTAATTTCTCCTAATTTCAATTACATGTCCATGATTTCAAAAATCAAATTGAAAATCAAAGTCAAGTTTTAAATATATTCAGATATTAAATTGAATAAATTCAATTATTTGAATTAAATCTCATGCAAAGATTAAATTGAAAATCTAATTTAAAGTGCAAACACATGCTAAATTAATTAATTAATTAATTCAAATATCTCTCCAATCTCTATTTTCATCTTCTAGTTAGCTTTTTCTAAATAAAGTTTTCTTTGTCATCCTCTTTATTTCTTCCAATCATTCTTTTTCTTCCCTCAATTAGCTTTTTCTCAATCAGTTGACTCAATTAATCTATTCAATCTATTCTTTTTCACCTCTAAATCAACAGTTCAACTATCAATTTCGATGTGAGCTCACCTGAGTTCCACCTCTTGATCAATATGATCCACCTTTCAATCAATCTCCTCCAAAAATCTATAAATTGAGCATTCAATCTCTGTTTTCAATAATCATAAACTTTGAATCTTTGTGTCAATTGCAGGTTGCCAGCGTAATATCTGAGAGTCCTCATACCATAGAGAAGAGAAGAACAATGGAAGCCATGACGCACAATAGGGAGTTTCATATTGTTTAATTTAATTTCATTTTGCATCTATTTCATTGGTTTTATGTTTGAATTGCTTAGATAGTTAAGGGATTCATAATTTTCCTTATTTCATTTTTAGCAATGATGAATTTGAGCATAGCACAATCAGTATTTTGCAGAGTTCATTATTTCCTCCGGTATACTTGTTAGGCCCAATATGGAAAGCTAATGTACTGAGAGAGGAGGGGTGAATCAGTACTTCAAATCTTTTCTTCAACAATATCTTTACTGCTATGCATAAACTAAAAAGTGCAGTAACATAACATAAAGCTAAAACAAATAGATAACAATCATACATAATTCACTCCATAACACTTATATTTTGGTTACGCAGAAACTCTTGATTAGAGAGAAAAACTGCGGTGGGGATCGCACCCACAACTTCACTACTGCAATAATGAAGGTGCAGGGTTAGAGCTACATGTTTAGCTATTTCTGATAGCTTACCCTATTAGGAGTATCAAGATTTGTTAGATCTACCTTGCTAAAGGATTTTACAACACTTAAACTAAATGTTGCACCTGGTTAGAGGCTTTACAATTTATAGACTTGATTAGAGTCTTTTACCTTGTTAGAGGTTTCTCTTACAACTTCAAAATATTACAATAAAATCATTACAAATTGTAGACGTATAAAAATGACCATATTCCTAAATGAATATTTTATGTTCATTTCTCTATTTAATTAAATTATCCACATTCCTCTATTTAATTAAGTAAATTGCTCAATTTATTTAAATTAAATTCACTATACCCATTTAATGAATAAACCATTTTATTCAATTAAATTCCCCTATCCACTTTTAATTAAATTCAAATTTAATTAAATAGTTATCCTAAATTGAATAAATCTAATTTATTTAATTTCCCCAAATTGAAACCAAATTGAATTAAATCATTTAATTCAATTAAATCCTATTATCCCTCCATCCACTTGCAAAATCCTACATCTCCCACTTGCCATCCTAAATCCTATCTCTAATCCCTTCTAGACTCTTCTAATCGCTTCTAATTAGCCTAACCCATCTTCTAAACTTTGTCACATCCCTAAGCAAGGGGAGGTCACTTCTCAAAACCCTCAAAGTCTTTGATAACCATTAAAGGCTTCAAACATTCAACCACTTAATTCCTCAAAGTCTTTGATAACCATTAAAGGCTTCAAACATTCAACCACTTAAATCTCCAAAGTCTTCATAACCATTAATGGTTAACTCAAACCCTCTTACATGGTTAAAGAAATTTTTTTAACTCAACCTTCATCCAACGCAAGGGTCTCATCGAGCCTTTAATGCTTTGACCATAATTATCTCTTAATCATTTGCACAAAGGTTTATCCTTGGATTAACTCTTAATCCAATGGGTAATCTTAATTTAGACTTGACCCTTACCTTCTAGATAACCCTAAGGTCTTCTTAGGCATTTAATGCCTCCAACCCCTTCTCTCAACCCAACCCTATGTTGACACTTGTCACCATTTCATTGGTGCAAATTGCAAACATGGATCCCCAACTTTCAAACTCAACCCTTGATCAACTCTTTCAATCCTGACCATCCATTGCCCTGTTTTTGATATAAATAGAGCTCTCATTCCTCCATTTTGAGATCATCCTCCAAATTTGTAATATCACACTTATGCTCAAATACATTCAAGCTTTCATATCTCATTTTATGCTCATCATTTTAGCCTCTTTTAAATCAGGAATTAGTCTAAATATGCATGTTTAGAATAATTTCTTTATCATTTTAGCTCAATCATAGACTAATATATTATGTTAGGATAGTACTCATACTAACCTTGTCATCTTATAATCTAGTTTGTTGCATTTCTAGAACCATGCATAGCTTAGGATGTATCTCATACTAAAATCTATCAAAGCATCCCTCGTTCTTGCATTTGCCATCCCTAAACCATTTTGCTCAGTGATCTGAGAGCAAAAATATTGGTTTGAGGGACATTGTAAGATAGAGAACCATGGGACCAACCTTGGGAAACTGAGTGATACTTTATTACTCCATAGTTTACACCAAGAAGTCTTATGTGCATGTGTGGACATGTATTTTGGAACATTTTTCACATATTGAGTTCTATCGACCCTCTTTTCCCACATACATTTCTGGCACCCACCATGGGGCTCAACCCCATATATCAAATTTGTTTTTAAAATTAACCACTTTTGCAGGTCCACGGGAAACAGGAATCGGCGCGTGGGAAACATTCCCTAGCGCATTCGGTTAACAATCTAGTGTGTTTCGCCTACTATATAGCGCGTGGGGTCTCTACTCTAGCGCGTAAAGTCCTTTCTTTAGCGCATAACCCCCACTAAAATTTTCCTGTAGGTCTCAGCGCGGAAGAAAAATAGAGTGGCGCATCTGAAAAATAGATTGGCGCTTCGGGTCTGTTAGATAGCGCATCCAGTACACAATCCAGCGCATGGAGTCCATCATCTAGCGTTTAAAGTTTATCTTTTAGCGCATCAAATCAGCACTTTTCCTGCAGGTTTCAACGCGGGAGAAAAATAGAGCAGCGCTTCCAACGCACAGAATAGCGCATCCAGTAAATAGTTTAGCGCTTTTCGACATAATTTTAGTGCATCTAGGTTATATTGTAGTGCGTGCAGTCCTTTCTGTAGTGCATCATAGACAGTGAGCAAGAAAATTTAAAATTGTAACTGAAATAAAATCTAGACCTGTAGAAGTCCACCAAAATCTAGATTTTCTAACTAGTGGATTGAAACTTTGCAGGATTCTGACAGTTTCTTACAAGTGGAGTGGGAAATTTGCTTTTATCGATTTCTTTTGTTGACCACCAAGATCAAAAATGTTGCTTTGTTGACCAATTACTTGTTCATAGATCAGAAAATCATTGCCTTAAAAAGATAAAAAGAACACCATGTTTTCGTGGAGCAATATCTCCACATAGATTTTAGCAAATCACTGAATTGAAAAGCTAAAAAGAACCAACTTGATTGCTTTGTCTCAAAAGTGGAAGGAATATACTCTTCCTTTAACTGGGTGATCAAAAATCCAGACCACTCTTATAGCTTTCTGTACTTCAAGCAATAAAACCTTTAGCAGGCCTGCCTTCTCGAGGAGTTGAAATCAACTCTTAAAGCTGTTTATGGCCGGTGTGAAGGGAACGACATAAGTGGGGAATGACTTTAACACCAAGAATTCCAACCCACTATAATCAAACGTGAAAAGTGACGAAAGTCCTTTTCAATGGTTGC
Source organism: Cryptomeria japonica (assembly GCF_030272615.1). Taxonomy (NCBI): domain Eukaryota; kingdom Viridiplantae; phylum Streptophyta; class Pinopsida; order Cupressales; family Cupressaceae; genus Cryptomeria; species Cryptomeria japonica. The sequence goes on along the minus strand of NC_081413.1, from coordinate 720,611,531 downwards.
GCGCAACGATTAGCCTTCCTCCAGTATCCTTGAGATACGTAAAGCCTTTGTTCTAAAAGTAGGGAAGCCTCCTGAGGGAGTTTATCACTGATGGCCGAACGGGAAGCCTAATTACGAACCATAGAAATAGAAGCTTTGAACCGAGTCAATAACCAGACATTTATAACATCATAGTGCAAGGGTGGGGAAGAATCCGCCCCCAAGATTACTCACCATATATCTCCCAAGATAACTACTCAACTATGAAGCGATTCACTTTGGGTTAATTTCTGATAAAAGGCAAAAAAATGGGCGCCCTCTAAGGGTGACACGACTGTTTGAGCTGACGGAGTATCGAGACTAGTGGGCTATGATGTTATTTATGACCCTTGACTAAAGAGTCTTTTTGAAGTGTATTATCCGTATCCAAACCTGTTAAAACATTGGGGATTTGAACACATCCTCGTAGAACATACAATTTTTGTTAGATTAGGCAAACTGGTTGTACTATTTGTGCCATGCTTGCATCTATTACTTCAAAAAATCATCCATCAAACTTGAAAAATTCACCACAAAATATTCAAAATTCACAAAAAACTCAAAACAAAAGAAAAATCAGGGCAGATTAGCGCAAAAGAGCAACATCTTAGCGCGTAAGGTACTTCTGTTAGCGCATCCAAACATCAAGTTAGCGTGTCAGTTCAAAATAGCAACGTTTTATCTCAGGTCAAATCAGTGTTGAAACATTTAGCACATCAGAAAAATAGTCTAGCGCGTGGAAGCAACAGCTTAGCGCGTGGAATCCAAAAATTAGTGCATAAAGTTCAACAGTTAGCGCGTGACAGGCCCAGAATAGCGCATATATTTTTCAAACAGCTACAAAACAATTTCAAATAGTCAAAACTTTAGCGCGTGTCTGGGGGCAGCCTAGCGCGTGTGGTTATTATTTTAGCGCATAGAGGCATTTCAGTAGCACATGTAGTCTCTGTTCTAGCGCATGATCAAAAACAAAAAAACAAAGGGCAAAACCGGGAGGAATTTTAAAATTTTCAAAAACATTTTTAGAAACCTTCTCCATCAGACATCATTTTTCATCAACACAAAGTGACAAAAACCAACCATTACAACTATTTCTTAAGCTAATTTGTGTCAAAACAAAAGTTGTAAAATCCTAAACGAATCGCGCGATAAAAGATGTCTCTCTTATCATAATCTGGAAACCTCATCATCAGTATCAATAGAATCCTTTACCATCTTACGGATTTTATCTCACAAAACACCACTTGTTTAAAATGTTCAAGTTGTCAAATCAAGTTTCCATATCGGGAGGCTTCTATCCATATCATTTGACACACTTCATCGTGAAGGGGCATCTAAACCTTCACTTTGATAAAGTAAGATTTGAAATTTTTCAAACAAGATCGACCAAATCCAAACCAATCAAAGGAAACCATTGATCACTCATGCATGACTAATCCTCATATTTTGAGAAGAAAGAACCTTTATCATAACATCACGTTGAAGAAACAACAACCTAGTTTTTCCAAATTCATCAAAAGAAACAAGTTCTTATACATCAATCGTCAATTATTCAAATCTCATCGGGTATTCCTTCATCACGTCAAACGTTATATCCAAAACAAATCTAGCGAATTTGACAAAGAACCCTTGAAGACAAGAGCATACTGTCAAAAGTCTGCTTTTAATCAAACCATAAACCGCAGCGGAAGAATCAATCCAACATTCGTGCCCAACGAGTGTATCACTTATAACACATCTCAACCAGAACCACCCACCCCCGAACAACATATCAACGAGGCTTTTGTCCCTTTCATCACTGAGAGTTTCTACTAAAATGCATGTTACTCGCTCTCAAAGAAACAAGCAAAGTGAGACACACGTTGAGTCTAGTATGAATCGAAGATTATCAAATCCTTTTGAAGTTTCACCCTTAGAAGAACCTAAAATTACTAAAGCACTTCTTCGGAAATGTTAGGAAAACCCCTCATTCCAAAAGCTTGTAGAAAAGCTCATGGAAAATGACAAAGAAAAATATCTGCTCATGCTTATGAGTAAAGGCGTTAAACTTCCCGAAGATTTAGACCCAAACATCTTTAAAAATGGATCTCAACAATATGCATATCAAGAATATCAAGAATAACAAAGAGAAGAAGAAACCCATAACTTTTAACGACATATACCTGAGCAACACATTCCAAAACAACGCATACCAGAAATGCGTATACCTGAGCTAGAAACACCAGAGCAAAATATACCATTTACCACACCTTTTCAGCTGAGAACAAATACAAGGGAAGAACTTTTCCCTCGACAAGACAATATACCTTTGGCAGCCCTTACTCAACAAATGCAAATGTTGCAAAGGAAAATACAGGATATGCAACAAGGGACAACAATACGATACTCTTTAAACGAAATTTGTCCTTATCCATTTGATAGAAGATTGAACATGGTGCCTTTTCTTCCAAACTCAGACATCCCCAAATTTGATAAATATGATGGGAAAAGTGATCCCCGAGATCATGTTCGAGAATTTTGCACATTGAGCCTTGAATTTGCTCATGATGACACCTATTTGATGAGGTTATTCTCTAGAAGCTTGGGAGGGCAAACCATGGAATGGTTATCCAAAATTATACCGCCTGTTAGATCATTTGATGAATTGGTTAACAAATTCATAACCCACTATTCCTATAACATCCAACATGCCATAACCATGCTAGACGTTTGCAACACCAAACAAAAGAACAATGAAACATTCATGGTATTCCTTCAACGCTGGCGACGTATGGTATCTAGATATCCTCGAGATATTCCCAAGAAGGAGAAAATGGAAATCTTCATCGATAACTTGAATAGTGAAATGAGTTATAGACTAAAACTTCAATGCATACCATCTTTCGCTAAATTAATTGAGAATGGCATTCAAGTAGAGGAAGCATGTGTCAAAAAGGGAACACTCAAATTTTACAAGGAAGGAACAAACTCGTCAAACTACAATAACCAGAACAACACCAACCTTGACAAATCTCGATTTTGGACTCAAAACAAAAACGAAGGCAACAATGAATCATATGATCCCAAATCTAAGCAACCAGTGCTCGCATTGTCTAGAAATCCTCAAAACATGAAAAATCCTAAAAATGCTAATCCAAATGCTAACACATATGCACCTAGCGCCGATCAAGGACAACTCAACACAAACAACACCAATGATACTCAAAGCAAAAACATGAATCCAGGACCTAGCAACAATTCACGCAACAACACAAACAATTTCCAAAAGCGTATCTTCACACCACTAGGGCAATCACTAGAATCAACATTCAGAGAACTTTTGGCACACAAAATTCTTTCTTTACCTCCAATCAGCAACTATGAACCTCAAATCAAACCACCTTGGTGGAATGATTCACACTATTGTGATTATCATCGTAATAAGGGTCATCAGACGAATGATTGCATGAGGTTAAAACACGTGGTGCAAGATATGATTGATCGAGGTGACTTAACAATAGATGGTCTCAAAACAAATAGTGATCATGGAGCCTTTAAAAATCCTCTTCCAAATTACAACAAAGATGGAGCTTCAACCTCGAACGATACACGCAGAGCTCGTATCAACCATTACTACAACAACACCATAAATCACATATCAGCTGAAGATCATCAAGTAAATGTCATCACCATCCGAGATAAGCATGATCATGAATCTGTCAATGTAACAACCCGAACTCAGAAATATGTCTTGAAAGGACATACTGCACCTACAACTACCACACCAAAAATCCAATATGACTTGGTCAGCCAGCTACGTAAAACTCCAACACAAATATCTATACTAGAATTATTGAAACTATCACCAAAGCACAAAGACATATTAGAACAGGCGCTATTGGAAACCAATGTACCTCAAAATTTGGATACAGACAGATTTCAAGCCATGGTCACCCATATGACTGGACCTCATAACCTCACCTTCTCAGAACATGACGATGCTTCCTTAATCCATCCGCATAATACTCCTCTCCATATCGAAGTCATTGTTTGCAAACACCGAGTAAAAAGGGTCCTAATAGATGGAGGAGCCGGACTTAATATATGTACTTTACAACTTATCTGTGCATTGGGCTTCTCAGAAGAATCTATTGATCCCTGCAAGAAGATTACCATAAAGGCATATGATGAAGAGGAAAGATCCTCTAAAGGAACTATGATATTACCCATTCAAGTGGGACCAATACAAAAGGATACTATATGTCAGGTCTTGGACATAGACCTTACCTACAATATTTTATTAGGGTGACCCTGGATACATGAAATGCAAGCAGTACCTTCCACATATCACCAGTGTGTAAAATTTCCTTATGACGGACAAGAAGTATCCATATCTGCTGATCACAATCCATTTCAACATTGCAACGCAATGGGGGCAGCCCAAGACAGTTTGGTTCCTCATAATAGGGAAAAGCAGCGATCTTCAACATCAGATCAACAAATAGTAAAATCTAACTCCTTATCGGGAGACTACAAACAGAAAATGCAAATCAAAGACCAAGGTATCAGAGAATACTCTTTGGAGCCTTTATGTTTGGCCAAATTGCCAACATCACCTAGATCTCATGGATTGCCTACTACATCAACACATCTGGTCACTCAGCCCATCACCAAATTTGATGGTACCTGCATCCAATTGGGCACTCTGGCACATGAATCAGAAGACAAAGATATTCTTAGCTTGTTGTACAAAGATGAGAAAGAAGATAATAGAGCAGTCGCTCTGGACATTGTTCTACCTACACACCTATATGGAAAAGGATACTTAATCATGCAGCAAATGGGATATGATGGTAAAGGACCTATTTGGAAATGCAAGGAAGGAGTCACTGAACCTATAAATCTTCCTTCACAACCCAATAGAAACAAAGCAGGATTGGGTCGTGAGCTCACCTTCCTATTAAAAAGGCCACCCCCCATAACTACAAAACCTCAATGGAAAGTAAAGACGAAGTACAAAGAAGAGTCCTGGCAGGAAGCACTCTTTGAATCAGCGGAAATAATTCACAAGGCATGGAACGTCAGGATCAGAAGTTACATCAGGAAAAGCTTCTAAAACACAAAAGGGCCATATCTGCAGCAGTAGCTCATATTCAAACACCAATATCTCAAGAACAAATAAAATCATCTCCGGATACCTTTGTTTCTCCCCGAAGAAGCACAGTCTATGAACAAATACAGAAAATAGAAGACGGATCTGACACATAATCAACAAAAACTATCAAAATGGTATCTATCGTCAAAGATTTGTTTTCACCATACAACATACCAGTTTACAGCATTGATAGAATCTGGGATGATGCCTCAGAGATTGATTCCAATGAATATGAATGGGGTACCTGCTCCAATGCTACTATAGATATCCCTAATGATACTGATTCTATATCTCTTTCTCAAGAAGAACATAGCACAAGAGATAGACCTCTTGAATTTGGACTACAGAATATCTATGACGCCACGGAAAGCGAACAGGAGCATTATGAACAAGTCTATGTAGAAGATAATACCATCGACGACCTCGACAAAATCCTGAACTTCTTTAAAGCCAAGAACAATCACGATGAAAACTCTGTCCTAACACTCATAGTAGCCGAACTTGATCCACCTAATGATTCCCTACCACGTGTCTTTCCTGACCTCATCAACTAGAATGAACCTGAAATCCATGATATACCAATTTTCCCAGATGATGAATCTATTATCCATTACCTATGTACCGTAAATCCGAAAACAGGCTCTACCAGTGAACAAAATAACGATGTCTACAAACCAGGGAGTGCCAAGTCTCTCAGTCACAAAAATGAACCAAATAAAGGATCAGATTTTGAAAACCAGTCAATAGCATCTCTAGATCACAAAAAAGTAAAAATAAAGGACGCATCTGCAGGTGAAAACCTTTTTAAGGCACCTAACGATGGGAGACTTGACACTCTTCTTGAGCACTTTCATGAGCGATCACCCATATTAATTGAGCCTACTCAATCAATCAACATTGGCACCCCAGAAGCAGTTAGGAACCTACACCTTGCAGAATCCCTGACAAAGGAAGAAAGATCAGCATTCATCATTTTCTTTAAAGAACAGCAAATTAATTTTGCTTGGTCATATGCTGATATGCCTGGAGTGGATCCACACTTAATCATGCATCACTTGTCCATCTCTTCAGGCGTTAAACCAGTCAAGCAAAAGCTATGCAAGATGAATCCACAGGTGGCACTCATGGTCAAAACTGAACTAAAGAAATTATTAGACGTCGGATTCATCCGACCCATTGACTATGCAGAGTGGATTTCCAACATCGTTCCAGTATCAAAACCAGATGGTAGTATCAGAATTTGCATTGACTTCAGAGACATCAACAAATCTTGTCCAAAGGACAACTTTCCTCTGCCCAGTATCGACATAATTGTCGATCTCACAGCAGGCCATGCAATGCTCTCACTAATGGATGGTTTCTCAGGCTATAATCAAATCAAAATAGCCCTAGAAGATCAAGATAAAACGGCGTTCACCTGTCCTTGGGGAACGTACTGTTGGAATGTTATGCCTTTTGGCTTAAAGAATGTAGGGGCCACCTATCAGAGAGCAATGACAACAATATTCCATGACATGATGCACACGTTTATGGAAGACTATGTGGATGATTTACTCGCTAAATCCTTCACCAGAGCAGAACATCTTAGCATCCTAACAAAGATCTGTGATCGATTGGAGAAATTCCAAGTCAAGCTCAACCCTAAGAAGTGTGTCTTTGGGGTTACATCAGGCAAGTTACTAGGCTACATTGTCTCAGCTAAAGGTATTGAAGTAGATCCAGCAAAGGTACAAGCCATTATGGACATGCCACCACCAAAGAATATCAGTCAACTCAGATCTCTACAAGGACGACTTCAATAAATCAGGCGATTCATCACTCAGCTAGCAGATAAAAGTCTACCATTTAACCATTTACTACACAAAAATGTACCATTCAAATGGGAGACCAAGTGTGCAGAATCTTTTTACCAAATCAAACAATACCTGATGAATCCACCAGTTCTAGTACCACCAGTCGCAGGAAAGCCTCTTATCTTATATATCTCAACAACAGATATATCCCTGGGGGCACTATTGGCACAAGAAGATCAACACGGGAAGGAACATGCCATATATTACATCAGTAAGACATTGAATGGCTATGAACTCAACTATACATTCATTGAAAAGGCTTGCCTAACAGTGGTTTTCGCATCTCAGAAGTTTTGACATTATATGCTAGCACACACCATCAAGCTAGTCGCAAAAATTGATCCTCTCAAATATCTACTCAGGAAGGCAGCTCTTACAAGCTGATTGGCTAAATGGGTCATGATTCTCAGTGAATTTGACGTCCAATACACAGAAAGAAGAGCCATCAAGGGTCAAGCAATTGCAGATCAATTGGCTGAAGCACCACTACCAGGCAAACACACCATGGAGATTGAATTTCCAGACAGGGACATTCTTGCTCTTTCTACTAAACAATGGACCCTATACTTTGACGGATCCTATACACAACATGGTTCCAGTGTTGGCATTTTGTTCATCACTCTGGAAGGACACACTATACCAAGATCATATAGGCTTATGTTTCCATGCACAAATAATGTGGCTAAATATGAGGCACTAGTTATAGGCATCAAAATGGTCATAGAATGGAAAATCACAAAGTTAAAAGTCTATGGAGACTCACAACTAGTAGTCCATCAAATCAACAATGACTATCAGATAAAGGATGACAAGCTGCTACCCTACAAGCGAATGGTGGATGACTTCAAACAGTATTTTGTGCACATCACCTTCGAACAAATACCAAGGTTAAACAACAAAGTAGCCGATGCAATGGCTACTATCGCTTCACTACTACAAATTCCAGAGCAACAGAGTCGTTACGAGTTCCTGGTAGAGCAATTGTTCTCCCTCGCCTATGACCACTCTAAATCCCAGGTTATCTATGCCTTGACTGGTTCAGATTCTCCATTATATGGACCAATATACGACTATCTCAAGCACAATATCTTACCAATTGACCAATCCCGTAACCAAAAATGTAACTTTATCCGACAAGCCGCCCGTTACACCCTTACCGCTGATACTTTGTATCATCGAGGTCTGGATGGTACTCTTCTTCGTTGCCTTGATCGTAATGATTCCAATTCTGCTTTGCACGAGCTTCATGACGGTATTTGTGGCACACATTCAAGTGGTACTACTCTTGCTAAAAAGCTTCTAAGGATGGGATACTACTAGCCTACAATGGAGAAAGACTCATATCACTTCGCTAAGAAATGTCCTAAATGTCAAATCCATGGTAATCTGATACATGCACCAACACAGGAACTGCAGCCATTTACAACATCCTGGCCCTTTTGTCAGTGGGGATTGGACTTAGTGGGAAAAATTCATCCTTCATCTTCAAATGGACACAAGTTCATTATAACAATAGCATAATACTTTACCAAATGGATAGAAGCAGTTCCCATGACCACAGTGATAGGGAAACAAATTGCCTCTTTTATCCTCAATTATTTGATCTGCAGATATGGTATTCCAAGTTCAATCATCACCGATAATGGATGGCCCTTCAAGAATCAAGATGTCCAAGAACTATGTGAAAAATTCAAAATCCAACATAGGTTCTCTACACCATACTACCCGCAGGGAAATGGTCAAGCGGAAGCATCTAACAAAACAATACTAAAAATCCTAAAGAAAAAAGTAAATTATGCAGGCAAAGATTGGCACGTACAACTCAATCTAGCACTTTGGGCATACAGAACCAGCATCCGCACACCTACAGAAGCAACACCATACTCATTGGTATATGGATCAGAAGCCATTTTGCCCCTAGAGGTAGAAATCTCATCTCTCAGAGTCTCTTTGAAAGGCTTAATCCCAGATGAAGAGTATCGAGTTAACCGATTGCAAGAACTTGAACTATTAGATGAAAGACGTCAACATCCTTATACTCATCTCAAAGCATATCAACAATGCATGTGCAGGAGCTACAATCACAAAGTCATCCCCCGCAACTTCAAGGTTGGTGACCTAGTCCTCAAAGAAAATCCAAGAAATCAGCAAGATCAAGAAAAGAAAGGAAAATTTGAACCTAACTAGTTGGGTCCCTATGTTATTATATCCATCTATGGATCAGGTGCCTATCAGCTAACAAATTCAGAAGGCGATGTGCTCGACGAACCAACTAACAGTATCCATCTGAAGAAATACTACACTTAAGTAGCCTAGTGCACGAAAAAAAAAAAAAAAAGTAAAAAAGTACAATAAAAACAAATGATGAAAACTTGGTAAATAGGCGCTCTTGTGAAAGAATGGCTCCTCCATCTATATCCATACCATTTTATCCATACAAACACTATCGGCCATTGTCCGACACTTAGCAAATATCCATTCAGGACATACTTAGCGTAGTCACTATCCTGGTTTGTCTATCCATATCCTCTTACCACAAATCCACCATGGCTTGGAAATCACTATACATATTCACATCAAGAGGCACACTCAGCTAGGGGCATTCCAATCATCTAAATATGGTAAACATTCAAGACATCAAGGCTATTTGCAAAACTCAACAGCCTGACATCCAACAAACCAAAAAAGACACTTCATCGCAAAAGAAAACAAAACAATTCACAAAAATACCAAGGATGGATGATTTTCTGAAGTATTGGATGTTGCATTATCACATAAACATCTTAACTAGTTTTGCATTTTGAATTTTTTTTGACTTATTAGATTTTCTCCCTTTTCTCACTAAAATGCTTCACAGCTAGAGATCATGGGGAAACTCCAATATTTTCTTAGTCTTCTATCTGGGAGGCGATCACTTGTACTGTGTGAATACTTTCCTTGAGACGTGATATGTCGAATATCACTAAAGGCCTGATTCCACTTCACGCATACAAATGATCTAATCTTGTCTGTTTACGGAATACGCACTCAGGTCATCCTGGTTCAATTATACCTTGACGCTTGTGCTATCTTGTAAAATCAAATATCATGTAAATTTTTCTCAGGTCATTATGGTTCAATTATACCATTATGCTTGTATAAATTTTCAACATATCCTAAACAAATCAATGCTCAATGATGATATCTACAAAGAAAGCAAACAAATGGCTATATCGGATGGCAAATACAGAATGAGGATGCTACCAAAAAACTAGTTGCATATCATTTTACAATTAGTTGCATATAATTTTACAATTAGTTGCATATCATTTAACATGTTTGCCTATCATTTTACAATTAGTTCCATATCATTTAACATGTTTGCCTATCATTTTACCATTAGTTGCATATCATTTTACATTTAGTTGCAAATCAAATCATACATGTCATTTTCAAGATACATCTCACAGCATATAAAAACATACATCCTGCATCATACATTATATCATCTATTTAAGCATTGCATCATCATGAAGGAATAACCCACATCACATGCATCCATATAAACACACACATAAGATTAAAGAAAATGGTGCCGTATATATATATATATATATATATATATATATATATATATATATATATATATATATATATATATCTCAAAAATGATCAAAATGTACAAAATGTATCAACACTATGTCTAGTACAAAGAATAACAAATGATCAAAAATACAACAGAGACCACATCTCTCAAGTATGACTATCCCCTGACGGAGATGGTCTAGCTCCAGATGCACCCGCCCCTGGATCCCCAGGAGGGTCCTGTCTCGGTGGCCCTGTAACACCTCGGCTCTCAGACCACGACCCAGTATCTGGAGATCGACTAGATCTCGACTGTGCAAAGCTTTGTACTTGTCGGTCCCTGGGTACCACAGCCTCATAGTCCCGCCGACAATACTCTGCCTCCTGAGCTCTTAATGCTATCTCTCTCAGGGTGTCTCTCATAGGACCACCCGTTGCTGCTCTCTGCATGCTGGACGCCACCTCCTCCGCTCGCCCCCTCCGCTCTATCTCAGTGTCCCGCTCAGTGGTCAACTGAGCAATCTATCGCTGATATGTCAAAATCTGTGCCCGCAGCTGCTGTACACTCACCTGTAGGGTCTGGATCTGTGCATCCTCAACATGTGTAGGGATCCGAACCCGTAATGGTACCTGTGTCGGGGCAACTCCTCCAACCCTGCCTGTCCTCGGTGCTGGAGGTGGGAGCACATTTGTCCTCCTCTTCTATGCTAGTTGCCTCACCTCATCATCACCCCCCAGTACCGCTAACACCTCCCCCACTCTCCCCTCTCCCCCAGCTCCAATAGCCAATCCACCTCTCCCCCTATCTATCATCCCCTGTCTCACCGCTCTCTCCACACCCCTATCTCCTCTCCTAGCTCTACCTCCCTGCCTCCCTCTAGCTCCTCTCCCTCATCCATCTCCTCCATCCTCTCCATCATCATCATCATCTCTCCCTCCTCCTCATCAGAATCAAAAGCTAACCTCATCTCATCAGGATCAAATATCCTGGCCACCACCCGCGCAGCAAACAATTGGACAAACTCATCCATCATACCCGCATCCTGAATCTCAGGGGCATAATCCCATATTTGCCCGGCCAACTCAACAAACTCCTCCACCGCCACTGCACTATCAATGGTCAGCCCTCAATCCACTACATCCTGTCGTCGTCATGCATATAGGCATGCTCCCTGTGGAATACCCTGCTGGCACCAAAACTGCCTCAAAACTCGGGTCACCACAAACCTCTCAATCATAAACGGGGTCCTCCCGATCAGATATCTGGTCATGAAAACAAAGGGCATCTCTAGCCCATCCTCTGCCCACACCTCACATCCTGTATACGCTCGCCAGGTGACCGTATCTATATCATCCAGCACTCTCCTCCAATGCTCTAGTTTGCCCAGCTTACGCTGGACAACTAGACCCCCGTATCCGTACGCATATGCGCATCCCACAGGCCTGTCACTGTCTGCTAGTGGCCTCGCTGCTGGAATGTGCTCCCAACACCATACCTGTAATAATGTCACACCAACTGACAAACTGTCGTAACCGAGGTATACCACCTCATGTAGACCCCTGTACAGATGGGCCAGCATAGCTGACCCCCATGAAAATCATCGGCCCTGTGTGATCATCTCCTCCAAAACTAGCCCCCATCCCACCAAGAATCCCTTTGACCTGCGATCAGGACAAAGGAATCCACCAATGAACCTTGCTAGTACAGATGGCAGTGGTGCGTAATCCAGGTCTAGGAACTCCTGCCATGGGATCTCATAGCCATAGACTGTATCATCATGGAAAATGCGGCGCAGTGCCTCTGTACCACCCTCCTCTAACTGCTCATATGGTAGTAGTGCACCTACTACAGGAATGCGCAAGATCTTGTAACAGTCCTCTGGTGTGACTGTCATCTCTCCAGTGGCAAAATGGAAGGTGTTCGTGTCACTATGCCACCTCTCCGTCAATGCTGTCAGTAGCCCCCGATTCACAGTGAACTGAGGCATATCCAAAAGAGAGGTCAACCCACATCTCTCAATGTCCACGATCTGGGAAATCTCTCTCGCGACTGCACCACACCCAATCGTTCCTGTCAAACAAGCACAACAAATCCAATATCAGTTTCCACATCAAAACAAAGCTATCAAAATCAAACTTACATCAACAACATGAAACAATTTTCTCATCTACATCAAGTTCAAAATCTTATCATTTCATATCAACTTGTAAAACAACTCAAGTTATCAAAAACCATATCAAAACTTGTAACACAACTCAAGTCTCCACAATCACATAAACTTGTAAAACAACTCAAGTTTCCCACCCATATCATCTTGTAACACAGCTCAAGTTTCCAACCCATATCAGCTTGTAACACAAATCAGGCTTCACACATTGAACTTGAAACCCGGTAAGCAAACAAATCATATTTTGATCAAAACATCACATTGATATCTATACATAACTTGCAAAAGAAAATGCAAATCAAAAACAAGTTATATCGACACTCATATTGGACAAATCCATAAAATCATGACAGACAAACAAAACAAATTTACAAATCGGCTCATCTTGCATAAAATTTCCAGATGCGCTAAAACAAACTCCCGCTGTGCTAAACTTCCTCCATGCACTAGGTTGTTTTTCCTATGCGTTAATCTATTCACCCTATGCGCTAGACTGACTCTATGTGCTAACTTTTTCCTCCCATGCGCCACCTAACCTACTCTATGTGCTAGACTGACTCTACGTGCTAATCTATCCCTCCTAGGCGCTACCCGTTCGACCATATGTGCTAGGTTAGCCCTACGCGCTAAACCCCCTTACCCATGTGAACCCCTGTGACCCCTATGTGCTAGGTCTACCCTACGCGCTAACCTGCTGACCCTACGCGCTACCCGACTATCGCCATGCGTTATTCCGCATCTATGCGCTAACTTCTATTTCCTATCCGCTACCCTATTTTATTTCGGACGCACCCCCTAAAATAAACTTGATGCGCTACTTAAAAGTTCGTATGTGCTAGTCTATGCCTTAGACACGCTAAAACGTTAGACCCGAGTTTTAAAAATCAAAAAATGACTAAAAACAACCAAATCCGAAATCAAAAGAGGGTCAAAAATGTTGACTTACTGGTCGTCCATACGCGGCAGGTCTCTGGTACCTCCGAACGCGCTCGAAACGGTGTCTAGAATATGGAATCGACATTTTCTCTGCAGACCAAATTCTCTTTCTCCAAAGTCAACAAAACACAAATGAATCAAATCAAAGCTCTCTTCCCCTTTTTATAGGAGGAAAATGAAATTAGGGTTAGCCAAATGGACCTGTAATATGGTTGCGGTCTCCCCTATACCTTGCACGCTATACATTATCGGGAGATGAATCAATTTACACACAAATTACATCGACAAAATCCTACACATCCAAGCAACTCATCATATCAAATCAAAAAAATTCAAAAAAAAAATTGATTCATCTCCCGAGGGGGCATCACCATCAAATATTGAATCTGGGGCATCACACATCAAATCAAATCTGGGGCACAACTTGCAAATCAAAAGAGCGACACAAAAATTGCATTTGATCATAAATCATGATAAGGCATCATTTTCTTTGAAATAACATGTGCACACACGTCACTTCAAAGAGGGGCAAAATGTAGACGTATAAAAATGACCATTTTCCTAAATAAATATTTTATGTTCATTTCTCTATTTAATTAAATCCAATTTAATTAAATTATCTACATTCCTCTATTTAATTAAGTAAATTGCTCAATTTATTTAAATTAAATTCACTATACCCATTTAATGAATAAACCATTTTATTCAATTAAATTCCCCTATCCACTTTTAATTAAATTCAAATTTAATTAAATAGTTATCCTAAATTGAATAAATCTAATTTATTTAATTTCCCCAAATTGCAACCAAATTGAATTAAATCATTTAATTCAATTAAATCCTATTATCCCTCCATCCACTTGCAAAATCTTACATCTCCCACTTGCCATCCTAAAACCTATCTCTAATCCCTTCTAGACTCTTCTAATCGCTATTAATTAGCCTAACCCATCTTCTAAATTTTGTCACATCCCTAAGCAAGGGGAGGTCACTTCTCAAAACCCTCAAAGTCTTTGATAACCATTAAAAGCTTCAAACATTCAACCACTTAATTCCTCAAAGTCTTTGATAACCATTAAAGGCTTCAAACATTCAACCACTTAAATCCCCAAAGTCTTCATAACCATTAATGGTTAACTCAAACCCTCTTACATAGTTAAAGAATTTCTTTTAACTCAACCTTCATCCAACCCAAGGGTCTCATCGAGCCTTTAATGCTTTGACCATGATTATCTCTTAATCATTTGCACAAAGGTTTATCCTTGGATTAACGCTTAATCCAATGGGTAATCTTAATTTAGACTTGACCTTTACCTTCTAGATAACCCTAAGGTCTTCTCAGGCATTTAATGCCTCCAACCCCTTCTCTCAACCCAACCCTATGTTAACACTTGTCACCATTTCATTGGTGCAAATTGCAAACATGGATCCCCAAATTTCAAACTCAACCCTTGATCAACTCTTTCAATCCTGACCATCCATTGCCCTGTTTTTGCTATAAATAGAGCTCTCATTCCTCCATTTTGAGATCATCCTCCAAATTTGTAGTATCACACTTATGCTCAAATACATTCAAGCTTTCATATCTCATTTTATGCTCATCATTTTAGCCTCTTTTAAATCAGGAATTAGTCTAAATATGCATGTTTAGAATAATTTCTTTATCATTTTAGCTCAATCATAGACTAATATATTATGTTAGGATAGTACTCATACTAACCTTGTCATCTTATAATCTAGTTTGTTGCATTTCTAGAACCATGCATATCTTAGGATGCATCTCATACTAAAATCTATCAAAGCATCCCTCATTCTTGCATTTGCCATCCCTAAACCATTTTGCTCAGTGATCTGAGAGCAAAAATATTGGTTTGAGGGACATTGTAAGATAGAGAACCATGAGACCAACCTTGGGAAGCTGAGTGATACTTTATTACTCCATAGCTTGCACCAAGAAGTCCTGTGTGTGTGTGTGGACAAGTATTTTGGAACATTTTTCACATATTGAGTTCTATCGACCCACTTTTCCCGCATACACAAATATCTGCAACTTTACATCTGAAATGTTATAACAGATTCTATGTGCTCAGAATAAGTTACCTTGCTTATAACATACCTCGGTAACCCATATAGTAACTCGGTAAACCCTTCTATTTACTCTGTTCTTTGACTGTTCTCTGAAAACCTTTTCGATGACCTCTGTGTCTCTGTAACAGTCTTCATACACTTAGTGCTTTCTCATGTATCACACATATCTTGCTTTATTCACTCATGCACTCTCTTATTTAATCCTTAACTCATGTTGTATAAATAGATCTCTTATGTCGGTGATCCATTCATTGCTTCGATCTTACAAACATATTTTCTCGAGTGAATAACCATGCAAATTATTTCATTGGTTAGATGACCTCAAAATCATACACAATCTTTAAGTGCAATTTCCAATGTGATAATGGTTAGATGTTCCTCGATCTTGTAACACATTTTCATATGTATGTCCAGGTTCAATGAATCTGGTAACACGTTTCACTCGATGTATATCAACTCAATGTGTCATCTTTGCTGCTCGGTAAACATGAAAAGATACGCGGTAGACAGCTCGGTGCATACTGGGCTCGGTGACTATTTTCTTCTATTACCAACTGCGTTGTGCATACCGACTGAATATTTCGGTAGAGTTAACTGACTAGAGTATATAGAATAACTTTGAGCATAAAACTAATGGCAATCTTAGTAAGTAGTAACAATACTCCGTTGTAACTAGATCTTGTGCTGAGATTCTGGGGATATGTTTGGGATGGTCTTGTGTATCTTCATTTTAGATGGTTCATGATTTGGTGCTTCACAAGTTATCTTTCTTTTTGGCAGTTGTTGTTGTCTGAGTGTTCTTGAGTTTCAGATGTTGATCGATGAATATTTGAATAAGTGGTGTTGATGCAATTGCTTCTGATGATTCTAACATTTTTGTTGGTGTTTCCTAAGTATTTATTATTATTTTTTATGATCTCAATTGATCATTGTGCGATTTCTTGGTGATTTTGTTGAATCAGTGATGTTCTTCGTGTTATACAGTTTTCCTGGTGGTGTAGCATGTTGCGGTTGATCTTGGAATGATTTCTAGTGGTGTTGCATGTTTGGAGATTTGATTTAGGTCCATATTATGTCATGTAAATCATTATATTGGTCCAGTAGTTGATCTTTATATCATGTGATGTACTTTTGTAATTGTGAATTGAGAGTTTAGCCAACCTTGTTATCAAGATTGATGAATTGTATAAATAGGTGATATAGTCATGTAAATTAGGTGTCGTGGTTGTGTCTACATTATCAAAGAGTTGTGTATGTGTGATCAAGTGATTCATCCTTCGACATTGTGATTGAGTAGAGATTGGTGTTGCAGAGCAGACAATTGTGCTTAACCAAAACTATCATTAGGCATTTGAAGATACTATTATATTCCAATTCATTCCTTTTGGATTGTAGTTCGAATTTTGTTTTAATTCAATGAGACTTACCTGAGGATTGTACCCTTCTAGGTCATTATCTTTTGAGCAGTGAGATCTAGGCAATGTTTCTAAATGCATCGACATTCCCCATTGTAATATTTTGACATACTACTATAGAGTATCAGCTTATTGTGGGTAGGTTCTCACTGTGGTTTTTACCTTAACCGGGTTTTCCACATAAAAATCTTGTTGTTGTGTGTTGTGTTATCAATTTTATTATCTTTTTTATTATTGTAGTTTATCAGATTTGTTTTTGTGATTACATTTGTAGATCCGGTGAAAACTAATTCACCCCTCATCCTTCGCAAGAAGATTAACCACTTGAGGAGATCTGGGATGGAAATTGGAAGTGGAAGTGTTATCTTTAAGAAAGAGAGTCTGAGATTTGATGGTAGTAACTATGCTATATGGAAGAAATGGATGGAAGTGCACTTGAGATATCTTGGAGAATATTACTAGAAGATTACAAAGAATGCCTTTTATGGTCCTCTGAATGGACCAGTTACTACTAATGAGATCAAAGAAGATGGAAATAATATTAGAGTGAAGGAAGCATTATTGAGTGCCCTAAGTGATTCAGAAATGACAAATGTAATGGGACTTCAGACAACACATGAGATCCGGGAGAAGCTTGAGGCCTTGTATAAAGGAATTAAACAAGTGAAAGCTGATAAGTTGTAGAGTTTGAAAGGGAAATATGAGATGCTAAAGAGAAAAGATGAGAACATAAATACCTTTATGGCTATGGTGAATGATCTTTTCCTAGGTATCAAATGTGTCGGTAGAACCCTTTAAGAATATGAAATTATTTCTAAGGTGTTGAGATTTTTGCCTCCTTATAAACACAAGGTGGCTGCTATAGATGAGATCTGAAGTGTGACTATAGTAACAAGAGATATGCTAGTAGGAAAAATTGTTGCATTTGAGCTCCGAATTTGGTGAATCACATTGAAAGTCTAAGATAACATTTAGAGCATCTGTATTTGGTAAATAGAAGTATGAACTTGAAGAATGAAGAATATTCAGATATGAAAGAGAAAGGAGAGAGATAGAAGAGAAAGAAAGATAACTGGATGAGCTTGAAGCATTGATTGCCTGAAGATTTCCTAAAGGGACCAGTAAGTATGATGGAAAATTTCCCTTGAAATGTTTCTCTTGCAATAAGGTTTGACATTTTTCTCCTAGGTGCCCAGAGAGAATGGCTAAGTATGATAGGCATGGTATTTTTTATAAGAATGACATAAACTATAGATATGAGAAGAAAGAGAAGTATGATAAGCCTTAAAAGTCTAACCAGAAGTATAGGAATCAAAAAGACTGCTATTATGTTGATGATGAAGGTGTTATAGATGAAGAATCAGAAGTAGATGAAGTTATGTTTCTTTCCATTAAGGAAGATGGACCGGTATCTGTTGATCCCACTAGCTACACCATTGAGGAAAAAGCTTTAGCTGTTGAAGTTGAGGAAAGAGGTGAATGGGTAATAGACAGTGTTTGTTCACGTCATATGACTAGTGATCAAAGAAAATTTGTGAGTATGGAAAGGTATGATGGTGGAATAGTGAGATTTGGAGAGGACAAATCCTTTATGATCCGTGGTAGAGGTTCTATTTACTTTGATTGTAAGCATAATGCTAATGATGTATTGTATGATGAAGGTTTGAAGCATAATCTTTTGAGTGTTGAACAGATGGTTGACAAAGGTTATGATTTACAATTCAAGAATGACAAATGTAATATCCTAAATGCTTCTGATATAGAGATTGCATTTGGGACTAAGACTAAAGGTAATATTTTTCATTTGAATGCTGGTGAGAAAAGTTGTTTGATTGCTCAGATTGATGAAATTTGGTTGTGGCATAGGAGAATATGTCATGTTAATTTTGATTCTATGATTAAGATCAGTTCTATTCAATCTATAAGAGATTTGCCTTAGATTTTTAAGCCTTCTAATCCAGTATGCATGGAGTGTCAATTGGGCAAATAAACAAGAATTTCTTTCAAAATCAAGCAGTATACATTTGATGGATTGTTATATCTTGTGCATACTGACCTATGTGGACCTACAAATGTTAGAAGTGTGTAGGGAGACATATATTTTACATTTCTAATTGATGATTCTTCCAGGATGATGTGGGTTATCTTTTTGAAGGAGAAATATGAAGCATTAGACAAATTCAAGAAATCCAAAGAAAAGGTTGAGACTGAGTAAGAATTAGAGGTGAAATGTTTGAGATCTAACAAAGGTGGAGAATTTTGTTCCGGTGAATTTGATTCATTATGTAAGAAGCATGGGATTAGAAGACAATTATATTCTCCTAGAACCCCTCAGCAAAATGGAGTTATTTGAAGAAAGAACAACATTGTCTTGGATGCTGCAAGGACTATGTTGATTGAAGGAAATATTTTGAATATCTATTGGAGAGAATCTATTAGCACTGTTGTTTACACATTCAACCGAGTTCATATTAAAGGTGATACCAATAAGACTCCTTATGAGTTATGGATTGGTCATGTTCCTACTGTGAGATATTTTAGAGTATTTGGTAGCAAGTGTTATATCAAGAGAGATGAGGACATAGGAAAGTTTTATGCAAGAAGTGATGAACGAATTTTCTTGGGATTTTCAACAAAGAGAAAAGCCTACTGGTGCTACAATAAGAGATTGAGGAAGATAGTGGAAAATGCAAATGCGAAGGTGGATGAGAACCTTGGCAAAGAGATCAAAGCTTGTGGATATGATGATGGTCAACACATCATTTTAAATCCTATTCAGACTAAAGAATCAAAGCAGAATGATCTGGTAGAAAATATTAATCTAGATGTTGTTGTTTTCGGTGGAGAGGTGCAAGAACCTAAAAATCAAAACAATCAGAAGACTCTGAGGTATGTAAGACCAAATCATTCAAAAAATCAGATTATTGAAGATAAAGATAAATGTGTGATGACAAGAAGAAGGATAGCTATTGAAGAGGTATGTTTGATTTCTAAAATTGAACCTAAATATTTTGTTGAGGATTGTAAAGATAAAAATTGGATTATATCTATGGAAGAAGAATTAGATAAAATTGAGAAGAATAACACATGGGAGCTTGTACCTAGACCTAAAGATAAGAATGTGATTGGTACTAAATGGGTATTCAGGAATAAATTGAATGAAGTTGATGAAGTTGTCAAAAATAAAGCAAGACTGGTATGCAAAAGATATTCATAGAAAGAAGGAATTGATTATGAGGAGACTTTTGCTCTGATATCTAGACTTGAAGTTGTTTGATTGTTTATTGCATATGTTGCTTATAAATATTTCAAGGTATTTTAGATGGATGTCAAATCTACCTTTGTGAATGGTGATCTTGAGGAAGAAGTCCACATTGAGAAACCCAATGGATTTTCATTATCAGATAATGGTGACATGGTATGTAAGTTGAAGAAATCTCTTTATGGATTGAAACAAGCCCCTAGAGCCTGGTATGCTAGATTGGATAAGTATTTGCTAAAATTGGGATTTAAAAAAGGGACTATTGATAGTAATCTGTACTTTAAGATTGAAAAGGATAACATCTTGATTGTTGAAGTCTTTGTTGATGATATTATCTTTGGAGGTGATGATAACTTGACCATGAAGTTTTCCGGTGATATGCAGAAAGAATTTGAGATGTCTATGATAGGTGAGATGAAATTTTTCTTAGGCTTGCAAATTTCATGGACTGGAAAATTTATTTTTATATCTCAAACTAAATATGTGAAGGAATTACTGAAGAAATTTGGATTAGATGACTCCAAACCGGTTGGAACTCCTATGGTGACTAGCTAAAAATTATCTAAGAATGATGAATCTTTGAAAGATAATCAGAGTTTGTATAGAGCTATGGTTGGTGGATTGTCATATCTTACTTAGACTAGGTCAGACATTATGCATGTTGTGTGTATGGTTTCTAGATATCAAGCTGATCCGAAAGAGAGTCATGTCACTGTTGGAATTTGATTGAACTGATATATGATTAGTTAGTAAATCTAATGAAGAGATTGAGATTCATGTTTGATGACTAAGTTTTGTGTTGTCATTGATGACAACAATATTTTTGTAGTCATTTAAGTCTTAGAAGCCAACCGATAAGGGATAACTGGTACAAAAGACATTTTTATAAAGAACTAGCAATTAGGATCTCAATCGATAAACTGAGACAAAGATACAATTCGACAAGACTTGGATGGTAAGGTTTTACAGCGATGATGGTGATAGGTATTTCGAGCCATGTTCTCAACCACATTGGTAGATTCAATTGGATGATCAATATTTGATTAATAGAATAGACAAACTGGTAGAACACTTAACATGTAGTAATATAGTCACTTAAATTGGTAACACAACACAAGTTTTAATTTGTTATGTCAGTGGCCGACATATGCAAAGCGTGCGATGTAAGTTTGTATAGATTCATTGAACCTAGAAAATTGTTCCAAGGTTGTAGTCGGCTAAATGTAAATGTTTATAAAAAGTGTGATGAGGTATAAAGTTGGTATGTGTATGAAGAGAGAACTCATGAGTGATATATTGAATGTGATCGTGCAATGATTAGGGAAGTTTTGTAATGAAGTGTTGTTGATGTTTTAAGGATCAGAAGTGGATCTTATCAGACATAAAAGGTGTTAATTGAAGATCTTATCACTGTTGTTTTCCTAACAGTTTGTAGTAGCAAAATCCCTAAACCAAGTAGGTTCTAATAAGAATTAATCTATAAATCCCCTAACAGGGTAGCTCTGAATCAGAGTCTCAAATCCTCTTTTGAGGTTGATCCTAATAGGTCATTTCTCTTAACATGGCTTATCATTCAAATCCCTTAGCCGGGTCTGCTCCTAACAAGGCATAGTTGTAAGACCTTAATCATTCAAGATTTCTATTCTACAGATAGTGAATCTTGTGGGTACCAACTCCCACCGTGGTTTTTCCCTTTTGGGTTTTCCACATATAATCTCTTTAGTTATGTGGAATTTGTTTTATTGGGAATTATCTTATTAGGTGATATTTCTTATATGCTTGATAAGTTTTAAGTTCTTAAAGTTGGTGATTAGATTTATATTGTTTTTGCTTACATTGATTCACCCACCCTCTCAGTGCCTTATAAGTTCATCAACCACTACTATGAAAAGAATATTTAGATATGTAAAGGGAACTGTGGATTATGATTTGTGGTATCCAAGGAATGATGATTTCATAGTATGTGCTTATACTGATGCTGATTGGGTTGGTGATGTTGATGACTAGAAGAGTACGTTTGGTGGTCCATTTTTTTTGTTTAAGAAATTGGTTTCATGGGCTACTAAGAAACAAGACTCAGTGTCCTTATCTATTGCTGAAGTTGAGTACATTGTTGTTGCTGGTAGTTGCACTCAAACATTTGGATGAAGCAAATGTTGAAGGATATCAGAGTTATCTATGATGAGCCTACTATTATATATTGTGATAATTCCAGTGCTATTAACATGTCAAAGAATCTAGTGCAACATTCAAAAACTAAACATGTGTCAATCAAATATCATTACTTGAGAGAAAAAGTCTATGAAGAGAAAGTGAAACTGGAATATGTATCTACAAAGGAACAAATTGTTGATATCTTCACTAAGCCTTTGCTTGCAGATACATTTGTCTATTTGAGAGAAAAGTTAGGGGTATCCACCCCTCCCAATGAGAACTAGATGCAT
The DNA here is from genome assembly GCF_030272615.1 of Cryptomeria japonica. Lineage (NCBI taxonomy): Eukaryota > Viridiplantae > Streptophyta > Pinopsida > Cupressales > Cupressaceae > Cryptomeria > Cryptomeria japonica. The sequence continues at coordinate 720,588,649 of NC_081413.1, read as the reverse complement.
TGAGTTGCATCAATCTGATGGACTTCATAGTCTTATCTCTTTATCTGGATTGATGAGTTGGTGCTTCTCCTCTAGTGGAGTAGTATGGTTATATAAGGGAGAGATTCATGTATGGTTTTTTGTTCTAAGATAGTTGGCATTATTGTCAAAGGGGGAGAGAAGCATGTCAAAAAAATATTTTATCTGCTTGATCTTAGGGGGATTTTGTTGGAGTTATTTTTGTTCTTTGAATTGATTGTTTTTCATATTCATATGTTGCCATAAATTCCAAAGGGGGAGATTGTTGGACATTGTTGCTACTAGGATATGTTGTTGTCATTGATGTCAACATATTCTTACTCCAGTGATTGTAGATTGGTTTATTGGGATCATGGTTTGGTTTAAGGAGTATTTCTTGTATCATTATATTCTTTTGTATTTGTTTTGGTGATCTGGGAAGCATAATTGATCATATTAGATGATCTGATTGTGCAGTTTGCTTTTTTGATCTATGCTTTGTAGATTTCGGTATTTCCTCTGGTATATTCCAATGTGATTAGATCTTGTGCTGAGATTTTGGGATATTGTTTGGGATGGTCTTTTGTATCTTCATTTTAGATGGTTTGTGATTTAATGCTCCACAAATTATCTTTCTTTGTGACAGTTGTTGTTGTCTGAGTGTCCTTGTGTTTCAAATATTGATCGATGAAGATTTGATAAGTGGTGTTGGTTTAGTTATTTCTAATGATTCTAACATTCTTGATAGTGTCTCTGAAGTATGTCCTATTTTTCTTGATGATCCACATTGATCATTGTGTGATTTTTTGGTGATTTTTCCAAAACCGGTGATGTTCTTCATGTTATGCAGTTTTCCTGGTGGTGTAGCATGTTGCAATTGATCTTGGTGTTATTTTCGGTGGTGTTGCATATTTGGAGATTTGATTTAGGTCCATGTTATGTCATGCAAACCATTATATTGGTCTAGTGGTCGATCTTTGTATCGTGTTATGTAATTTTGTAATTGTGAGTTAAGGGTTTAGCCAACCTTGTTGTCAAGGTTGATGAATTGTATAAATAGGTGATATAGTCATGTAAATTAGGTGTCGTGGTTTTTTCTTCATTATAAGAGAGTGGTGTATGTATGATCAAGTGATTCATCCTTCGGCATTGTGATTGACCAAATATTGGTGTTGCAAAGAAAATAATTGTGCTTAGCCAGAATGTCATTAGGCATTTGGAGATGCTATTATTGCAGTTCATTCCTTCTGAATTGTAGTATGAATCTTGTTGTAATTCAGTGAGACTTCCTGAGGGTTGTAGCCTTCCAAGTCATTATCTTTTGAGCAGTGAGCTCTAGGCAATGTGCCTGAATACATGTGTGTTCCCCATTGTAATATTTTCACATACTACTGCAGAGTATCATCTTATTGTGGGTAGGTTCTCATTGTATTTTTTCTCTTAACCAAGTTTTTTACGTCAAAATATTGGTGTTATGTGTTGTGTTATCAATTTTCTTATCTTTTTTATTGTTGCAGTTTATAAGATCTTTTTTTGTGATTAAGTTTGTAGATCCAGTGAAAATTGATTCACCCCCCCTTCTCAGTTTCCCTCGTTGTTGCCAACAATAAGTGTGAGATTAAGTGTTTTGTGCTTAACCAGAACTATACCTTGGCATTTCTAGATGTTGTTTTTTAGTTCAAACATTCCAATTATCTTTTGTAAAAGATATTATAAGACAGTGAGTCTTCCTAGGGTTGTATCCCTTCTCATTTTGTTTTGTAAGCTCTGTGCAGTGTGTCTAAATGCATGTGCATTCCCTTGTAATCTTTATATTTGAGTGCACTCATTTTGTGGATCTCATTCCCACCATGGTTTTTTCCCTTGACTGGGTTTTCCACATATAAAATCTTGGCGTTATGGTATTGTTATTGATTGCTTTGTGTTTTTACATCTTTCTTTTATTCATTTTCATTAAGTGGTTGAAAGAACAAGTTAATAAAGTAAAAAATTGCAGAACATTGATTCACCACCCTATCAATGTTCCTTGATTCCAAAAATTAGTATTAGAGCCTAGTTCCTCACAAGAAGTTTAACAACTTGAGGAGGATATGAGAAGTTCATTCAATGGATTTTGGTAGTTTTCAACATTTTCTTATTGTGGCACTTGAGGATCTTGATCAATCCAAAGTTGAAGTCCAAGAATTGAAAGGAAATCTGAAGGACGCTGAGAATTTCATTTGATCACTAAAAGATCAGTTGAACAAGTCTAGGGAGAAGAGAAAAGAACTTGTTAGTAAGCTCAAGGAGAAAGAAAACCAAAGAATAAATCACCAAGGCTTGCAGGAAAAGATAAAAGAGTGTGAGAAACTTGCTAGAGATAATACAGTCTAGAAGAATGAGATGGAATCTATAGTGATGAGGTTGACAAAGGAGATTGAAGGAAGAAAGAAGAATGAAGAGAGTCTTAATAAATTCTTGAAAGATAGATATAATGAATGTTGCAGACTTAACTGTGAGAATGATTAGTTGAAGCTTGAATTTCTACAATCCAAGAACAATGAGCAAGAGATAGAAAGACAAACTATCATTCTTAGGGATGGACTTGCTACTGTAAATGAGTACAAGGAAAAGTTCAAGATTATCTTAGCCAAGCTTGATGTGTTGCTGCAAAGTTAGAGGAGCAATGATGAAAAGTGAGGACTTGGATTTGAGGAAGGTGTAAGCTTTGTATCTGGTCAAAGCAATCCTAAGTCTCAACATCAAAAGAAAAAATCTAAAAGGTCTCTAGTAAGGCAACCTAATGCTCAGAAGTTCAATGGTAATTGTTTTATTTGCAATAAATTTGGTCATGAAGTGTCATAAAATTATGACCCTTGCAATTTTTTACCGCATTTGGGTCTTTGCGTTAGTGAATGAATCCATAAGCCTGATCGGAGACCCGAAACACGCTCACGACATCAGTAACTTACAGTTTTCATCATTCTGCATTGCCTTTTTTCTCCTACTTATCCTAAATCAGGGTAGCACAAGGGCGTGGCACTCCTTGTTGGAATTCCCCACTCTTATGAGAATAGTTGGTGTTGTCATTGATGGTAACCATCTGGCAACCTTTTGGCACTCATCTAGTAAAGCCATCGGCAGACACTTCACCGGAAGCGGCAACAATGCATACTGGCACCCCAGCCAATAGGGAATAAACTTTTTCTTATTGTATTTAATTGTAATTATCTTCTGTAAAGCCGACAAGGCATATTGTAAAAGACTCATATATATGTATGAGATCTTATAGATCATTTTGTGTAGAAGAGTAGTAAGGTATATGCATGGAGAGAATATATAGATGATATTTTGCAAAAGGAGATATAGTTGACATCAAAGGTTTTGGTTATAGAATGAGCTTAAACCAGTACTGAACTTGGCATAGTTGATGATGATTTGAAGCAGTACATTGTATTAGATTTCATAATCCACTTTTGTAGTCAGTGTGACTCTTATTGAGCAATGAGCTCTAGGCAGTTGGCCTTCCTGCATGTGCAGACCCCTCATTGTAAGTAATATTTATTCACTGGCCAATGAGTGAATATTGTGGGTCACAAATCCCACCGAGGTTTTTCCCACACCAAGTTTCCTCGTTAAACATCTTGTGTTATGGTGTGTTTTCTATGTTGTCTTTATTGTTCTTGTTTACTGCATTAATTCTTATTTATCGGTACACTATTTTAAAATGCAAAGTTCTTAATAAGGTTAAATATTTTGCTAACCGGTTAGATACTGATTCTCCCCTCCCTCTTAGTATCTTTGGGACTATCATTAATCCTAACACCCCTATCCCCCTAGGATAAGGGTGTGTCACCCTTGTCCTGGCCCTATTTTGGGCCCCCTTTTATTCCCCCTTGCATTGGGCTTGTCAATTGTTGAGCGGGAAAAATTTTCCTATGTTGGCCTAAGACAAAAAATTACCTAAATACCCCTCATTGGCAAGTATATATGGATCACTTCCCCTCCTATTTTCATAAATGGATCATAAGAAAAAATAAGTGGATCATAAGGTGAAATTACAAGGCTACATTATCGTCAAGCATCAAGCATTCATTCTAGAGATGATAACTTTACTTTATGTGCATACATTGATTCAGATTGGGCAGGAGATACTGATAACAGGAAGAGAACTTCTGGTGGAGTTTTCTTTCTTGGAAAGAAATTGGTTTCATGGATCGACAAAAAATAGTCATGCATTTCTTTATCTACTGCAGAAGTTGAATATATTGCAGTAGCAACTAATTGCACGCATGTCTTGTGGATGAAGCAAATGTTGAAGGATATAAGGTAAATTGTAGTAAACCAATATTTATCTATTGTGATAACTCTGCAACTATTGGCATGTCTAAAAATATAGTATTTCACTCTAAGACTAAGCACATATTAATCAAGTATAACTTTATGAAGGACAAGGTGGAAGAAAAGGAAGTCAAATTGGTTTATGTGAACACTAAAGAGCATATTCCAAATATATTCACTAAACCATTGTCTAAGGAATCATTTGAGTATTTGAGAGACAACTTAGGGGTATCTACCCCTCCAATAGAAACTTAACTGATGGAGTAGTGCATCAGTCCAGTATGCATCATCGGCATTATCCTTTGCTTCGGATTAATGTAGTGGTGCTACTACTTAGGGGGAGTAGTCAGCTTTGAGATTCATAGGATTTCGATATATATGTCATATCTTTGGCATTGATGTCAAAGCGGGGGAGATACATGATGTGAAAAATAATATATCATATGAGTGAGATTCAAATCAGGTTTCAGATTGGACTGCACTCCTCGGGGGGAGTTGCTGGGATTTTCAGTTTTTCATTGTTATATCTTCTATGAGAAAGTTTTGGTATTTCTTGGAACTTAGATTTTTTCCTTTTTCACATCTAGTGTTGCCATCAATGCCAAAGGGGGATATTGCTGGTAATATGAAGGAATTTATTATGTGTTGCATTGATGTTTTGTCATTGATGTCAACACTAGCTGTTATGGTTGGTTACTGGAAGACAAACTTTGGTTACTGGTAGAAGGTCTAGTGTTACCAACATAAGGGACTATCAGCTAGAAAACACTACATGTTTGGATCAAAGGAATATGTTTGTTTTGATGTGTTACATGTTTCTAGAGTATGTTTTGGTCAGTTGGTATTGACTTGGTGATCGGATGCTATCATACATTGGAGTAAGCCTATACTGATAAGGGTTTAAGGTTTTATTAGTAGCGCTTTTACTAAGAATCTTTGACAGGATGTATAAGTGGTGTTGGTGCAACTTTTAGATGGAATTCAGGATGTTGAAGGTGATTGTGTTCATGTCTTAACTGATTGAAGACATCGCTTTGGCATGGTGGACCTAGATTAGGTCTGGTACCTATCCAGGTTATGGACTGGTATCATGTAATGTTCTCCCTACATGTTATCGAGATGATTTATGGATTGGTTAATGTTGTTTTGGTCTAAAGCCGACATGGCATATCATTGTAATATGGATGTGTGTAATGATTTTATTGTAATATCTTTTATATGGCCAATCTAATTGGTTTAGGCCTTAGGGTTTGTATAAATTAATGTAAGATCTCATTGTAGATTATGGGATTGGGAGTGGAATGAAAAAGGAATATAATGTGTGAATAATGTATTATCATTCAAGCAGAGGATTTGGTCGATCATTGAAGAACGAATTAGGTTTATGTAAGAGATCAAAGGCCTCCAGTATTGAGCTTAATTTGGACTATAATCAGGCATGGTAGATGCTATCTTTGGCAATTCATTCTTCTAAATTGTTGTCCAATTATATTGAGGTGGTTATAACCTCTCTATAGTCAGTGTGCCTCCTTTGTAATGAGAAGTACACTCTAGGTAGTGGCCCTTCCCACATGTGCAGTCCCCTCATTGTATCACATACTTTCTATAGAAGTATTATCTGACTTTGGGTAGGCTTCCCACCGTGGTTTTTCCCTTTACCTAGTTTTCCATGTACAAATCATGGTGTTATGTGGTATGGTTGCATTGTCTTAATTCTTTGTTTCATTCTTAAATTTTGTTGCTTACCGGTATTTGTTTCTGCTATTTTGGTATTCGTGTTTATGTGTTCTGGTTAAAGGTTATAAAGTGGTCTGATTAACATAATTAGTTGACAACCGATTCACCCCCCACCCTCTCAATTGTCCATCAGGTATTCTAACAATACCAGCTAAGGAGGAAGTCTTTTGGTGCCAAAAGTCTAGAGAGTTATGTCTAAGTGATGGAGATAGGAATTCTAAGTTTTTTCACAACATCACTAAATAGAGGAGGTCGGTTAATAGAATAACTAAAATTAGAATGAGTGATGGTCATTATACTGAAGACCCTAACCTAATTGAAGTAGAGGCAATCAAGTATTTTGATAATATCCTAAATAACAAGGAAGACTCTAACCTAAGCTCTCGATATGCTATCCTGGCCAACATCCCAAAAATTATCGCTGACGCACAGAACAAAAGTCTAGGTGCTAGTTTCACCAAAGAAGAAGTGGAAATAGCCCTAAGGTAGATGAACCCTGACAAGGCTCCTGGGCCTGATGGCTTCCCAATTGCCTTTTTCAGAAGTGTTGGCATTTTATTGGGCATGATGTAACAAGGGCATTGGAGGGAGTCAAAAACTCAAGAAAGATGCTCAAGGAAATCAATAAGACTTTTATCACCCGTATTCCTAAGAAGGATAAGGTAGACAACTTTGACGATTTTAGACCAATATCTCTATGCAATACTATTTATAAATTTCTCTCCAAAATATTGCCAACAGACTACAGAAATTGCTCCCCCTCCTTATAAGTGAAGATCAAACTAGTTTTGTCCCAGGTAGGACTATTTTTTATGGTATTATCATCGCCCAAGAGGCCATTCATTCCATCCAACAAAACAAGGAATCGAGTATGCTCATTAAGCTAGATATTAAGAAAGCTTATGACAAAGTGGATTAGCATTTCCTTTGTAAATGTCTGAAAGCCTTCGGTTTTGCTAAATCATGGATTAACCTCATTTATGAATGCATATCCTCTCCTAGAATGTCCATCTTGGTAAATGGCTCCCCTGAGGTCTTCTTTGGCATTTCTATGGTTTGAAACAGGGGGATCCTATTTCTCCCTTTCTCTTTATCATTATGGCAAAATCTCTGGGCAGGTCAATACATAGAGCTAGAGATAGGGAGTCCCTGGTAGGAATTAGAATTACCAAGGGGGTGTCTCCTATCACTCATTGTTAGTTTGTTGATGATACTATGCTATATGGCCTAGGAAAGAGACATGAGGCGCACTCATTCAAGGTAATTCTTTATTCCTATGCTAAAGCTTCAGGATAGGAAATTAATACTAAAAAATATAAAAGCTTCTTTTTAAATACTGATAAAAATGAGGAATGTGCAATCTGTAATATTTTGAATTTTAGGGTAGGAGAATTCCTATGCAAACACCTTGGCTTACCCTTAGCTAAAGGTTGTGGATCTTCTAAACTTTGGGAACATATTGTCAACAAAAAAAATCCAAAGCGGAATCTTGGAAAGGAAAATGGCTCTCCTTTGCGGGTAGAGATACCATGATAAAATCAGTTCTCTCTTCCATGCCAATTTATCAACTGTCTTGTCTTGATCTCCCGATAGTCGAAAAGAAGGAGCTAAACAAAATCCTAAGAAATTTCTTTTGGAAAGGGTGAGGAGATAAAAATAAATTTGCATTACTGGCTTGGGATAAAGTTTGCAAGCCTAAGGAGATGGGTGGGGTTGGAATTAAGAACATGAGGGATCAGAGTAAGGCCTTAGGAGCAGAATTAGTTTGGAGAATGTATAAATTCCCCCACCTTAAATGGGCCAAAACCCTTTATCATAAATATTTGAATAGCATCAACCCTTTGAGCATCTTTAGAACTGTTAAACCCCCAAGAGGGTCACACATTTGGAACTTCATGCTTGACTGTAGAAGCATTATTTTGGAAAAACTTACATGGAATCTAGGAGAGGGTGGCTAGGCCTTGTTCTAGTCAGACTCGTGAGGTGGTTATCCGATAATCAACAATTTGGCTAATTTCAAGTATGCACAAACCCTCTTGGAAGATAGATGGGGAAAACATGTTAGAAATTATATTGAAGTAGAAGATGGAAGCATAACCAAGAAGTGGAGATGGAAATCTTTAAATAACATATATATTCTGACTAGTAAGAAAGAGGAGTTGATTCGACTCCTAGAATCGAGAGTCATATATTTTCAGCTTAGCCATGATAAACTAGTGTGGGATAGCT